>NC_060267.1:71826825-72141110 GCF_021613505.1 Equus quagga | reverse complement strand
TGGCGGGAGTGGCATGGCAGGGGAGGGGGACATGAAGATGAATATGCTCTGCTGTCAAGTGGCTTATAGTTTTGTGGGGTACAGTTGTCAGATTTAGCAAATAATGATAAGGATGCCCAGTTAAATTGAAATTTCAATAAACAGGGAGTGATTTTTCAGTATAAATGTGTCTCACACAATTCTATCTGACAATATTTTACATGGAGGAAGAGAGACTAAAAGTCTGAAACTATTGTGACAATGGTGGGGACTCTGGGAAGATTTTCTGGAGGAAGTAACAGCTGAGTTTAGTCTTGAAGGTAGAAGAGGCCATAGAAAATCTAGTCAAAGGAGGCACAGTAGAGTCTTGTGAGCTTAGGGAATGGAGTATTTATCATTTTGGTCTCAGTTTCCTCATCTGTAAAATGGGAATAATAATAGCATGTCCCCTGTAGGGTTGTTGTGAGGGTAAAGTGATTTTACGTGTGTTAGCACTTAGGACAGTGCCTGGTACAGAGTAAGTGCTATATATCTGCTCCAGTGAGAGGTGATGACGAAATTCACTAGGGCAGTGGAAAAGGTGAGGAAGAGGAAGGGACTTTCCAGAGTTACTGGACTCAACTAATGGGAGAAGCAGAGCAGTGAGGCAGAAGGTGGAGTAAAAGAGAAGTGACGTACATCCCTAACAGGGGTGAGTGGGAAAAGCTGGAGCCTGGGATGAGGTGAAGAGGAGTAGGTTTGGGGAAAAGTGACCAATTCCTTCTGCATCTGAGTTGGGGGTGCCACTCCAGGTGGAGAGATGTGGCTGGAATTCAAGTGCAGTCTCACAAGAAAAGAGCAGGGCCGGGGTAGAGCCCAGGAGGCTTTAGATCAGAGGTACAAAAAGCCAAGGGCAAGGATGAAATCACCAAAGGACTGAAAGAGAGGTGAAAAAGAACGCTAAGGTCACACCGCACCAATGTTCTACTAGCAACTCACAGATATTCTTAATATTTAATGTAATTTACACTCCGTAAAGCAATTCCATAAAAACCAAGGCGACCATCCCATTTACATTTCCTTCTTTAGTCATCCTGGAAAGGGTTTTGTGGAAATCTATGGTTTCGGTCATTTTTACCCCTAGAAACAAGGATTTATACCTCAGGACGTCTCGTGCCTTGGCTGTGTCCTAGAGTCTTAGCTTAAGGAGCAAAGATTGCTCCAACCATTGCACACCTTTTTCATTTCTCTCAGTGCCTGCTGTCTACCTCAGTCTCTCTGTAGATTTGGGCTTGGGGGACCAGTCATCAACTCTATATTAAAATCCCTTTGACTCTGAGACTGGCCCAGAGTGCCAGCCCAGGCTCCTGGTCCCCAGGAGGTGCAGAAGGGTGAGTCATTTTGGAGAGAGACCTTGGATTTTCCTAAATCTGGTAATGGACACAGGAGAAACAAATGAGCAGGAAAGAGCTGTCTTTTCCCTTTAGTTACTGTTAAAGTGTTCCAGACGAGAAACAGATAGGAAGAGGTCATGGACAACTGGGGAATTAGAACAGGGAGTCTAGAAATGATCTGATTAAATTTTTTTTTTTATTGCTGAGGAAGATTCACCCTGAGCTAACATCTGTTGCCAATCTTCCTCTTTTTTTGCTTGAGGAAGATTAGCTCTGAGCTAACATCTGTACCAGTCTTCCTCAACTTTATGTGTGGGTCACCACCACAGCATGGCTGATAAGTGATATAGGTCCACACCTGGGATCTGAACCTGTGAACCTGGGCCACTGAAGTGCAGCACGCTGAACTCCACCACTACATCACAGGGCTGGCCCGTGGTCAGACTTTTTTAGATGAGAAAACAGAGGCCCAGGGTTGGGAATTGACTTGTCCAAGGACATGTAGCTGGTGAAAGGAGGAGCTGAGATCATGAAATTTCCCAGGGTCTGGTCCCGCACTCTCTCCATACCATTGGAGCTTCTAGTTCAGCTACGTGCAGCTCGGCACATCTGAAGCCTTTGTACTGTATGCTTTTTAATCCTTTAAGAATCCCTTAAAGAGGAACAGATGTGTCTCCAGGTGCCAGTGACCTGGCAGGAGCACACTCTTTGCCACAACAATGTGACTGTACTCCCTCTGCAAAGAGCAGGAATGAGTCACCTCCAGTAACAGCGAAGCCAGTAACTCTCTTGATACTGGGAAAAGGGCCCACACATCAAAACCATATCTTCAGAAGACAGCCAAGGGGTGCTCTGGGAAGAGCGCTGGCCCTGGCCTGAGCTCCCAGAGCTCCCTCTTTGGGCCTCAGCTTTTCCATCAGTGATAGGGAGCCCAAATGGCCAATTGTATCTCACCAGGACGTCTGATGGCATTGAGGAGACTTCCCCCAACCAATTTAGTAAATGGCAAAGGCTCACAGCGAGACCAAGAACAAACCAAGCATTCCTGATGAAGACGAGTAAAGCAGGAGGAAGCTGTGCCAGGCCATGGCACAGAACGATAGCTGTCCAGCAAAACATTCCTCTTCTTCAATAGGATTTTTAGCTGGACACAGAGCTGCCCAGTTGGAGACTGCGTTTGCCAGCCTCTCTTGTAGTCAAGTGTGGCCATGTGACTAAATTCAGGCCAATGAAGTGTGAATGGAAGTTGCTATACGCAACTTCTGGGGCTTCTTCAGCTCGAAAGATGATGTCCTGGAGCACCCTTTCCTCTTCCCTTCAGGTGGAACGTGAATGTGCCTGTGCCCTAGCCTTGACCATGCAAACAAGGATAATGGCCCTGGTGATGGCAGAGCAATAGCATGGAAGAAAAGTGGATTCCTGAATGGCTGTGTGGAGAAAAACCACTCACCAACCTGGATCTCAGGGCTTTTAGTGACAGAGAAACAAATCTCCATCTCCTTTACACTACTATATTTTGAGGGGTCTTTGGATATAGAAGCGTATCCTTTACTCTGACTTATAATGGGGAAAGCACGATAGAAAGTAGGTGATGTTTTGAGCAAAACTGGAAGGACCCTAGACCGGAGCAGGTAGAAGTCCCATCCTTGGAAAATTACTGGACTGGGTACCGAGTTTCTTTGTAGAGCTTTTCCCCATTCCTTTTCTTTTTCTGACAATTTCCTAAGTGAGCAAATCAGCTTTCTCATATAACCCTTAAAATAATCCTGTGAACAGAGTTTTCTCCCCTTTTATAGTTGAGAAAACTGAGACTCAGAATGGGGAGGTAATTTGCCCAATATCACACAGTTAATAAACGATGAGACTATGATTTGAACTGGGGTCTCTGTGACTCCAGGGTCCAGGCTCTTTGCTCTGTAGCATGCTGCCCCTCCCAATAAGCCAGAGTGTGTTTTGAAAATAGGTTCCCAGTATGCCTTGGTGGTTTTGAAGTCTGAAGCCTAAATAGAAAAGGCTTGGTTGTTTCCTATAGGTAGAGGCTGGCAGGAAGCTGTAACTTCAGTCTGTATCCAATTTATAAATGACCACTGATCTGACAATGCACTTGCATTCCTGTTGTTTGTAACTCAGACCATGTTTTCCCATAGAATCAATGTGCTTCGTGGTGACACATGCCCAGGCTAGCTCCCAGACCCCTCTATAATTCTAGCCTGAGGTCTGGGTCTAGGGAGAAAGGAAAGAGCATCACGGTAGAGATGATGAGTCTCCAATGACCAGATGCCTCACGCCCATTCTGCCCTATGCTTCTGACTGCCTTGCCTCCAAATTGTCACCTCCCCTACATTTCAATCAAACCCCCCAGCTCCTTAGTCTAGCTCATTTCACAAAGGAATAAAGAAAGAAAGTAATCTGATTGATCTAATTTACACTAACATGATTGTTATCCAAGGAAATCTATGCCATTCAGTATGGCGGACTTAGAGAAATTTGCTTTCTATTCAGTGCAGTTCGTTACAGTGCAGTTGTGGTGCACGAGCATGCTTGGATCAGGCCGGGGAATTAGGTTATTTTATTGACCACACTTAATTCTTGCAGACAGATGGCTTCATATGGAAAGGCAGAAGTAGTAGCTTAAAGGGGAGTGAGGTGGGCAAACAGTTTCAAAAGACAATCAGTTACATAGCTACCTAGTTCCATTGCTAGAAGACTGGGTTGCATTTATGGAGTTTGGAAAGCAAAGGAATGATCTGGAAACACAAGAGGTGTGTTATGAGTCTGCTTTGTACCGTATCCATCAGAATTTGGTTCAGGAAACAGAATCCATCCTGAATATTTTAAGCAGGAAGAGATTTTAACACATGAAATCTTACATTTTGCTTACTCAAATAATGGTGAGCTTTCGGGGAGCTAGCTCTGGTTCTGGGCCTCTAGGTATGCAGAACACTACAGAAATGACCCACTAGGAAAGCTACCACCTCTTAGGCTACTTGAAACTATTGAGTTCAAGAACCCATCGCTGTAGTTTTGACCTGGGATAAGGAAGTGGGAATCACAAAGCTGCTGCCACTGCCATCAAGGGAAATGCCTATGCCACAGCTGCCTTTCATACCCAGGAAGCTGAACAGATGCTGCTGTGCTGTTGCAGAAAAGCTTGACATCCTCATGGTCACGCTTATTTTATTTTTGCCTCACCAAAGTCATACAAACATATCTAATTGGTAAACAAAATTTGTATCCAGAAACTGCAAAGGAGTATGGGAAGTGTAGTTTTAGCTTTCTAACCTCTGCCATACAGAAAGGCACTCGAGATCTATGCTGTCCAACAGAACTTTCTGTGATGGTGGAATGTTCTCTCTCTGCACTGTCTAGTACAGTAGCCTCTAGTCAGAGTTGCCAACTGAACCCTTGAAATGTGGCTAGTGCAATTGAGGAACTAAATTTTAAATTTTATTTAATTTTAATTGTGTAAATTTAATCTTGAATAGCCACATGTGGTAAGTTGCTAGTGTATTCATTAGTGTAACTCTAGAAGGAGGGTGGAATGGAGGTTGAATGAGCCAATCCGTCGTATCTGTAACACTGATTATAGTCCTTGCGAATCACTGTGGAGAGTAACCTGCATGGCCTCTATTTCTGCACCTGTAAAATGCGGATAGCTACTTCAAAGGGTAACAGTACAGTAAAGTAGCTGCAAAGCAGCTTATGGTTAGCAATGAATTCAGGATCATGAATACCAGGGGGCTGGGATTAAGATGTTGTAGGAAAGATTATCCCAGAGGATAAATACACTTGAAACTAGGTCTGGCACAGTACTTTTGACAACTCAAGGGCTTTACAAAGTGTACCTTTCCAAGGAGAAAGCTGCTGCTGTGTGCTTAGCTGAACTTGGCTTCCCCAGTCTAGACTTCTCTCCTGAACTCCACAGTTCCACACAGGAACTCCACATAGAGTTCCATCTGCTGAATGGCTTCAACTGGATGCCCAGCAGTCACCTCAAGTGGAACACATTTATCCATCCACACATCCCTCCATCCAGTCATCTGTCCGTCCATGCATAAATCCATTTATCCATCCATCCAAACATACACAAACATGTATTATATGCTATCATATGCCAGGTAATGAGTTAGGCACTTGGGGTGTAGTGTTGAACAAAACAGATAATACCTCTCTCTCTAAGCTTATGCCTTAATAGGAAACAGAGAAAAGTAACAGACAGTGGGGTAAGTGGAAGTACTGGGCACAATGGGAGTACCTTGGAGGAGCACCAGGCCTATTACCTGGAGGTCTCATGCTGTGTCAGAAAAGGCTTCCTCGAAGAGCAGAAGAGTCACATCTAACCAAAATAGACAGAGGGGAACAACAAAGGCAGAGGCCCAGAGGCAAGAGAGAACGCAATGGCGTCTAGGAACCAGAGATGTTCAGTATGACTAGAGTATGTGAGGGAGTGGTGTAAGATTGGGTAGGAGAGGTGGTAGAGACAGATGCAGATGCAGGACAGACGCAGGATCTTGAAAGTCAAGCTAATTAGACTTTATCCTAAAGCATAGGGGAACCACAGGAAGATTTTAAGCAAGATATTTGATTTTTGGGAAAAAGCCCTGCTACAGACTGAATTGTGTCCCTCCCCAAAATTCATGTGTTGAAGCCCTAACCCCCAATTTGGAGATGAGGCCTTTGGGAGGTAATTAGGTTTAGATGAGGTCAAGAGGGTGGGGCTCTCATAATGGGGCTGGTGCCCTTATAAAAAGAGACACCAGAGAACTTGCTCCCACTCTCTCTCCCTGCCATATGAGGACACAGTGAAAGGGTGGCCTTCTACCACCTAGGAAGAGAATCCTTACCAGAAACCAACCATACTGGCACCCTAACTTCTACTTCTAGTCTCCATAACTCTGAGAATTAAATTTCTGTTATTTAAGCTGCCCAGTCAATGGTATCTTGTTATAGTGGCCTGGGCTAACTAATACAAGCCCTCTGGTTGCAATGGGAGTGAATTCTAGGAAAACAAATCTGGAGACAGGGAGATAGTTGGAAGCACGGAGGCTGTTGAAGTAATTCATATAAAAGATGACTACCTGCACGAGGGTAGTAGCAGTGGGGTAGAAGAGAAGAGTACAGGATATGGGGATAAATACAGATTTCTGACTTGGGCAATGGGTGAATATTGGTGCTAAGGTAGGGAACACTAGAAGATAAGTTGGTTTTGAGATGGAGAGATAAGTTCAATTTGGGATGTGATAATAATACACTCAATTTGTTGATCCTTTACTGCACTATGTCTAATAACATAACTTCACTTGATCAATAAGTTTCTCTAGTGGCCTTTTAGGGAGATGAGTCAATGATTGGAACCATTGCTAACAACTAAAGTTTTTGAAGGTTTGAGGAAATAGACCTTGTAGTAGGCAGAATAATGGTCCGCCCAAAGAGGTTGACATCAGAATTCAAGGAATCTGTGAATGTTACCTTCCATGGCAAAAGGAATCTCCAGATGTGATTAAGAGATAGGGAGATTATCCTGGATTATCTGGGTGGGCCTAAGCTAATCACAGCGTCATTAAAATGGAGAGCCTTTCCTGGTTGGATCAGAGATGGGATGGAAGAAGAAAGAGGAGAGAAGAGCTCAGCCCTTCATTGCTAGCTTTGAAGATGGAGGAAGGGGACCACCAGCCAAAGAATGTGGTAGCCTCTGAAAGCTGGATATGGTTCTCAGTTGATAGCCAGTAATGAAATGGGGATCTCAGTACTACAACCGTAAGGAGCTGATTTCTCCCAACAACCCAGTGAACAGGAAACAGACTCCTGCCTAGAGCCTCCAAAAAGGAATGCAGCCTGCTGACACCTTGATGAATCTAGTGAGACCCATACTGGACTCCCGACTACAGACCTGTGACAGAATACGTCTGTGTCATTTTAAGTCACTACTCTGATGGTAATTTGTTAGGGCAGCATAACAAACAAATGCAGGCCCTCACGTGCATGGCTGAGAGGCACATCAGTGATGGTCTAGTCAGCTGAGACCACACTAGTAATTTGGACAAATTTATTATAAAGAATTGTTAACTAGTAAAAGGTGATTAACAAATGAAAAGAGTAAAAGAGAACTTTGAAGAATACAAGAATAGCAAATTAGGGAGCAGCTACTACCTCTAGGGCTGAGAGAAAGTAACCAAGGAAGGAACAAACTTGTCCATATGATTTTAAGGAGGTCTTACAAGGTGGGGAATTGACTGGGATTGTTTAGAGTTTATGACATAAAAGCTTTGGATTGGTGGGCACAACAAAGCAAGGATTTTGAAGCAAGCCTTGATGAGCAACTGTTAGTCCTGATGAAGAAATCATCTTAGTTGTTTTGTGCTGTAATCTTCCAGGAGTAAAGCATTTCCTGGTACAAATAGCTAAATTATTTTTGCTTGTTCTTAGTACTATTTAACATAGCAATAGAAAAGTATGCAGGTCCCAGAATAGTATTATTTTAATACAGGTACAGAAAATTATATTGGTTTAAATTCTCATTATCCTGTCATTCTGATAGGGGAAAAAAGATACCCTCATTGTTTAAATTTATTTTTCATAAATGAGTTGAACAGCTTTTCATATATAGTTCTGTGTGAACTCCTTCTGTGAATTAATCATCTTTTTCTGATCGATTTGTAAGAATGTTGGATAATAAGGGTATTAGTTCCTTATCCTTTGAGTTTTAATTTTTCCCAACTTGTCATTTGTTTTTGACTTTGTTTTTATTTTTTAATACAGAAATATTGTGTTTATATTGTCCTTTGAATTAGCCTTTTCCCTTTAATTTCTTAGTTTTAGGTTAGGCTTTAAACTGCCTTTTCACACAGACCAAATTTTTAACTGTGCTTCAGGGAGTGGGAGTGTAGAGGGATGGGAAGGATGCTTACACTTTGTGATTAAAACATTTATGTGTTGTTTAAATTTATTATAAAAAGCATGTTCTACTATTATACTTTGCAAATATTTTTAAAACATAGAAAAGCTTTACCCACTCTAAGAAAATAATCTTCTAGAGCTTTTTATATATATATATTTTGTAATATGCTTATTTAAAGAGTGAGTTGTATCCAGTTTTCCCTCCCTAATGTCTAGGCAATTGCCCCAACTTTGTTGGATATTCTGTCTTTTCTCACTGATTTGCCATGCCACATTCTTTTCTTACTGAGGAAGATTTACCCTGAGCTGACATCTGTTGCCAATCTTCCTCTTTTTTTTTTTGTTTGAGGGAGATTAGCCCTGAGCTAACATCTGTGGCCAGTCTTCCTCTATTTTGTATGTGGGTTGCCGCCACAGCATGGCTGATGAGTGGTGTAGGTCCACGCCCAGGATCTGAACCCATGAATCCAGGCGGCTGAAGCAGAGCACACTGAACTTAACCACTACACCACAAGTCCAGCCTCATGCCACTTTTATTAGATGCTAAATTTCCCTACACATTTTGGACAATTTATGGACTCTTCGTTCACATCCACATTCCTGTATACTCCTGTGCCGATACCATACTATTTTACTTACCGCAACTTTATTAAAATATTTTAATACCTTTGGGCCACTTGCCCCTTTCATTACTTTCTTTTTTTCAGAATTTCTCTGGCTACTCATATGTTTTTTATTTTTGTATTAATTTTGGTAACATTTGACCCAAATCACCACAAATCATGTTGGTATTTTCATTACAATTGCAGTGATTTATACATTTAGGGAAAACTGACATCTTTATAATGTTATATCTTTCCGTCCTAAAATAAAGTGTATCTTACTTTCCTAAAACAAATTTTCTTTCCAGTCTTAAGTCCCTAAGGAGAATTTTAGAAACTCATGATTTTTGTGTGTTTATTTTTTTACTTAGCTACTTTATTATTTCATTGTTCTATCAGTTAATTCTCTTGGCCTTTCTAAATTTTCTGAGACTCTATTTTACGCGTGTAGTTGATAGACAGTATAGAGTGTGGTTTCATTTTTTGACCCAATCTGAGTTTTTCATTTGCTCAGTATTTTATCTCGCTTTCAGCTGGTGCTATAGCAGATGTTTCGTCTGCTTCTGTATTCTTGTTTCAAATATCCTTAGTCTGTTCAGGCTGCTATAACAAAATACCATAGACTGAGTGGCTTAAACAGCACCCGTTTACTCTCACAGTTCTAGACACTTTGAAGTCCAAGATCAAGGCGCCAGCAGATTCGGTGTCTCATGAGAACCTGTTTCATAGATGGCCACTGTCTCTCTGTGTCTACACGTGGCACAGAAAAGAGAGACAGGAAGCAAGCTTCCTTGTGACTCTTATTAGGGCCCTAGTCTCATTGATGAGGACCCCTGCCTCATGAACTCATCTAATCCTAATTGCCTCCTCAAGGCCCTGCCTCCTAATACTATCACATTGCGGGGTAGAGTTTCGACATATGAATTTTGGGGGGACACAAACAGTCCACAATGTAGTCTCTTTTGAGTTTTCTTCCTTTTTATATCTTTTCATGGTAGTCTCTCATTACTGCCAAATCTGGTATTTTTGGTTCTAATAGCTAAAATAGTTACTTTTATATCTCTTCAGATTTGGGTTTTTGTTTAGATCTTCTGAGCTTTATTCCAAACTATTGTCATATGTTATTATTATTTCTACATTATGTAAAAGGATTTTAAAAAGGACACCAAAATTGAGCGACAAGTTGGTCCAAAATTTCAAAGTCCTGTTAATCTAAGATAAAATATACTGACTAGCTCTCATTTTTTGAGTACTTACTTAGGGACCAGGCATTTCACATAGGTTAGCTTATTTAAGCCATAGAACATTTTTAGGAGATGAGTATTATTACTCTCATTTTGAAGAAATCAAGTCTCAAAAAGTCTAGGAAATGATCAAGTTCAAACAGTAAGTGGATTTGAACTGTAATCTTTTTCAAAAATGTCCCTCCTCCTCACATTCCTTCCACATCTTGAGAGAAGAAATAAAAGCTAGGTCATCATCCCCATGATGTTTCTGTTTATGGATCAAATGAAAGGGCTGGAGATGAGACTTTTCTGAGTATAATTTATTTACTTTTGACTTTTGAACTATGTAAATGTTTTACATTTTTCGAGAAATAAAATCAACAAGGAAAATAAAGCTACCTCTAAAATTGAAAATAAACTGAAACTAATAACTTTAACTCTGTATCAAATTGGTTACATAACCAGACAGAGAAAAGAATTATTTCAAGTGACTTTGGAACATGTTCTGGTATACTGTCTTGGTGGGGTACATTCTAAGGAAAAACAAGTTGGAAATAATTTCAAACTTTACTCAGTATTTATTATTGGGAGTAGTATTTGTATTATAAATTTGAAAGCACTTTATGTATATATTAGGATAGAACAATAAGAATGTTAATGTTATTAAGATCCAAAATTTTCATTGAAAGAGAAACGAGATACGTATAAAAATCAAGGTAAAAACAGCGTGTTAAATTTGAATTGTACATATTAATATGAACGCATGGCTAAATTTCTTTTTTACTTTCTTTGCTCGCTGGAAGGACCTACAAGCAATGATATTCCAGTAGCAATGTCAACTGAGAATCATTCTTGAAAGATAGTTTTGCTGCCAGTTCTGGGAAAGCCTCATCATATGGGTGGGAAAGGATTGGGTGCCCTGGGCCAAGATTGTTTCAGGTAAGGAAATAATTCAGTGTGTAATTCAGCAGTTAGGCATTTTAAAATTGTTTGCCAGGGGTGAGGTCTGCCCTGGCCCTCTTCATCACCCTCACAATATCTTTAGTAAAGGCTACATTGCTCACTAATGCTTTTATGTGAAAGTAGACTCTTTTGGGTGAACGTGAAGATAGAGTTGTGTCCTTTGTCTGGGTTGGTGCAAGGTGGGAAGCTGGAATTGAGAACAGAGGGAATCCTGAGAATGTAATTCCCTGGGAATTAGCAAAATTTCCTGGAAGAACTTCAGATTTTCAAAGGCTATATAATGGGTAGGATCAAAGCTGAGGTGATGGACGACCTAGCTAATATCTGGATTGTAGGAGGACTAAAGAGAAAATAGCATTACAGTGTATCTATGATATGATAAAAGGATTGAATTGGAAAAATACCAAGGCCCTGAGAAGGATAGAAGGATCTAGAAGGCCCAGGGAAGGGTGGAGGGATCTACCAGGCTGGATGCTGTGAGGAGGGATTGTGGGGTCACCTTTCTCCATAAGGGCCCTCTCCCACCCTCAAGAGCACTGTCACTGCTCATAGTCCACGATGGGGGCCTAGAGCTCTAGTCTACAGGGCATATTCTCAGTGCTCAGTTGTCTGAGGCTGATGTACACTTCAGGTGAACTCTGCTTTCAGATGCATCTCACTGAGTCTTGGAACACTATTTCCATTTTATACCTTCTGTGTAGTATGGGGTCTGTTTTTCCATTCCTCTGCTATTAATAGAGGAATCAAAATTTACTAACATTTAGGAAAAATGGACGCATCAATTTGGCAAAGGAACCCTAGAGCCAGCTAGCAGCACAAATTAACCTTTTCCTCTTCCTCCTTTTCTAAGCAATTATGTTGGCACAGGGAGCCAAGTGAGTTGGAAACTCTCAGGAAAGATTAGAACTGTCATTGAGGGGAACAGGGCTGGGGTGGGAGTGGGAACCAGGCTTTATATTTGAAGCTCACAGGCCCTCTATCTGGTTATGGTAGAGGGCTCCATGATAAAACCCTGATCACAGTGAGTCACTGGCCGTGGATTGGATTGTTGAGAGTTCAGGATACCTGTAAGAGGACAGAGTCCCTCAGTTCTTATTCAGTGGTCACGGTTCCATCTCTGGTGTCTCTGGGCCAAGGCTTCCCTTTGCGTTAGGGCTGATATGGAGAATAATGCTCTAAGCCTTTGAAAGCCTTGAATCAGGTGCTAGAGTCCAAGCCCTGGCATCAGGGGCGAGTCCTGTGTGGAGGAGTACACATGAGCCTGCACTTGTGGGAATCTGTGCCCTTCATCTGCAGAGGATAGGGCCTGAAAAAACCAACTGAGCATGACATACAGAAAACTCTTTTTGAACTTTTCAAAGAAGGAAAAGTAGAAAACATTTTTATCCACTTTAAAGTGAATAACAGGGATAGATCACAGAGCTCTATTAATTCAATATAGAAAATCAGATTATCTGTGAGTAATGAATGTCTGTAGCTTGCCTGAGAGAGAGAAGAGTGAAAATTCAGTCTTAGCCTCTCACTTTAGTCTCTTAAGATCAGTGCAGAGTCAAAAAGAGGAACAAAGGTCTAGCATTGAAAGGTAAGGTTTTGTTTAGTCAATGCTGGGCCGCCTACGAGGGTAGTGGCAATGGGGAAAGAGAGAAGAGTACAAGATATGGGGATAAATACAGATTATTCTACCCAAAGTTTAACCTTACATTTTCAGGATGCAAAATAAACACATCATCCAAAGGCGTTTACACAGTCTACTAACCTAGAACCCTTATATGATGCATATGAATAAGGATAAATTAAAACTATAAATACATATGGTTTTTAGCTTAGAAACTATTCTAAGGTATCCAAATAGTATATTTCAAGTAACTCAGCATTGTTTAAAGTTGTAACATGTTAAGTCAGTATTTGGAAATTAGAATTTTAGCTAAAACATCAAGTCCTCATGATTTGTAGTAGGATTTTACAAGATGAGAAGCCTTTAAAAGACATCTGTCCTATGATTGCACTTAAACACAATTTTATATTTGTAATCTTAAAAAATTTATTCCAAGAATGATTCTTGTCTTCTCCCATAAAACCAACATACAAAATTTAGAAAGTTTAAATCTTGAGAAGCTTTAATCTTAGTCTTATATAAACTAGACTTTTGTCATAGCATTAATTTTATATAATAAAACCAGCAAAATATAAACATAGGGTTGTGTTTAATCAATATGATTAACTCATTCCAATTTGTCCAAAACTTACTTCTCAGAAATATTACAGAATACTTTTAAAAATATAGTTTATAAACTTAGTATTCATTAACAAAATTTAAATAATCCTAAAATCAAACTTAAAAGCTCTTATATTAAAGCTAAGATCTTTTCTTCTCTCATAGCTATAGTAATGAAAGCTATTATGTAAATACATTTGTCTGCACTTTATAATGCAAAATAAACAGTTTATTGACTTTTTTCTTAGACATTTTCAACTATTTAGTATGCAAAATAATGACAATGATTTTTTTCCTGAGGAATTAATCTTTAAAATTTCCCAAGTGAGAGGAAAATGAGGTATAGAACAATAACAACAAAAAAGTGAGAGGTGGCTTTAGAAAAATATGAAATTATCACTACAAAAGGTTATCTTCTCCCTGTAAGGAGAAGGGACAAAGTTTAGATGCAGGAAAACCTTTTTCATATACACACAGACACAAAAAAGAAAGTCAGTACAGCTGGTTTAAACAGTAACTCAAGCCCTTGACAATTTTATCAAGCCATAATTAAAAGCCAGTGCTTATTAATCCCTAAAGAATGGAAATAGAGAGGAAATCTACATTAATCACAGAGATCTCTCTCTTCTAGACAAACTAGTTATACAATCTCCTCCTGAGAGTTTCTTTTTCCTTTTTGCCTCAGGCATTTCTCAAATGAACATTCTTGTTCATGTCAAGGTTCCCCAAGTGGCCACTATAATTCTAATTTATCTTCAGTGAAGTTATGCCAGGAGGTAGCACAAGCTTATTAGCAGACAAGCCCATGAGAGATTGCTTGACTGTTGATCAAAGGTAAAATATCACTGTGTTTCGAGTCCTCAACCCTAGGGTTAAGCTGCCTCGACTTGCTGACCTGAGAAATCAGCAGCCACCTGGCTCATGGTATGTGTGGAGAGATTTTTCCCAAAGCTGATTTCTCATACCCAGAGAAGACTGGGGAAAGTTCTTAGAGACAAACAGAAGATGGTGGACAAACAGAAGGCAGGAGATGGTGTTCAAAGCCTGATTTCACTGGCAACACCGAAGTCTGACTGGAAACCAAAAATTCCAGGAGGTGAATAATAAACTGATATTGAAGGACCAAAGAGACAACCAGAGTCTAAATTCAGTGCAAAACCACACAAAGAGGGAGAGACTTTGAATGTCTTCAGACCCAAGGAGTCTCGGATATGCACATTATCACTGAGTTAACGAGGCCGATCCTTAGTAGGGACAGTCTTGACCAAATATCAAGAGAACCTCCAAATGTCCTAATCAGAACCCTGGGAGCAAAAGCTGTAGTGTGACAAAGTCAGGTTTATTGGCTCATTGCAACAAGGGAGGTCAGACACCAGGGGAACCATGTGGTGTGTCACCAAGAAAGGGAAAATTTAGGATATGGTTTTGGGGAAGGGTGGCATCAAGTGAGATTTATATGAAACAGTATTTTGCTAAGTTAAAGCAAAGCAGGGCTGTGTGTACAGGACGACATCAGGTCTGGATGGCAAAGTGGACACGGGGTCTCCTTTCCTTAGAAACTGCAAATTACGATAGATGTGGAATATTGTATCCCAAACCCCCGTATCTGAATCTGCATCTGGGTTGGAAATCAGGGTGGCTGCTCTGTGTCAAAGTGAACTGGATCCTGTAAGTAAGAGCGGGGTGTTTTGTTCTTACTGAGATGATTTCAAAAGCAAAGTTTCTGATAAACTCTGATTTTAGAAAATAAGATTTCTCAGTAATAAAGTAACAGTCATGCTACTGAGTGTTATTAGGACACTTTACAGCTGCAGTGTTTCCTTGGGAGAAAGAGAATTTTCTGCTAACTTTGCAGCTGGCTTTATCTGTGTTCTGTGTCTGTTTTCCCAGCTTGATGAATGGCGTGGCGGATTTTCAGTTTCTCAGGCCAAATTAATTTTTACTTTCTCGACATGTAACCCAGTCTCTTGTTTTACTGGCTTGTGAAACTTACCAGAAAGAAGCTGTGGTGGCATGGGACCTTTTCTGGAAGTGATTAATTTTTTCCCTTCTTTCTTGTTTCCCACTTCCTAGCATAGGCTATGCAAATTTAGGGCCCCAGTGCAGCCTGGGGTTGTTCCTGAAGGAGGAACCCATAGGGAGCAGAAATAAGAAGGCAAGCCTGGGGGTGAGGTATAAAAGGAGTATTATGAAGTCTAAAATGTGGGGGAACAGGAAGGGGCAGCATGGCATGCTTCAGGTGCCCCTACCCTCGCCAGACCCTCTTCTTCCCATTCTGTTCCTGGCTGCAGCTTGCAGTCTCTTGCAGTTTGGGTAACCGCTGGGTCAAATCTCTGCAGGTAGGGTTGGAAAGCATCATCGTGGAGGCTGACCTGCTGCTGGGAAGCCTGAGGAAGATGCTCCCGCTGTGTCCTGTTTGGTTCCCACAGCTCCTCTGCCCGAGCTCCCTTTAACTCTGGCCTCACCCTTTTACCAGACCTTCCAGAAGACCAATTACCAGCCCCTCTGTCTGAGCCCTTTCACTTCTGGCCTATTTATTGGCCTCTCTTCCCAGGATCGTATGGAGCCTCATCAACCCTTGCTGCTACCTAGGTTGTGTCTGACTCTGTTCTCGCATAGTCTGTTTTCTTCTCATTGTGCCCTGCCCTTCATAATGGGTCCCACTCCCTCATCATTCCTTTCACCTCCATTTCTAGTCTTCTCTCTGCCACCAGAGGCTCTGCCATTGGCTCCCACATTCTCGCTCATCTCCTTTTCCACTCTCAGGATGGCTTTATCTCCTCTGCCTGAGAGTCCTCCTTGCCTTGGTCTTTCCTAATCTTTCACTTATCCTTCTTTCACCCCCACTACCAGCTTTCTCATTTTTTCCACCAAGGTCCTCTCCACCTCACCCTGCTCCTCAGCTTCCCTTATTCAGTCTCAACATTGGGTACCAGATCCCTTTGCCTCTGGAGCTACAGTCTCAATGGGCCATCTTCTAACCCCATCATTTACCCTTCCTCCTCTCCCCTAGATCACACTCAGATACTAGACTTTCTTCCCCAACCAGATCCCACATTTTCCTATGATCCTACTCTTTTTGTTAGCATCTCAAAGTCTCATCTCTCACCAATATCTCATTCATTCCATGAATCCTTCTGATTCATTTGCCTGTCACCGCCCCCTCCCCCCGCCCCCCGCTGTTTCTACCCCACCATTGCCAGATTTTACTTTAACAATGACTCAGTTTGGCTTGATTTCAATCCTACTGAACACTATCCCAGAGAGCTCATCTCCAGAAAATCTCCTTTTGTCTGGCTTCTGTTGCAACAACCTCAGACATTGACTGCTCCAAAAACTTGCCTATTCCTACTTTCTCCTGGTGGCAGGTGTCTGCTGAGGACTTGTTTCTCCCTGCCTTCTCTAACTGTGATTTTCAGCAGGAGCTCTTTTCTCTCCATCTGTCAGGTTCTGCCTTTGGGCAGACGCTGCAACCAGACGTATGGAAGCAGGTTGACATTCTTTCCTCGGCCTTACTCTCCAGAAGCTCCTGGAGATACAAGTCACAAAGAGTGTCGATTTCCAGATTTGGGAGGAGAAAGAAGAAGGGGTCATTTCTAATACAACAGAGGGCATACTACCAACTTCATTGTTCTGCGACTCCCTTAGCCTCACCTGCTGTTGAGCACTACTCCACAGCTCTCCAACGCTTCTGGAGATATGAAGGTCAACCAGAGTAACTGCATAGTCTGTCGGAGCTTCCAAATCCCAAAACCTTGGGAGACTGCAGCAGAAATATAGCTAGCTCTTCAGAGGTCTCCCCTCTCTGCACAGCGAGTCCCTGCTGACTACTCTCCTGTTCTTTAGTAGCCATTCCTCACCAGTCTCCCTTTCTCTTATTCAATTTCTAATGCCCTCCTCCCCCAATCCGAATGCAGATAACCAACCCCCTTGGCTTCCTCAGCCCCAGAACTTGCCCCCACCTTAAAGCCTAGCCCTAGCCCTTGGGGGAAAGTTCCAGAGGGAAGGAGCTCACCGAAGAAGGACAGTATTTTCTAAGTTGAGTTTCCATGTTAGGAATATGATGATGAAGATGAATTTAGGAATCCTTTCAAGGGTTAAACAGCCCAGGGAGATAGTCAAGGCCAAGGAATCCCCAGCTTTGGAGCAGCCTGGGTCAGCAGAAGCCCTGTGTCCCTAAGCTTCAGGCCCCAAGGAAAAGCCAGAAAAAGAACAGAGCCGCAAAGGATGAGAGAGGACCTTAGGAGATCCAAAACGTAAATGCATCAAGGAGGAGAGGTAGGATTAGGGACCGTCCAAGACAAACAATCACGCTCCCAGGCCAGGGACTTAGCTGACACCCGAGTGAACAAGAGCCTTAGTTTTTGCCCTAGATGGAATAGACTTCTACAAAAAGTCGCTTGGAAAAAAGGAAGAGATGCTTGTTTCAGTGGCTTTGTCCCAGGACACAAGGTTAAGAGCAAGAAGGTTGCTTGGAGAAAACTACGTCAACTGTGCATTGTCCATATCCAGTTGAAACCAGAGGAGTCTTTGGGTGAAGTATCATAGTCATTGTTCCAAGCATTTGGGACACTTCAGTAAGACAAACAGAGCTCCCTGCCCTTGTGCAGCTTACATCATTGGTCCTTGAGTCAGCTCCCTTTCATCCTACTCAAAGTGATATCAAACCTCCTTCACTTTCCTCACCCCGGCAACAGACTGGCAGCATGGCCCGCTTTTGCAAGGAACCATAAACCTTCAGATGGAAACTTTCATCATCAAATCTTCAAAAACTATTGCATCCCCCCCTCCTGTCCTCCTTCCTTACTGCTATGTGAAAGAGTCGTCCTTCTGGGAGACCCTTCTTGACCCTCCCAGGAAGGGACTGGTGCCTTCACTTCCCTCTCACAACTCTTGTCACAGTGTGTTGTAACTTGGGGCTACTATCTAGCTTCCCTGAGAACAAGGACCTTCTTTATCTCCCTCACTACTGGCCTGGTATGTTGCACCTAGTTAAAAGTGAATTACCTTCTGGTGAAACGAACCAACAAGGGTTGCGCGGAACCTCTGGAGGAGAGGCCCCGCCCAGCGCGGCCTGGGGGCGGGGCCGCATCCGGGGCGGGGCCGCATCCGGGGCGGGGCCTGCATGGGGCTGGCCTCCGTTCACCAGTGGTAGTCCGACCCGCTTCTCCTCAGAGTTCTGAGCGTGGCAGCTAGAGCTGGGGGCTCAGCCTCGCAGATGCCGTCATGAGGGGGCTTTCCACCTGCCCGGCCTGCGGCGCTGCACCAGGTGTCCCTCCACCTCAGCCCTCAGGGCGTCGCTTGGGGGCCGCGTGGGCCAGGCTGCGGCCTGCGAAGGCCCTGAGAGGCCTCAGAGACGCTGAGCGCGGGCCCGGCCTCTGCCTGAACTGCGCGGAGGTCACCTTCCTCGTCACCTCGTGACACCGACCGCTGTCTGTTGAGGCCGCCCCCCCCCCCCCCCCCCCCCCCCCCCCCCCCGCCCCCCGCCGCGCCCCCCCGCCGCCCTGGCTGCCCAGCTCTGGGCTGGTCGTTGGGCTCAAGCCCCCGAAGTCCCCCTTCCACGGGGCTGGACCGGGGCGGCACCCCTACCGAGGGAGGGCGTGCGAGGAGCCGGAGGAGCCGTGAAGCCAGGGCCGGGCTGGCCCCGAGGCTCCGCTGCAGCGCCACGCGCGCTCCCCGTGGGACCGGTGACCGCGCCCTCGAGGGCCCGTCGCCCCGCCGGGAGCTGTTGTCTGAGGCGCCGTCGGCGAGGCCAGAGGGCTGGTTCGGAGCGCACCCGGGGACGGGCCTGCCGGGCGGCGCGACGGTGGAGGCGGAGACCGGGGCCGAGGGCAGGAGAGCCGGGGCGGCCTCGGGATCGCCCGCCCCGCCGCGTGGAGCCCCGCGGACCCGGGGAGCCGCCCTCCCGACGCAGGTACCGACGGGCCGCGCCGTCCGCGGGCCCCGGGGGCGGGCTCCGTGTCAGGCGCGCGTGGGCCGTGCGGGCGTCGCCACAGCGGGAGGGCAACGCTGTGCGCGGCTGCTGCGGACGGGGTTCCTTCTCGAGTCAGCCTTACCTCGCAAATCCGCAAGGTGGGGCACAGCAGATGGCAGCACCCCGTAGGCTCCAAACCTCAAAGTACTTAGTGCCTTCCAGACTCTGCGTATGTGTACAGCGTTTAAATTATTGTATAGACGTATATTTTTAAAAAGGTGGGAAAACAATTTATCGTAAGCAATTTCAGCATGATTGTGCGCTCTTCCTAAACATCGTTTTAAATGCCTTTCGTATTAATTGAACCATTCCGTATTTTTTTGATGTTTAAGTTGATTCCGTGTTTGATGTTGTAAGACGTGGCTTAACATCTTTGTGCTTAATCGTGCTTGCTTAGGAACTGTCTTATTCCAACACTCATCAAGCTTTTCCTGAACCTCAGATTGTTTCCTAATCCGGGCTCTGCCCTTAAGCCGTTTCTCTCCTCTTGTCTGGGGTCCCTTAGGTGAAACATCTGCCCGTGCGGAGCTTCTCTCGGTGCTGACCTTCCGCCCTTTGCTTGGGTTTTATGCATCGAGATGCTTGCTGAACAGCTGCGATCTTGACATCCCGCAGGCACCCCAAACCCAGAATCTGTGTATTTAGCCTGTCATCTTGCTCTGCTACCCGCCGCTCTGGCTCTCCTGTGCTCAGTCTCAGTTCCTAGTTCCTGGTCCCCAAGGCAGACCCGGAAGAGCCTTGCTGTGCTCCTCCTCTTCCATCCTGCCATGAGACAGTCACCAAGTTTCGCTGACTTTTCTCAAATTTTATTCTCCTGTCAATTCTTACCACCCTGGCAGTTGAGGCTCTCATCCTCTGTCACCCAACTATGCAGTCGTCTCTTAGCTAATCTCTTTTAACTAATCTGCCACTTGCTGATCTCTCCCAGCTTCTTTTTTTTTTTTTTTGAGGAAGATTAGCCCTGAGCTAACATCTGCTGCCAATCCTCCTCTTTTTGCTGAGCAAGACTGGCCCTGAGCTAACATCTGTGCCCATCTTCCTCTCCTTTATATGTGGGACGCCTACCACAGCATGGCTTACCAAGCAGTGCCATGTCCGTACCTGGGATGCAAACTGGTGAACCCCGGGCCGCCGAAGCGGAAGTGCCCGCTTAACCGCTGTGCCACCAAGCCGGCTGCTCCCTGCTTCTTTAGGTGCTTCTGCTGCTCTCTACTCTGCGATTTTCTGCTCAAGTAATAAATGCCTGTTTTAAGTGCTTCCACGTCTTCACTGGTTATGATTTCTCCACCTCGAGTTGTGCAGGTGTATAAACTCTATAAAGTTCTCACAGTGTACTGCAGGAGGTCAAGGGCTGTATTTTTTTTTCAACGAATTTGTCCGTCTCTAAGTTGTTGAATGTATTGGCATAGTTGTTTGTAATTTTTTCTTGTTGTTCTTTTAATGTTAGTAGATCTGGTGATGTCCCCTCTTTCATTCCTTGTTTTTCCTCCCGAAGGCCCCCGTGCATAGTTGTATATTCCAGTAAGTCCTTCTGGTTCTTTTATGTGAATGGCCACCACAGCATGGCTACTGATAGTTGAGTGGTGTGGTTCTGGGCCCTAGAACTGAACCTGGGCCTCTGAAATGGAGCACACCGAACTTTAACCACTAGGCCATCAGGGTTGGCTCTCTTTCATTCTTGATAGTGGCAATTCGTGTCTTTATTTTCTTGATTGGTCTGACTAGTGGTTTATCAATTGTCTTTTTTTCAAAGAAACAGCTTTTGGTTTCATTGACCTTTTTTTCTATTATTTTTCTGGTTTTTAATTCATAGATGTCTACTCATTTTTTTTTTTTGAGGAAGATTAGCCCTAAGCTAACATCTGCTGCCAATCCTCCTCTTTTTGCTGAGGAAGACTGGCCCTGAGCTAACATCTGTGTTCATCTGCCTCTGCTATATACGTGGGACGCCTACCACAGCATGACTTGCCAAGCTGTGCCATGTCCGCACCTGGGATCCGAACCAGCGAACCCCAGGCCACTGAAGTGAAACGTGTGAACCTAACTGCTGCACCACCGGGCCGGCCTCTCATATTTTTATTATGTCCTTCCTTCTGTTTGCTTTGGGTTTATATTTCCTTTCTTTTTCTAATTTCTTAAGGTGAATACCTATTAGGTCGTTGACTTGAGACCATTGTTATTCATATAAACATATTTTGTTTAAGTGAACACAACCCCAAGATTTTATTGCTGTTATAATAAAACAAAAGATGAAGCTCAGAACTGGATCATTTGGCCCTTTCTCTTATCTCTTCCCAGTTCAGAATGCTTCCGTCTCTTAATAGCCAGCATTCTTTTAGGTCTGTAGTTGGGCTCAATGCGTTCAGGCCTTGGCACAATCTTCATTGTAGTTTTGGCCTTTTTTTGAAAATTGGCTTAGTCTGCTCACCGTAGCCACTCTGCTTCCTGTTGTGACACTGCTTTCCCTGGACACATGAGAATCCTTGGCCTTCTTGTACTGTGTCATATTGTGGGGTTGGTGCTCACCACACTTCTTACAGAAAGTCTGATGGGTTTTAGAAATGTTAGCCATATTTGCAGGAGCACTATTGCTATATATTTTTAATGCTGTGAATTTCCCTGTAAACACTAATTTATCTGTATCCCACAAATTTTGATATGTTGTATTTTCATTTTCATTCAATTCCAATTATTTTATAATTTCTCACTTGACTTTATCTTTTTTTATTTTTTGCTGAGGAAGATTGGCCCTCAGCTAACGTCTGTTGGCAATCTTCCTCTTTTTGCTTGAGGAAGATTCACCTGAGCTAACGTCTGTGCCAGTCTTTCTGTATTTTGTATGTGGGATGCTGCCACAGTGTGGCTGCCAACCAGTGGGGTAGGTCAGCGCCTGGGAACTGAACCCGGGCCACTGAAGTGGAGTGCATCAAACTTAACCAGTAGGCCATGGGGCTGGCCCCTGACTTTGAGTTATTTAGAAGTATGTTTTCAGTTTACAAATATTGGGGAATTTCCTGAGTATCTTTCTAGTCTTGATTTCTAATTTAATTCCATGTGGTGAGAGAAGATACTTTGTACAATTTCAATTTTTACAACTTTGTTGAGATTTGTTTTATGACCCGGTATATGTTCTGTTTTAGTGACTGGTTTATGTATACTTGAAATGAATATATATTCTGCTGTTTGTTGGATAGAGTTCTCTATAAATATCAGTTAGGTCAAGTTGGTTTTTAGTGTTCTTCAGGTCTTCTATATCCTTCCTGGTTTTCCTTCTGCTGCTTTTATTACTGAGAGGAGTGTTGGTGTGTCTGACTATGATTGTGGAATTGTCTGTTTCTCCTATCAGTTCTATCGGTTTTTGCTTCATGCATTTTGAAGCTCCGCTGTTAGATGTATATACCTTTAGGATTCTTATGTCTTGTCAGTGAATTGTCTTGTTTATCATTATCTAATGACTCTCTTTTTCTCTGGTAATATTCCTATTCTAATGTCTACTTTGTCTGACATTCATAAAGGCACTCCGGCTTTCCTTTGTTTAGAGTTTGGAAACAGGAAAAAGTTTTCCTTTTTCCATCTTTTTGGCTTATAACCTATTTATCTCTTTACATTGAAGGTGAATTTCTTGTCGATGGAACTCGTAGGGTCTTGCTTTTTTATCCAATCTGACAATCTCTGCCTTTTAATTGGGGTGTATAGACCATTTACATTGTTATTTTTGATATAGTTATATTTAAACCTAACATCCTGCTAGTTATTTTCTGTTTGTTCCATCTGTTCTCTCCCCCTCTTTGCCAACCTGCTTTTGGATTATTTTTTATGATTCTATTTTGTATTCACTCTTGTCTTGTTAAACCTCTTTTTATTAACTTTTTTTCCCTGTGGATGTCTCAGGATTTAAAATATTCATCTTTAATATTCATCTTTAATTTATCACATTTTTCAATAGTCATCTTCAAATAATATTATACCACTTCATGTATAATGTAAGAATTTTACAGGGAGATACTTTTCCTTCCCTTCATCCTTTGAGCTATTGTCATTACTTAGAGGCTATATTATTTCAAGTTTATTGTAAATTTCTTAAGTAATAGTTGATTATATTCTTTGAGTAAAAATATTAAAACATTCCACATAGTCTTAAGTCCCTTTGACCATTGCTTCCTTGAAGGTAAACAATGTTACCAGTTTGTTATACATCATTCCAAACCTTTGCTATGCATTTACGATGTGTGTATATGTCTGTGTGTGTGCATGTGCATATGTATATATATACACCTAGAATATGTATAATTTAATTTTTTTTTACGTAAAAGATATCATACTTCTATATCCTTCTGTAGATGCTTTTTTAATTCAGCAATATATCTTGTCAGTCTGCCTGTGTTAGCACCTGTGATCTGTCTCATTCATTTGAGCTACTACATAGTACAGTCATGTGCTACATGACATTTCGGTCAATGATGGACTGCATATATGATGGTGGTCCCATAAGTTTAGTACCATATAGCCTAGGTGTGTGGTAGTCTATACCATCTAGGTTTGTGTAAGTACACTCTATGATGTTTGCACAACGATAAAATTGCCTAGTGACACATTTCTCAGAATGTATCCCCATCATTAAGCAATGCATGACTATATTCCATTAAATGGATTTCCCGCAGTTTTTCTTTTTAAGTTGATGGACATTTGTTTTCAGTTATTCATTATGATAAACAAGGCCCCAGTGAACATCCTTCTGTATGCCTTATTGTGGACATTTGCAAGTACTTCTCTAGAGTGCATACGTAGAAGTGGAATTGCATTTCTCACAGAATCCTCCAAGCAAGGAATAAGTGGGAGAGGAGAGGCAGAAATTAAACCTAGGAGGTTTTAGGGTTGCATAGGGGCTAGTGGGTATGGCAGTGGGAGTGGTTGGTGTGGTAGCCATGTGATAGAGGATTTAAAGCCTGGAAAGTCGTTGGAAAACCTTATACAGTAATGGCATCATCTTTGGAACTCAGGAACCTCTGAGAGAACACGGGTTGGTTAATATTTTCATGCCTTCAGTGTAAGGAAGCAACTTGGTTGCCTCTTCAGAGGTAGAAAAAGGAGTATGACTCATTTTGCTGGTCTATCAGAGGAGTTAAATAACTTGCCTAAAGTCATATGGCTAGTAAACGGTTTGTTTTCTGGTCACCTCACAGTGGAATGAGTGACAGCCCAATGGGCTTATGAAAATAATTGAATTTAGAGATCATCTGGTTATATACCTTCACAGTTCACATGGGAAACGAGGTCTTGTGAGGGAGAGAGACTTGCTCAGGTTGTGGTATTGGGTAAGTGGTAATGCTGGAGCTCCAGCCCTAAAGGCTGACATATTTCAGTCCAGCTGTAGGAGGCAGAAAGCAGAAACAGGAAGGAGATAGCTTCGTCCATCTAGGGGAAGTGGTGGTGGGGGCCAGGGAGACAGAAGCAAACAACATTGCTGCCTACTCCGCCCCCTGCAGCCCACTCTCTTCCTTTCACCAGATTCCTGCGGACTTCTTTCTTCAGCAGCATCAAAGATGTCCAAAAAGGAAAACTAAACAATCCAAATTACAGGATAGGGAAAAAGACCCATTTCCATGTAAATGTTACCATTCTGTAGCAAAACAAACATAGTAGAAATAACGACGCTTTGGTTTGGGTCTGTGATGCGGAAGAAGGGCATAAATAGTTTTAAACCAACAAAGGAGCTGCAGTAATGCTCTCCTGGATGGTGGACGGGTGTGGGCTGGGCACATTATCCAAACGCAGCTATTCACAAACAGGTCTAGATCCCCTTGCAATAATTGTTAATTTCAGGCAACCAAATGAAAAACCAACAAAAGTGGGGAGTGGATCGTTAAAACAAAAAGCTGGGCATTCAAAGGACTTCTCACAGCTGGAAAGTTGTGGAGGTTGAATTTCAAACTGTCACCTCATTCTTGCCCACTTTTCAGCAGAGGTCTTCAAACTGGCCTGCCTACAGGCAGACAGGATGCCCACTGAGAAATGCAGCATCTTGGGTGCTATCTTCTGAGTACTTGGGAACAGAGTATTCTTCTGGTCCAAAAATGCAACAGGGGAATTCCTACTAGAGCAATCTCCCTGCCTTGGGATACCTAGGATGCCTTTTTTTTTTTTTGAGGAAGATTAGCCCTGAGCTAACATCTGCTGCTAATCCTCCTCTTTTTGCTGAGGAAGACTGGCCCTGAGCTAACATCCATGCCCATCTTCCTCTACTTTATATGTGGGATGCCTACCACAGCATGGCTGGCCAAGCTGTGCCATGTCTGCACCTGGGATCCAAACTGGCGAACCCCAGGCCACCGAACAGAAGGTGGAAACTTAACTGTTGCACCACTGGGCTAGCCCCAGGGATGCCTTTTTAAAAAGTAAATTCCTGGGGCTTGCCCTGTGGCCAAATGGTTAAGTTCGCGTGCTCCACTGCAGGGGGCCCAGTGTTTCTTTGGTTCGAATCCTGGGCGCAGACATGGCACTGCTCATCAAACCACGCTGAGGCAGCGTCCCACATGCCACAACTAGAAGGACCCACAACGAAGAATATACAACTATGTACCAGGGGGCTTTGGGGAGAAAAAGGAAAAAAAATTAAAAATCTTTAAAAAAAAATAAATAAAAGGTAAATTCCTCAACTACCCCACCCCAACTTCAGTACTAAATCTGTATTTCTCCTGGTGGGCCTGGGAATCTGCATGTTAAACAATCACCCAGGTGATTCTTGTGCCTGCCTGCTGATGTTTGCCCCAGGATGAGCATATCTATTCCTTTTGCAGGGATAAAGGAACTGTCTTTTTGAAGACCTGCATCAATTATGTCGAATTCCTTTTGTAGTTTCACATGGTTCAACCTAATATCTTTGTTTTCTTTGAATTTCAACTGAGCTCTAGAAAATGTTTTCTAGATTTTTGATTGGACACACTCAGGGTGAAGAGAATTTTCCAGAGTGTGAACATTAAATGACTAGTGACCTAGGGCAGAGGTTTCCATATTGGTAAGTTCAGAAACGAGTTTAGGGGGCATTTTAGAATTCTCATTTGTATTTGGAGGGTAAAGTTCAAAGATACATTTTATGAGGTAGCAGGTCTTGAGTTTGAAAGGTAGTTACATTGTTATTTATGTTTCAGACCTAATTCCTTTTTCAGGATCTCTACAAAGGCTTTGGGAGTAGTTTCTCCCCGGACTACAGACAAGGATTTAGGGCAGCCATGTTAAATCTCTTCTGGAATAAGGCAGTGGTATCAACCCATCAGTCTATCAAAACAAAACTCCTGGTGGTGAATTGACAGGGCCGGGATCACAGACATAGCAATTGGGAGAATTAGCCTTCGAACTTAAGTCTCTTGGAAGCAACCTGGTGTTGTAGAGTATGAATTAAGTTAAATTTTGATCCTAAATTAGGATTGCAGTTTACTAGTTAGTTATGTGATCATGGTCCAATCAGGTAACCTCCTTGAGCTGTCTGTGTCTCTGAAACAAGGAGAATGACATCTTGCAGAGCTGGTGAGGCTGAGGGTGCTGTTCTTGGGGAAGATGTGTGAGACCCTCAGTACACTGCATGCCCATAGGAAGTGCTTAGTAATGGTTATGATTAGTGAATTCCAGGTTGAAGTTTTTTCCACAGTCACACAGCAGTCTCTCAGGTAAGAAAAAGAAATCTCCTAGTGCCTTTTAGGCCAGCTGCAACTCTTCCTTTCCTCCCCCGCCATCCCCTTCACACATACAATTGCTCTGGAGCGTTTACTCTCCAGGGGATAATTCCCTGATGAAGCTGGCACATCTTCCCCGGATACCAGCAGATGCCAGCACAGGCTAAGCTTTCAGAAGGGCTGCTTCATTTGGTTTTATCATTGTTCCATCCCTCAGTGTGACTCATGAAAGCCCAGGCTTCCTTTCCTTTCATCCAGAGTGATTTGTCTCACAGCCTTTCTTGCTTATTACTCTGAGCCTGGAAGAAAATGCTCAGTGTTGCACTATCAAATATCAATGAAGAAGAAAGATCTTTTTGGAGGTTCCTTGTAACAAAACTAATAAATACCCATGGCTACATTTGGGCAGCACTTTACAGTTTGCAGAGTACTTTCATATCCGTTAGATCATTTAATATTTGCAAAGTCCTCACAAGGCCATGTGATGCTTAAAGGCCGGGCTCTGGAGTCTGCATATTGCATTCAAATTCCCATCTTCACCTCTTCCCAGCTGAATCATCTTGCACAGGTAACTTAGCGTCTCTGAACCCCATAGATTTAAGTGGGAAGTACTTAGAACATGGTGATAAGAGATTGATAATTGTTAGCTATTATTTCTATCATGCCCGTTTTACCAAGGGACTTCCAGGTTTTTCCATAACGTAACCACTGGTCCTTAACCTAGTAGGTCAAGTCTCACTTTCTTGACTTTTATACTCTCATCCTTTCCTCTCAGTCCCCTGCCTGCACATCCTCCTCAGCCTCACTCCCCTTACACATAAACAAGACTGAAGTTTCCTTTTTCTGTTTAGCACGGGTTGTCTCAGGCCTTTGCATGTGCTCACCTCTCTGTCCTGAGTCTGCTTCCTGAATCCTGGTAAATACCTACCCACCCTTCAAGTAAACAGATTCCCTCTTATCCCCATGCTCCCAGTTTCTTTCTGCTCTCCTTGGTTACAACAGTTGTGTGGAGTGAGATTGTCTCTTTCCTTATCTGTCTGCTCATCAGACTGAGTGCTCCCTGGGGACAGGGACCATATCTTCTCACTTGTGTGACCCTTGTGCCTGATATCTATGAGGTACCAAGTAAATATTGGTTTGAATGAACAAATATTGTAGAATTCGTCAATCCAGCTAAAATTATCTTAGGTAAGCATTCACGTCATTGAGCCCAAAGGCTGTGGAGCCGGTCCTGGAACCTAGGCCCCAGCTTCCACTCCTCATATTCTCTGGGCATTGTCCAGGCTGCCTCTCACTATGGCCTTCTGACATTACTGTGTAATTTTTCTGACCAAGCTGGGCACAGAAAGACAAAAATGAATGATACGAAAGCATGAGACTTCATATTTACTGGCCCAGTAGACGTTTCTAAATGACACCAAGCAGCCAGTGTGCAAAGGCCTCCTTTCAGTGTATCAGAAAACGCAAATTACAGTATGCCTGCCTTTGATGTGCCGTCTGTTTCGTCTTTCTGAATAAAAGGGAAACTCTGGCTCCAGGCTGATTTTCAATTGCAAAAATAGACTAAATTCCAACCCTTAAATTATCAAAAGTGCCACATACTTGACAAGCAGCTAAGCAGAGAGCAGAAACTACCAAGTTAGTAATTAAACAGAGCTTAAGTCAAATTAACAGAGACAGACATTCTTGTCTGGCGGTCAGAACAGAGGCCTGGAGAGCCCCGGATCTGGCCCCAGTGCCTGCATGTGTCAGAGTCAAGTCCTGCTGTGCAGCCACAGTTGCCAAGGAGAGACCCTGTGGGCTCCCTCCACCCCGTCTGTCTTCCTGGAAAGGCTCCCAGGGTGGGAAAGGGGTGTGTTCCTCTTGAGAGATGGGATGGGGGGAGGGTAGGCCTGAAAGGAGTCAGGAGGAGGCTGAGAGGGCCCAGCTCTCCTCCATTTCAGAATTAGATTCCAAATATTACAAGGGGCCATGGAAGTTTTTTTATGTAAAATTATTGTAGCTTAGGATCTCTTATAAGTAATATAAGTTGAATGCCTACAACAGTGGACAAAGCAAAGTCCTAGTCTTGGATTGCTGACATGCTAGTAGGGAGGGCAGATACTAAACAAGCAAATAAATGTATAAGTATTTCAGGTAGCTCTAAGTGACATGGATATTACTATACTGAAAGGAGGAAGATAGGGAGTTCAGAAGTAGGAGAGAAGGGAGTAGGGGAGAAGAGGAGGGTGGAGTTGCTATTTATATTAGGCAATTAGGAGAAGCTTTTCTGATAAGGTGATATTTGAACAGAAACCTAAAAGAGGAAGAGAATTCCAGGCAGAAGGAACAGCAAGTGTAAAGGAAGAGTGGAAGAGTGCTTAGCAAGTTTGAGGAAAAGCAAAGAGCCCATTGTGGCCAGGTCATGGCAAACAAGGGGGCATGGTAGGAGATGAGTTTTGAAAAGGATAGGGGGCTAGATCATGTAGGCATGCTAAGAAAATTGCTTTTTTTAAGTTAAAAATGAAGGCATTGAAGCATTTTGAGCTGATCTTACATGATTGACAAGGGTCACTTGGGCTGCTGTGTTGAGAGCAGAGCTTAGAAAGATGAGTAAAAACAGGAAGACCTGTTACAAGGCTATTGCAGTAATGCAGAGGAAACACAATTGTGGTTTAGATCAGATGGTGGTAAAAAATGGTTAGATTCAGAATAACTTTTGAAAGTAGAGCTTGTAGGATTTGCTGCTGGTTTGGAATTAGGATGTAAAAAGAAGAAAGGATACAAGATGACTTTAAGGATTTTGGCCTGACCAAGTGGAATGATGGGGTTCCTGTTTGACGACATGGGGAAGACTATGGGAAGAGTAGGTCTAGGGGATGGAAATCAAGACTTAGTCTTTGGGTATGATAGTTCTGAGATGCCCATGATACCACTGTTAGCAGGTGTCGTGATAGTGCATTGTGTAACATAACAGGTATTGTGAAGAAGCCCAGCTTTGGGAATCAGTCAGAATGCAATTTTATTTTTGTGTCCTCATGTCCCTTTAACATTTATTCGGTGGAGGAACAGCTTTCCCTACTGTTGGGTGAAAACTCTGACAGGCGCTATGATTTTTCTGGTTATATACCTGAGCAAGGGCTTGTTCTGCTCACCACAACCTGATGCCAATCAGTTACTTTTAAGTATCTCTTTAAGTACGTTCTATTTAAGTCAGAAATCAGAGTCTTGATTCAGAAATAAGAATGTTCAGTTCAGTTTATTAATAATACTTACATATTCATTAAAAGGTCATGTTTCTTCTGCTTCCGACTTCCTCTGCTTTCAAACCTCTCAAGCTTGGTCTGTAGCAGGTTGGCCATCCCCATTGGAGGAGAAGTTATGGTTGGCTTTTTTCTCTTTCTTACTCATCTCCTCATTAGCTATGGTTTCAGCCACTCCAGAGCTGGAGACCTTGGAGGGTAGAGGGGAAAGAGAGTAGAAAGTTCTTACTTGGCTGGGACTGTCCTAATGTGATTTCGCTTTCCTGGGGCTGACTCATATTTAAAGCTGCATCTTCCTTGGTTCTTTTGTGGCTTCTGTGGCTGCTCCCCTGCTGTGGCTCCTCTTTCTGCAACACCACTGGTGTGGGTGTTGCATCTCATTGCTCCAGCTTCCACTGATTTTCCTGCAGCTCACTCCACACAGACTTTCTCGTTTACCGTCCCATCACCCCACTAAGCAGAAGACTTGAGCAAGAATAACACTCCTGGCTGACTCTCCTGCGTGGCCCACCTCTTGCCTTGGCTGATGCGCGAGGGAATATCTCTTCTCTGCTACCCCTCTGCTTTAGCAGCCTTTTACCTTTAGATTCCTCAGGAGGGAGTCAGACTTCAGTTAAGTAAGCAGCTCCCCCAAGCCTCCTTTCTCCAAACTGCTGGGAACACAGATCAGCTCTCCAAGTCATGCTCACTGATAGATTCTGAGCTGACCGGGAGGTGGGGGGTGGAGAAGGTCTGGGGGGGGAAGGCCCCACCCCGACCCTTTCTATTCTCCAGGGAGAGGAGCTATTTATTCACAGCACAGCTTTCTTCAAAGAAAACCTTTCACAATGTCTAGGAAGGGGACCATTTTATGACCTTGATTACAGTGAGGGGCCCAAGTTAAACTGCTCTCAGATACCCACCTTGAAAATAGTGATTTGCATCAGCCCCTTTAGTATTTGATATCTGTTGTTTTAGAGCCTTGGCCCAAACTCTCTTTATAAGATTCAAAATTTGGGAGTCAACACCTTATGAACTGTAATTAAAGCCATGAGATTAGAGGAAATTGTCTATAGAATGAACAGCAAAAACTGAGCCCTGAGACTTTCAGAAGTCGGAGAAATGAAGAACCAGCAAAGGACACTGAGAAAGAGCATTCAGAATTTGCCCTGTTTCTGGGTTGGCTTTAAAAAAAATAAAAATAAAAACAAATAACACTTACTTCAGGCTTTTATTTTATTTATTTATTTATTTATTTATTTTTTAAATGTATTTTCTTTTTTTTTTTTTTTTTTTTTAAAGATTTTTTTTATTTTTTCCTTTTTCTCCCCAAAGCCCCCCCGGTACATAGTTGTGTATTCTTCGTTGTGGGTTCTTCTAGTTGTGGCATGTGGGACGCTGCCTCAGCGTGGTCTGATGAGCAGTGCCATGTCCGCGCCCAGGATTCGAACCAACGAAACACTGGGCCGCCTGCAGCGGAGCGCGCGAACTTAACCACTCGGCCACGGGGCCAGCCCCTACTTCAGGCTTTTAGAACTCATCTTCTATTCTGAATTATAAGAAATGCTCTAACAATTGGCTTTTCCAAGAGTGAATTTTCTGGTCTTCAAGATGCCACTCTTCATATGTAAATGGGTTTGGTATTTACAAAGTGTTCATTATCTCATTTCAACTACCTGATACCCCTGTGAGGAAAGTTCATTACAGATGGGGAAACTGAGGGCCAAAGAACGTAAGAAGCTTTCCCATAGTCCAAGAAGTAAGAGGCAATGGGTGGATTTGAGTTTAGGTCTTTGGCTCCAGGTTCTGAGCTCTTTTTTGCACAGCTGCTTCAGAGACACTCATGACAATCATAGCTTTTTTTAGGTTTTGCTAAAGTAGACTTTAATAAATGGATGGCAAAGGTTTCATCTCATGTGCCAGTTTCCATGCATTAATAAAGCTTACCTGGAGTGGTGTTGAGAAGGATTCTGAGGCAGAATGAAGTTTGGCAGGAAAGAGTACCTTGATTGATTAGTGATGACTGCCATTGGTGTGGTAGGGGTTCTGGTGGCATATATGCCATGCATTTGGCATCACTGATTTAATTTTTCCCGTATGAGTTGTTCCCTGGAACATTTGTAGTTTCTCAGAACGGATTAAAAGAATGGGAAAAGAAAGAAAGAGCAGCCTAAACCCACATTGGGTTACTGGAGATGACAAATACATGCAATCTGAGAGCACAAATTTTTTAACATGTGGCATGAGCAAAGGAAACAGCCTGAACTAGGAGCAGCCTTGCAAATAAATAAAATTAGTCGCTGTTCCCCAGAAGTTTTCTCCCGAATTTTTATTTTGAGAAATTTCGAACAGAAAGGTAAAAGAATAGTACAATGAATACCCACATATCATTTTCCTAGATTCATCACTTGTGAACATTCTGTCTCTCTGCTTCTGAATTATCTGAAAGTAATTTAAAAATTCATGACTCTTGAGTATTCAGCTCTTAAGAACAAGGATCTCCTACATAATCACAATACTATTATTATAGCTGCAAAAATAATATATAGGCCATATTTAAATTTCCCTAGTTGTTCCTAAAAGTGGGAACAGATTGTATGTACTACTTTTTGACCAGACTTTATTTTGGTAAATGAGATATTGTAAGATTTTTCACTTCATCGATAAAATGTCCTTCAAAAGTGAGCATGTTGTTTTTGTTACCTGGATGTAGTACACTTTATTTTACCAGCTCTTTACTTTTGGGCATGTAGTCTGTTTTCTATTTATTTATTGCTCTTTTAAATGCTGCTGCAATGAACATCGTGGGCACATGGTGGATAGTCCAACTTCTTTTCCAGGGCCTTCCTATACTGAGAGGCTACATTTTTCACAGCCTGCCTTGCAATTCGAGTTCTAGATGTAATTCAGGTTCCACGAATCACTTGCACTTACCTAAGATTTGGAAGGCAAAAGCAAGGTACAGGTCATGCTTTTTTTGCTCCTGCATTTCTCCTGGAAAGCATGGCTATTTATTATTATTATTTTTTTTTTCCCTGTTGTGTTAGGAGAGGCTGTGGAAAGCCATTGGAGAGTTGAGGGCAGAGGGATGGCATGATCTGATTTAGTTTTTAATATCACGCTGGCTGCTGTTTGGAGAATAGATTGTAAAGGGTGTAATTGGAATCAGGAGCCAGTTAGGAGGCTCTGCTGTCTGGGTGGAGATGATGGTGGTTTGGACTAGGATAGTTTCTCTTGGTAGAGGAGGTGAGAGATAGTTGGATTCAGAATACATTTTAAAGGTGGAATCATCAGAATTTGCTACTGGATTGCATATGGGGTGTGAGAAAAATGATCCCTGACTCCCTTGTAGCTAGAGTTTTGGATGTAAGTCAGCTTCCACCTCACAGATGCACTCACATGAGATTTGGAAGGCAAATTTGAGGTAGAGCTCTTGCCCTTGCTATTTCTAACATGATCCACTGCAACTGGAGAGAAGGCAGAGTGTGTGGGTCTAGTTGTAGGAAAGATGGTAGATTTGGTGGTGGGAGCATTGGGACGTTGTCTCCTGGTGTTTCACTTTTCTCATGAACTAAGAAGCGAGGACATCAGCTGAGACCAGGGGGACATGGGAGAGGGACTGGGGTTTATGATTTATCATGCTTCCTCCTCTGCCAGTACTCTGCATAATGCCTGGCCCCTGGAAGATAGCCAGTTTGTTGTTAACTGAGCAATTCTCTACTTTCACAGAAAGATTTACTCATAAAACGTCTCCTTTGACTTCAAGATAAGTCAGTGCAGTAAAGCAAGGAGCTTCTCACATTGTTAAAAGAAGCAGTCCTTTTGATATTTAAACCTCAGGTTTCAAACAATAGTTGTCTTTGGAAATGTTGCTAGGTTTAGAAATGTCTTTTGATTCTGACCTATCCCCAAAGGTTCTATACCTTTTCAGGAAATGTCTGAGTCTCTGCAAGAGCTGATAATGTTTCTTTAAAGGACAAATAGCCACCAGTATTTGAAAACCCTTGAGAAATATCTGGCATTTTTCTGACAGTCTTGAGAAATACTTTGGTAAACCAGCCTTTAGAACTTTATTTGGTAAAACTGGTCATTCCTGTCATGGTCAGTATTTCTTTTTAGAGCATGTTGGGACTTTCTCTTTTTTTTCCATTGTTTTGCTATATTGAATCTTAATTTCTTGATTCAAATTTTTTTTCTTTATTTAACCTCTAAATATCCTGAGATTGGAGTTGTGTTTAGATTTTATATAAAACATGTGTGGTACCAATAGTGGAAAAAATATTTGATTTGGAGCTAGAAGATACAGTTTTGGGTCTCTCCTCTGCACTGTCCTGGCTTTGTGACTTTGGGTTATTTAATTAAATTCTCGAGACTGAGTTTTCTTATTATAAAATGACGATAATACCCACCTCATATAGTTACAATAATAATGACAACTAACATCTCTATAACTTTCAATAATTTTTCCATGTATCATCTTATTTGAGCCTCAAATCAACCCCATGAGCTTGATGGGGTGTATAATATTAATCCCTTTTACATACATGGAAACCAGGGCTGGGCAAGGCCTATGTGAAAGTTGAAATAGGAGGTGTTAGAGCTGGAATTTGAACTCAAATATTTTTCCTGTCAAAACCCGTATACGGTCCACCATACTCCATTGGGTTTATATAGCATTTTATAAATCTCCAAGGATTCTGCAAAAGCAAAGGATTGTTATTTCTGTTATGTTACTGTTTATTCCTGAGTGGCTGTTAGTAGCGGTTCTTTGTGAAAATTGCTAAGCATGCAGTCTGATAGAACTGTGCTGTTCATTATGGGAGCCATTAGTCACATGTGGCTACGGAGTACTTGAAGTGTGGCTAATATTACTAAGGAACGGATTTTAAAATTTTGTCTAATTTTAATAAATTTAAATTTTGATACCGATGCTCTGTTCAGTTACTGGAAAATTTCTAAGGATACTTGACACAATTTGGGCATGCAAATGTATTTTTTCAGCTGTAAATTTTATGACCTAAATACAGATAAGTATTTCCAATGAAAATTTAGCATTCATATTGAGAAGTGCTGTAAGTGTAAAAAACACACTGGATTTTGAAGACTTAGTATGACAAATGTAATGTAAACTATCTCACTAGTAAGTTTTATATTGATTATATTTTGAAATGATATTACTTTGGATATATTGGGTTAAGTAAAATATATTATTAAAATTAATTTCAGCCATTTCTCTTTACTTTTTAAATGTGGCTACTAGAAAATTTAAAATTACATGTGTTATTTTTCTTATTTCTCACATCTTATTTTTCTTGGACAGCTATACTCTAGAATTAACTATGAAAGGACATTTGTGCTTTCTTAACTAGGGATTTCCAGACCAGACCAGTACAAATGCTAATTCAGATGTCACATTTTCTCTCAAACAAGGAATTTCCAGAGCAGCCCTATGCTGTATTTGGGCACTGGCTAATTACTGCTCCTTCAGAACTAGTGGAGACTCCTGTGGGTACTCACTGAGGTCTGTTCAGACCTTCTGTGAGGAGGCTTCGTAGTTCCCCTCTGGCTTAGTCCCTGTAGCCAGTCTGGCAGGAGTAGCCTAACTTTCCTTCCTGCCCTCAAGGCTTCTAGGGTTTGTGGTCTTGGGCCCCACTTTGACCTGGCTGGTGCCATCTGACTCTATAGAGGCTTGGTTTTGGTGCTTCCTGGTGAGCCTCAACCTGGGTCTGTGGCGGCTTGGCTGTTTACTTGGAGTGCCCCACTGTGCAGGACATGATTGGACACAGCTAAGGAAAAAGTTAGATTGCAGGTAATCCCTTACTGTTAGATGTATCCACACTCCTGAAAGCTTATGTGAAAGTTCAGCACACCCAAAAATAGACATACCAGCTATAAGGTGAGGACTGTAAACCCAACAGCTGAAGTATAGTGTAAGTCTCAAATAACACCTTGTCTTTTATTTTATTTTGATTTGATATTTGTATATATATTTGTATATATGTGAAAGATATATTTATTTATTTATTCTTTATTATTATTTGCATATATTGTGAAATGATTACCACAGTAAGTCTAGTTAACATCCGTCACCATACATAGTTAGATAATTTTTTTTCTTGTGGTGAGAACTTTTAAGACTTACTCTCTTAGCAACTTTCAAATATGCAATACAATATTATTAACTATTGTTGTATATTACTTCCCCAGAACTTACTTTTTTATAACTGGAAGTTTGTACCTTTTGATCCCTTCACTTGTTTTGCCCACTCCCCATCCCTTGCTTCTGGCAACCGCCAAAATGTTCTCTTTATCTATGTTTTTTTAAAAAAAAGATTCCACATATAAATAAGATCATACAATATTCGTCTTTTTCTGTCTGACTTATTTCACTTACCATAATGCCCTTAAGGTCTATCAATGTTGTTGCAAATGGCAAGATTTCCTTCTTATTTTTTAGCTGAATAATAACCCATTGTGTTTATAGTCCACATTTTCTTTATCCACTCATCCATCTATGGACGCCTAGGCTGTTTCCATATCTTGGCTGTTGTAAATAATGCTGCAATGAACATGGACGTGCAGATATCTTTTTGAGTTAGTGTTTTCGTTTCCAGAGGTGGAATTGCTGGGTCATATCGTAGTTCTATTTTTAATTTTTTGCTCAATCTTCATACTGTTTTGCATAATGGCTGCATTCATTTACTTTCCCACCAACAGTGCACAAGGGTTCCCTTTTCTCTACATCCTCACCAACACTTATTTCTTGTTTCTGTGATAAAAGCCATTCTAACAGGTGTGAGGTGATATCTCATTGTGGTTTTGATTTGCATTTCCCTGATGATTAGTAATGCCGAGCACCTTTTCATGTACCTGTTGGCCATCTATATGTCTTCTTTGGAAAAATGTCTATTCAGATCCTCTGCCCACTTTGTTTTTTGGTGAGGGAGATTGGCCCTGAGCTAACATCTGTTGCCAATCTTCCTCTTTTTGCTTGAGAAAGATTGTCCCTGAGCTAACATCCATGCTAGTCTTCCTCTATTTTGTATGGGGGCGTGCTACCACAGCATAGCTTGATGAGTGGTATATAGGTCCATGCGTGGGATCTGAACACACGAACCCCAGGCTGCCAAAGCAGAGCGCACGAACTTAACCACTATGCCACTATGCCGCCAGGCAGGCCCCCATCTGCCCATTTTTTTTAATTGGATTGTTTGGTTTTTTTGCTATTGAGTTGTATGAGTTCTTTATATATATGTATATATATAACCCCTTATCAGTGAGAGGGCAGAAACTAGGATTCCTGTGCAAGTGAATGGTTTATCAAATTGTCCTGTGAATGAAACCAGGTAAACAGTTGTCAGACATCATACCTGTCAGCATTCAACTTCTTTGGCTCTGTACGATGGCCTTTAGTTCTTGAAGAACATGAGAAAAAGATGAGAAAGAAGATGCCAGGTTTAGATTGTTTACCATATGATTGGCTCCCTGCTATATGCTTTAAACAATTAACCTCACTGAGTCCCCACAGTAGGTCTGTGAGGTGTGATTTATTTTTCCATTCAAATATGAGAAAAACCCGACTTGCAGAGGTAGAGTATTTGCTGAAAGTCATACAGCTGGTAACTAGGCATTGCTTGTGTAACATTAGGAAAACATTAGAATGAATAGTTCCCACTTATTATCCCTATAGGCTTTTATACACAATAGAATATAACATGCACCGTTACTTGTGTTATGCACTTGTCTGCCTCCTTCACTATATGTATGTACCCTGAGGCTAGAGACTGGGGCAGATACTTCTGGTTCTCCTCCCATCAACCATTCCTTTCCTCTACTTTGCCAGTAGGACATAGCTCGTTGCTCAGAATGTAGTCACATGACCATACTTAGCTGCAAGGAAGGCTGGGATATCTAGTCTTTTAAGTGGACCATTTCTGCCCTGGACCATTATTGTCCATATTTGCCCACTAGGATCCCAAATAAAAATTGGGTTCTATTGATAAGATAGGAGGGGAGTTTGGATATAGAATAGGAAACTTTTCTGCATAGGGTACTTTTAAAAATTTGTGTTTTTAAATACCTTTAGGAATGGCACATTTTCCAGACCCCTTTCTACTTCTTTTTTCCTTTAACTTGGCCCAATTCACACATTTCTGTTACATCTAGGCATCAAATTTAGAACCTGGCATAAACCTCTGTGGAGGCAGCACCCACCTCTCTTCTGACAATTTCTCTCTGAGGTCAGGAGTGGCTTCTACTCACTTTGTACTTGGAGGGGCCTCTCAACCACTGCCAAAGTTCCCAAAATGAAGCTCTGACTCCCCGGGGAGTGATCCTTCAGATCTGTGCTTGCCCCATCCTTGCTTTCTAAACCTTTGCTCCTGTCTTTTTTTTTTTTTTAATATTTTATTTTTCCTTTTTCTCCCAAATCCCCCTGGTACATAGTTGTATATTTTTAGTTGTGGGTCCTTCTAGTTGTGGCATGTGGGACGCTGCCTCAGCGTGGCCTGACAAGTGGTGCCATGTCCACGCCCAGGATCCGAACCAGCAAAACCCTGGGCCAGCGAAGTGGAGCGCGTGAACTTAACCACTTGGCTGCGGGGCCGGCCCTTCTCCTGTCTTATCAGGTTTTTCTCACATGTTTAAAACACAATTCAATGTGACTTTCACCCTATTTGCAGGAAAATGTCCATTGAGAAAGGTAGGGGTAGAGGTACTTGCCACACCTATTCCATTTGCCTGGAAACTATAAGTGAGCTAATGTTTTATTTCTTCAAGTAGAAATGCATAGAATTCCCATGAATTTGGTGCCTGCTCTCTTACCTAGTTGCTAGTGCTAGAGCAAATATGGATGGAAACTGACTGTTGTCTCTCCTCCCTCTGGAATGAACTAACTTGGGTCTTTGTTTTAGGTGCTATGGTTATTAGTATTTGTGATATAATTAGCCCTTTTGGAGAACGGATCCATGGAATCTGACCGAATGGTTAGAATAAAACTATTTCCCACTTAAAAAAAAATCATTTATTTATTTAAATTTTTCCAGCAGTTTCTTGGATTCTTGGGAAGACTGAGGGAATTGGTGAAATTCAGGCGATTTCCAAAGACTTCCTCAGTTGTTTTCCATAGGAAACGTAAAAGCACACATTTTAGTTCATTTGGAAATACTTCAGGAAAACAGACCTAATATGGAAATAGGAAAGGATGTATAAATAAATAAATAAACATTTTTTTAAAAATCAGGAAATGGGGGGGCTGGCCCCGTGGCCGAGTGGTTAAGTTCGCGCGCTCGGCTGCAGGCGGCCCAGTGTTTCGTTGGTTCGGATCCTGGGCGCGGACATGACACTGCTCATCAAACCACGCTGAGGCGGCGTCCCACATGCCACAACTAGAAGGACCCACAACCAAGAATATACAACTATGTACCGGGGGGGCTTTGGGGAGAAAAAGGAAAAAAATAAAATCTTTAAAAAAAAAAAAAAATCAGGAAATGGGTCATTTCATGTTGTTCTACTGAAACTCAGTTAATACTAATGATGCCTACCATTATTTGAAGTTCAGTTGTCTTTTGGTGGGCAGGATTGCTAGGTAGGCTGGCCCTGTAGGGCAGGGCTATCGCACTGGATTCATATTAGTCTTCTTAGTGACCAGCACAAAGATCAACAGAACCAGTGGCCCAGGACATGTGTGTTGAATTAAATGGGCACCAAGAGTAGAAAGAGTTTCATTAATGGATCTAACTGATTCATGTCTTAAAACTGGGGAGAACATTATAGACTTCCGGCCATTCTATGCAGGGAATCAATTTGTAAGTTAATTAGCCTCAAATGTATTATTGTGTTCAGTTCTAATTGTTTATGAGCTTTAAGCAGATGGTTTTGCTCTGAATGAGAGAATCAGAGCCCATAAATAAATGAAAATGTTTGACTTTTCTGTACTCTATTTATGTGTCTTTACTATGTATAATACAGCAGAATCCAAAATTAATAAATTATTTTGACACAGAATTATAATCAGGAACTTTTTACCTAAGAAAGGATATAAGTGGTTTTCCACAGTGGTAGTATAAGTAGAATTTTGAATTTGTTAATTGGCAAAATGGGTAATTTTTATCAGGTCAGTCTTATAGCCAATGGAACAACCTTTTGACTATCCAGTTAAAAATATCAGCAGTTAGAGATCCCTGTAGAAGCTTGTGTCGTGTATTTTATATTAGTAGCTATGAAATAGTAAAAAATGCATGTTGGTATCTGCCCCTGTAGAGCTCCTAAAACCCTTGTAATTTCCTAAGTGATAAGAACACTAGGAGCATCTCTTGTTCTACTATTTGGTCTTTGACCCTGATTCCTGACACTGTGCCCCTAAATCCCTTAGAATTTCTTGGCTGTTAGCAGTGTCTTTTGTTTTAATGAGGTGACTCTTGGTGGGCTCCTGGATGGGTGCTGGTCACCAGAAAGACCAAACCATGTTTAGAAGCTTGAAATTTTCAGCTCCACTCTCCATTCTCCAGAAAGGGGAGAGTGGCTGGAAATGAAGTTAATGATTGATCATGTGATAAACTCTATAAAAATCCCAGAAGTACCAGGTTTGGAGAGCTTCTAGCTTGGTGAACAAGTCCATGTACTTGGAGGGTCATGCACCTCAACTGTACGGGGACAGAAGCTCCTGTGCTCAGAACCCTCCCAGACGGGCCCTATGTCTCTCTTCATATGGCTATTTGTCTGTATCCTTTATCATATCCTTTATTATGTAATAAACTGGTAAGTAACTGTTTCCCTGAGTTCTTTGAGCTGTTCTAGCAAATAATCAAACCTGAGGAGGGGGTCATAGGAACCTCTGATTTATAGCCCATCAGTCAGAAACAGGTAATAGCCTGGACTTGTGTTGGCATCTGATGTGGGGATGGGGGCGCCAGTCTTGTAGGACTGAGCCCATAACCTGTGGGCTCTGATGTTATCTCCAGGTAGATAGTGTCAGAATTGAGTTAAATTGTAGGATACCCAGCTGGTGTCGCAGAATTGCTTGGTGTGGGAAAAACTCCCATACATCTGGTGTCAGAAGTGCTGTGAGTGTGACAGTATGTGAGAGTGAAGGAGAAACGTAGGATTAGTGTAGGTGTTCCTTATAGTAGCCTTTGGAAATAAAGTTGAATTTGCCACATATTTGAAAGACTTCTTTATTAAAGTATAATTACATATAGGAAAACATAAAAATTGTCTGTAGCTCAGTTTTTTACAAGTGGAACCCACTCATGTACTTAGCACTCAGATTGCGAAACAGAATGTCATTAGTACCCTAGAAAATTCACTCATGCACCCTCACAGTCTACCACTTTTTTTTTTTATAGACAAACAAGTGCACCTTTTTCTTCCACACAGAAGGAAGGAAATCTTTCTTTGTTTTCATTCATTCTTGACATTGTCTAAAAGTAAATGAGTTCTGCTAAAGGCAAAGCCATTCCTTGAATTATTCTGAAAATAATAATGATAATAGTCTATTTAAAAGTAGTTTTATATTTCCATTTACATTACTTTAAAAGCAGTTTTATGTTTATTTTTTCATTTAATGTTCATAACTGCCACTGAAGTAGGTATTATTTTCACCACTTTATACATGAGGAGGGGAGGCTTAGGGAGGTCACAGAGCATACAAGGGATCCCAGGACTGAGGGACTCCAGGGTAGGGTCTTGGCTGTTCTCCCAGGAACAGAAGAAATGTGTTACCCTTCCCTGACCAGAGTGTATTGTGGCCTCAAAGAACTTGAGAATCCCTGGTATGTGGCTTAACAAAGGAGACATCTTCATCCTTCACTCAGACATTCTAAGTATGCAGATAATTCAGAACAGGGCTGGGAGAGAGTTGTTACCCATTTATTCATCTATTTGTTCTTTCTTAATTACTCTTTGCCAGGCACTGTTATAGACACTAGGAATACAGCATGCAATGACAGGTGTTGTCTTTGTTCTCTCTTGGTGCTTATATTCTAGAGGAGACAGAAAATAAATAAGTAAACAGAAATATAGACAAGTTAATTTAAGATAGTTAAAGTGCCATGAAGATAATAAATAAGGCTAACATGACAGTCAGAGTGTGGGGAAGCATGGGATGGTCAGGGAAGGCTTCTCTGAGGAAGCCTTATTTTGTAGAATAAACTTATTTTGTAAAATAAACTTTGTTGAAGTGCACAAGTCTTAAGTGTACAGCTTGATGAATTTCTGCAAAGTGAACACACCTGTGTAACCACCACCTAGGCCAAGAAGTAGAACATTGCCAACACCCTAGAGGTAGCCCCGTAGCCCGAGAAGGTGACATTTGAGTTAAGACGTGCATGCTAAGTAGGTGGCTATGCAAAGATCTAGGTTCAGAGTGTTCCGGTAAAAGAGGACTAGAATTGAGAAGGCAAGGGGAAGAACTTGGCATGTTTGAGGAATGGAGCTAATTTGTACTAGTCTGTTCATTTAGCACAGCAAAATTTGAGTTATGTGTTTGTAATATGACTCAGCTTGGAACTGGAAGGGAAGCAACACTTTGATTATAACTGCTATTCAAGCCCCATCCATCATCAGTAAGTTGGGCTCTTAGGATCCCAAAGTAACTTGGAGGTGAGTCTTAGCAGTAAAGTTTGTGGAGATTTTATTGATTACATAGTGTCCACCACGTCCAAGGAGGGCAATATCCCAGTCCATGCCTGACTCAGACATGGATCCTTTCACGAAGATTTTATAATCTCTCACATTATAGTAATTCTAGATGCTTTTGATTCCATCAACCTCCTATCACCATGGTAACACATTAAACAAAAGAATTCCTCCTGTTATCACATCCAGGGCTCTGGTCTTGAATTTGATATTTGATATTTGAATTTCATATTCTAAGATATCGTCACGACCATGTGTTTGAAAATCTCAAGTTACTAAACATTTGAATGTAGGTCTGGTTGATTCCTAAGAAGGAATGTAGGGAAATAACAGAGGTATTGGGAGGCACTTACATAGCCTGGAACAATAGGAACACTGGGAAAGTCATTACACAAGTGTCTGCCACTCAAAGCTATTAAGTTCAGAGGAGATGATGTCGGATTGTGGCAGAGGGGGCAGTCTTAAAAGTTTTCTGCCCGTCCTAGTTAAATTCTAATTCTGCTTCATCGTTAGACTGTCCCACATTATTAATATTTCCTTGTATGAACAATACTTCATTCAGAACTTGACAAATGAAAACTTCAGTGAGGCAGTCCTGCTTTCACTTTGGGATATAATTAACCTACTTTGGTCCCTGACTATCTGTGCAGAGGCTCCATCCACGTCACCAGCAACTTTTTAAAACTCATTTCCCATGAGTTCGGTATTTCCACTGCTCTCATGTCCATGGCATGCCACCATGGAGGACTCTGCAGGGTGGGGCCATCCTGTGGTGGGCATTGCTGCTGCAAGGTAGGCATGGCCTGGGACACTGTTGTGTGCCAGTCTGTAAATGGTTGTGACTTCTCTTGCATTTTTCTTTTCTTTCTTTTTTTTTGAAGATTGGCACCTGAGCTAACAACTGTTGCCAATTTTTTTTTTCTGCTCCTTCTCACCAAATCCCCCCAGCACACAGTTGCGTATTCTAGCTTTGGATCCCTCTGTGGCATGTGGCACGCTGCCTCAGCGTGGCCTGATGAGCGGTGCCATGCCTGCCCCCAGGATTCGAACCAGTGAAACCCTGGGCCGCCAAAGTGGAGCGCGCGAACTTAACCACTCGGCCACAGGGCCGGCCCCCTCTCTTGCATTTCTTCACTGCTGCCACCCGGAGCCCTCAGGTACCAGAAGTTATGGAGGAGGACTCTCTCCTCCACCTTTGCTACACTCTGTTAGAGGCACCCCGAAGCAGAGCTGCCTGAGGTCCAAGGTGTTTCCATCTTATAGCCTTTTGCTCAACAGAGAAGTCTGACATGAACCCAATGGAGGCTGAGTCAAGAAACAAATTGGAGGCTCAGACACTTGGCTGAACTCAGGACTTAGGACTTTCTTATAGGCCTAGCAGGATCTTTCTTCCCTTAGGATATGTTCCTTCCCGGGAGGCTCCTTAGTTACCCTCCATACAGACATCTCTCAGACCACTTCCCATCTACCAGGTGTGCCCAGACATCCTGACTCCCCAGCCTGGACACAGCACTAGATCTTTCTCAAGAAGGCCCTCAGAGCACTGATGGTTCACCATACAGGCTCAGAAGGTCTGAATCTTGTAGCCTGGAGCTGGGAGCCTCCACCCCTTTTTAAACAGTGCTCAATGCTTTTTTCCTTTTTCAATCAGCAAGAGCCTGATCCTGGTTTTGACAAGTCATGTCTCGACAAGAGAAGGGAGTGCTTGTAGTCAAACCACCTTAACATGTAAATCTCTGGGAAGTCGGATCATTTCTTTGGCTCAGGCTTAGTGAGGAGGATGAGAGGAGGCATTGGACTCCTAACTGATGTCTCTGACCAGAGTCTCGCCGCTTCTAATTTATCTGCTTGCAAGGGGCCACTCTATTAGTCTTTCTAAAATACTGATCATACACCTGCTTTCAAAACTGTTAATGCTTGTCCATTGCTTAAAGACTGAGTTCTTTATCATGACAGACAAGGTCCTTCCTCATCTGGTAGCCACCTTACTTCTCCTGCCTCATTTTCCCCTACTTTTCTCTGCATGTTGCACTCCCCAGTCACCCCAGTTCACTCCAAGCTTGTAGCTTTCTTCATGCTGTTCTCTTTGTCTGGAATACCACTCTCTTCTCCCCTTTGCTACCCAGCAAACGGCTTATCCTTTAGGCCCAGCTCACATGTCCCCCTCTAAGAAGCTCTTCCATCCCCATATCATAGATCATCTCCTTACTGCAGAGAAGGTTTCCCCAGCAGGATGCACAGGGCTTGGCTCATAGGATTAAAGCAGAGTCAAAGTTATACTTACAGGTTGGTTGTACCTGAGGCCTAGCATAACTCTCTACAGGGCATGGATTTTCTCCCTGGTGTGTGTTTGTGAAATGCACTTTCTCTCCTTACTTGGCCCTGGGGCCCAGTGTGCCATTCATTAGTACATCAGGGAGTTGCCTGTTTGTGGGAGATCATCAGCCCCCTTAATCCTCCTTTGTAACTGTATTATGTCAGACTTTAATGTGTGCCTTGAGGCTTCCTATGGGTCTAATTTCAAAATAACAGAGAAATGTCATACTAACCACCAACCCCTCCAAATCCTCAACAACATATTTTGTTTTTAAAACAGTTTAATAGAATAATATTCAGGGAAGAAACAGGAGCAAGAGGAAAAAGAAAAGCCCTCCCAAACTCACAAGACAACTAGTGCACTGACTATGTCAAAGTGCTCTCAGCTCTTCTAGGATGTCTGCAGTGGAACAAAAAGTTGTCACCTATTGATGATTTGGTGCAGAGGAGCGAGCACCCTTCCTCACTGGACGGATGATACTAGATTGACTGCCAGTGGGGAGGGCCCATTATCAACAGGACCCTTTAATTAAAACCCAAGCCATTGTTAATGCACTAGGTATTAAAGCAGCACGAGGCAGCTTCTGAGGGTGGCAGTGGCATTGGGGTAGGGGTGGTCTGGGCCTGTGCTATTCATATCTCTCCTCTGCTCAAAAGCTTTTGTAGCTACTCTTTTATAGCCACTTCCCTCCCTCCCCCATTCCCTAACCCCTGGCAACCACTAATGTTTGCATCTCTATAATTTTGTCATTTCAATAATGTTATATAAATGGAACTATACAGTATATAAACCTTTTGAGATAGGCTTTTTCACTCACCATAATTCCCTTGAGATCTATCCATGTTGTTGTGTGTATCAATAGTTTATTCCCTTTTATTGCTGAGTAGTATTCCATGGTATAGATGTACCACCTTTTGTTTAACCATTCCTTGAAAGAGCAGCACAAGGGATCCTAGTGATGGAACTATTCTGTATGTATCTTGACTGTGGTGGTAGCCACATGAATCTACACATGGTAAAATTGCGTAGAATTAAACACATGCATACAGGCACAAATGAGTGCATGTGAATTTGGTGAAATTTGAATAAGGTGGGTAGATTGTATCAGTGCCAGTTTCCTAGTTGTGATACTGTACTATAGGTCTGGAAGATGTCAGCATTAGGGGAAACTGGATGAAGGATATATTGGATTTATCTGTATTGTTTCTTACAACTGCGTATGAATCTACAATTATCTCAAAAAACAAAAACAAGAGCAGTTGGTGGCACTCCTTTGCCTGTGGAACAAAGGCTAAACCCTGTGGTCTGGAACTCAAGGCCCTTCCATCTTCTGGCTCCCTTCTCACCTGCCTTCAGTCTTCTCCTTCACGACTCCAGCTAGGCTGACTTGTTCAGCATTTCCCATCATACCAGGCACTTTTCTTTAAAGTAAACTTTTCTTTTTAATTGAGATGAACATTCAAATAGAAAAGCAGTCAAGTTACAAAGGTACAGCTCTGAATTTTTACAATGTGAACCCACCTATGTAACCAGAATCAGATCAAGAAATAGAATATCACCAGGACCCCAGAATCCCTGCTCCTCCTCCAATCCATTTATGACCCTCCAAATGATAATTGCTATCTGATTTCCAGCCTGTGTGTTTTTGAACTTCATCTTAATGAAGTCATGAATACTTTTTTTGGGGGGGCACCATACTGTTTTATTTCAAACAATATGAAGAGGTGACAACTTCTGATGCCAAGTCATGCAAGTAATAATAAAGGAATGGAAAAAATATTAACAAAAAGGCAATCATTAAAAAGTATTTCACATTTCACAGTAGTGCTTTGGCAGTACTGGCAAGTGTTTCTGGGCAACTGCTTCCAACAGGGGTCTGAATGAACCCCCTGATCTTAGCAGAAGAACCACCACATTTTCTCCCTGATAATTTACACTGGGTCACTACACACCACACTGCACCACTTACCAGACTTTTGTAAACCTCATCTTAAAATATGTAACCAGGTATTGTGCGTGATCACAACGAAAACTAAAAACTAAACAGAGTGTGGTAGAAAAGTAAACCAATGTTTCCAGTAAGGCATCAGGGAATCACTGCCGGGCGGGTCCTTCATTTTACCAGTTTAAAGAAAAGGTTTGATTTACATTTCTCAGCAAACCCAATATTCAGAAGCTTAACCAGCAGGCTCAAGTTAAAAGTTTAAAAGATAGTCCCCTTCTTTTTTTTTGGTAAATGTTTCATATAAAACATGAAATCAAGTTCTACATTATAAAAAAACCCTGAGTATTGTTCATAGTAAAAATATATATATTTCTCTTTTTAAAAAGACATTTAGTAACAATACTTCAAAAGACTGGATTGAATCCAACCCTCGACCCTGCCAGCTGTCCGCCTGGCAGATCCATTAAGGCAAGGACCCCTGGAGAGGCATGTGCACCTCAACTGTGGGCTGGAGGCTCAAGGTGAACACACTCCGCTCTTACAGGGTCAACAGAAAGGCCTCTCCCTCATGTTCATTGAGCCGTCCTGCAACCCGAAATAAACTCTCTCAGCCATGTTGTTGAATAGGCCTGTATCCACCACGCCTGGGATCATTTTGATAGCTGTGTTCACTTCACTCCATTTGTGTACCCCGTCAAACTTCCAGTCCAGGATAAAATTCCCATTATCTGTCACCACAGGACCTGCCTTTTTGATGGCCATTCGAAGTTCAGTCGCACCCCCAAACTTCTAGGTCACAGCTCGCCTCACTGGGACACAGGCCATTGGGATGACCTCGATGGGGATTCCTTTGTGCCATTGATCCCCAAGGTTCTTTGAATCTTTCCTGAAATCAGCAATCACGATGAAGCGACTGGCATAGCCAGCCACAATTTTCTCCTGGGTCAGGCAGTCTCCACCGCCCTTGATGAGACTGAGGTCAGCATCTACTTCATCAGCACCATCAATGGCAAGGTCCATCTCTGCATGTCGGTCCAGGTCACTGAGAATTAAGCCGTATTGCAGGATGAGCTGACGGGCCTGGAAGGACGTGGGAATACAGACGAGGTTCAGATTCTCTTGTTTCACTCTTTCAGCTATTCGTTGCACAGCAGGGACAATTGTAGAACCACTTCCAATTCCCAATACTTGGTTATTCCTCACGTGGTTCTCCACGGCCGCGCGGCCCGCCAGCTTCTTGACCTCCTTGGCCTTGGACATCGTGGAGGGGGCCGGGCAAACGCTATTAGCGTCCTGGCCGCTGGTGTTTGTGTTGCCAGCGCCGCTGCGGGTCCCGGACTGCGCCAGCCCCAGCAGCTGCACGTGGGAGCCCGGGACGTCCCACTCCAACCGTTCCCGTCTCCGCCAGAGGCCACGCCCCCGGCCCGCGACGCCTCACTCCATGAATACTTTTATAATTGGCATCTTTTGCTCAACATGTTGGTTAGATTTATTCATGTTACAGGTAGCAGTAGTTTGTTCATTAACACTGCTGTATAGTATTCATCCCATTGTGTGAAGAAACTACAATTATATATATCTTCCTTGACTTACGGTAGGGTTACATCCTGATAAATCCATTGTAAGTCGAAAGTATGTTTAATACACCTGTGGGGGATCAGAATTGGCCACTCCAAAATGTGTCTCTTTGGCATAAGGATTATTTTGGGCTAGTTACTTTTAAAAACTACAGACATGGGGGGGCTGGCCCCATGGCCGAGTGGTTAAGTTCTCGGGCTCCGCTGCAGGCGGCCCAGTGTTTCGTTGGTTCCAATCCTGGGTGCGGACATGGCACTGCTCATCAAACCATGCTGAGGCAGTGTCCCACATGCCACAACTAGAAGGACCCACAACGAAGAATATACAACTATGTACCAGGGGGCTTTGGGAAGAAAAAGGGAAAAAATTTAAAAAAATCTTTAAACAAACAAACAAACAAAATTACAGATATGGGGAAAGGTGTGAAAACCAAGTAGAAGTTACCCTTTGTAAGAGACATTTACATTTGTAATGTAATGTAATGTAAGGGAAATCTCCATTTGTAAAGATGTCTCCCTTTCTGTACCAGGAAGAAAGGGGAGGTGAACTTATCTCTAGAAACTCTTATCAACGTGGAAGGCAAAGACTTAAATCTGCCTAATAACCTTACTCTTGTTTACTGTGCTTTTCTGGTAATCCCCCATAACTGACTTCCCCCTCACCCCCAACATCCTCCTTTGTCTTTAGCTGAAGATAGTATTTAAGGTAACAGCCTTGGCCATTCTGATGAATTACTCAGTTTTCCTGGGTTTCTCGCATGTGTGCTTGTTATAAAGCTTTGTTTGACTTTCTCCTTTATTCTGCCTCATGTCAATTTACTTCATAGACCAACCAGAAGGACCTATAAAGGGTAAAAAAAATGTTCTTCCTCTCCTACACACCTGACCTACTGAACATCATAGCTTAACCTAGCCTACAGAATGCTTGCATTAGCCTACAGTTGGGCAAAATCATATAGTAAAATGTTGATTATCTCATGTAGTTTATTGAATACTGTACTGAATGTGAAAAACAGAATGGCCGTATGGGTACAGAATGGCTTTAAGTGTATTGGTTGTTTATCCTTGTGATCACATGGCTGACGATCTGCTGCCCAGCATCATGAGAGAGTGTTGTACTGCATGTCACTAGCCTGGGAAAGATCAAAATTTGAGATACGGTTTCTACTGAATGCGTGTCATGTTTGTACCATCATAAAGTTGAAAAATTGTAAATTGAACCATCATAAGTCTGTGCAATTTATACATGGTACTGTTGGTAGTTATTGGGTTGTTTACAGTTTTGGACTATTTCAGGTAGTTCTGCCATGAATGCTTTTATATGCCTTTTGGCTCACATATGTACTCATTTCACTTGGATGAGCACTTAGAAGTAGAATTGCTGGGTCATAGGATATACACATGTTTAGCATTAGTAGGTACTGCCAAATAGCTTTCCAAAGTGGTTGCACCAATTTACACTCTTACCAGGAGCGTGTGAGAGTTATTGTTCTGTATCCTTGCCAGTTCATGGCATCATCACTTATTCTGGTGGGGTGTGTAGTGATAGCTAATTATCGAGGACCAGTTTGCAGGAGGCTTTTCTGCTCTTCCCCCAGCAGGAGAGAGCTGTTGCGTGTTACTCAGTGCAAGAGTTATCGTGAGGGCAGAGAGGTTTTCCTACTCCTTCCTCAGAGGCAGGTAACTGTGTTTCTACCCCTTCTGTAGACGGTAGTTCTTTGCCTGGGCCTTGGGAGTGGGTGGGTTGCCTACCCCTCCCCTAGGGGCTTAAGATTTTGCCTTCTTATGAGAGAAAGTTCTGGAAAATGGGCAGGGTTTCATGCCTGTGGGCCAATGAGGGCTCTCTTAGTTCTCCCGCCTGCCTCAATCTTTCTTCTGAGTACCTGGTAGAGACTGTGGAAAAGAGCTTGGGAATATGAACCCCTCTAGTGTCTGGGGCTCCCAGGGATTCTCAACTTCACGCCAACTCACACCTGGCTTTTAAGAATTTGTTATAATGCAAGCTGTTTTCTTACCCTCTTCCTCCAGAGAGGCTCTGGCAAAGGTGGAATAGCTCTTGTCTCTCTGTGGTGGGGCTCTTCACTCTTTGTTTTGTTTTTTGTGTTTTTTTTTTTGAGGAAGATTAGCCCTGAGCTAACATCTGCTGCCAATCCTCCTGTTTTTGCTGAGGAAGACTGGCCCTGAGCTAACATCTGTGCCCATCTTCCTCTACTTTATATATGGGATGCCTGCCACAGCATGGCTTGCCAAGCGGTGCCATGTCTGCACCCGGGATCTGAACCAATGAACCCCGGGTGGCCCAAGCAGAACATGCGAACTCGCTGCGCCACTGGGCTGGCCCTGCTTTTTACTCTTTGAGATTCAGTTCTCCTGCTTACCTTCTAACCTCAGCTCTCTGATGGGCTCAAAGGAAGTTATGATTTTATAGATTGTCCAGCTTTTTCTCATTGTTGGGGTGGGAGTTATATTCTCTTATAGTGTGGCTTTTAATGTGAATTCCTCCCATGGCAAATGAGTTTGAACAGCTTTAGCAATTTTATTTTCTTTTTAAATTTTGGCACCTGAACTAACATCTGTTGCCAATCTTTTTTTTTTCCTTCTTCTTCTTCTCCCCAAAGCCCCCCAGTATATAGTTGTACATTCTAGTTATAGGTCCTTCTAGTTGTGCCGTGTGGGATGCTGCCTCAGCATGGCTTGATGAGTGGTGCTAGGTCTGTGCCCGGGATCCGAACTGACAAAATCCCAGGCTGCTGAAGCAGAGCACCTGAACTTAACCACTCGGCCACGGGGCCGGACCCTGAGTACCTTTAAATATAACAACCATATCTTGGATTTTTGTGATCCACTGCCTTTGTCTGAAATGCCCTTTCCTTTTATTCTCTGCCTGTTCCTTCAAGGGTCCCCTTGTCTATGCAGCTGTCTCTACCCACCTCTGTCTTCATCCACCAGCTCCAATAAACCTTGCTTTCTCCTCCCCTCCATTTCCCCAGTATTTTGCATGTTTAGATTAGGCAACTGGGAGTTGGGGAAAGGTAGTACTTTTTTCTGGTTTTAATCAGTTGTCCATAGGGTCAGCTGGGAGAAGCTGAGCACCTGGTGAGAGGTGGTATAAATGCCCGGGGTGGATTTTCCCTGGGGCTTGGAGAGACAAACAGGGCACAGAGACGATTTCTTCCAAAACTCTTGACTGCATCTCATTTCCCTGAGGCAGTGTTTGCAGTCTACAATTTGTAGGAGGGTCCCCTCACAAGTGCCCTGAAGACCTACTCCTGGTTCCTTGCCAGGCACTTTTCCTGCCTAACTGAGCCCAAATTGCTGAAAACAAACTTTCTTGGAGTTATCCTCATCCTGCCCAGTATCAGCTTTCCCTAAAACCAAAATTGCTGCTTGGTCTAGACCTGCACATTTATTGTTCTATTTTAAGAGAAGCCCCAAATCGACACCAGAACAGCAGAGGTGGCTGCTCCACATAAAACTCCCTTTGGCCTCTGCTCTGCTCCTTCACAGCTGTGAACCCTTTGTACAGTGTCTGTCCCTGGCAACTTCTGGGCAGGTCTCAGCTGCTTTGTTACCGAACAGGGCAGCAGCAAGGACAGAAATAGCATTTTCACAGTGAGAGAAGAGAAGAATAGGATAAGTCCCAGGCACAGAAAAGCAAGCCTGAATCCTGAGGGTAGTCACGAAAGACCACTTGTTGATTAAGCCATGTTCAGGTGTGCAGGGCTGGATATCCCTCAGTCTTTCTTTTCCTCTAACTCCATGGGCTGCATTTTCCCTTTTCATTCTTCTTCTCTGTCTGGATTTCCTGGGTGAGTTGATAGAGCACTTTAGTTTTCTGTCATTCTCTCCCACTGAGAGCTCAGGGCAGTGGTGTGCTGGTAAATGTTTAACAACTGGCCCTCCAGGAGAAGCAGCCTGGTTTGCAGTGTTTGCTCATTTCCACAGTGTAAATATTCCCACTGTAACTGATTTTAAGCTGCCCAAGTGATATTACAGAACATGGGGTTGGGAAGAGATGCTTGGGAGCACAGAATTGTACAGTATTTCTACCATATAAGTGAAATAGATGTAAATAACCTCAAGAGCACAGATCAGTGTTTGGCAAATTATGGCCTAGAGGCCAAATCTGACACATGGCCTGTTGTTGTGCAGCCCATGAGCTGAGATTGATTTTTACATTTTTAAAGAGTTGTAAAAAACAAAAAAACAATATTTGATAGAGACTGTCTATGGCCCTCAAAGCTGGAAATATTTAGTTATCTATCCCTTTACAGAAAAAGTTTTTTGACTCCTGGCATAGATAATAGTAAAATAATTAGGAAGTGGTGAGTTTTGAGTACTTTTACTCTTGGGTTTTAATATAATTTATTTATTTAATTTTAAATGCATATAATTTAATTTTTTATAATAGCTGTGTTTAGCAACAAGCTCACAAAATTCCCCCCAATTGAATAGGCAGTATCCATGATCCAGTAAGAGCTGACTTCGGCACACCACCGCCTCAAGGGTCTTTGCTGTAGGGACTTCAAGTGTTCTTTATTCTGGTATTTTCACATTATAGATGGGGAAACTGAGGCCCAAAGAAGAGAATGACTTAGTCAAGGCCACATGGCAAATTAGTGGCAGAGCCAAGTTTCCTAGTCCCAATTCTGTTATCTTTGCTCATTTGATGCTGCCCAATAAATACCTGTTTTTTTTTTTTATTGCTTTTATCTGTTTGCTCCCTGCTTTTATCTGATTTCTTCTGAAGTCTGAGCCAGCGAAGTTGGCACCATACGGTATTCCCTAGCACTGTGCAGCGTTGGGCCAGCATACTCTAAGAACTCATGCCACCGACTTAACTTTGACCTTGGTCAGTTTACTGACATTTGTTTGTCTGTTTACTTTGAGGATAAATATTCTTTTTCTCTCCCCTAGATTGTTGCCCTGGGCGTTTTGTCAACTCCTGACTTGTTACCTGGTCTTGGCATCTTCTGACAGGATGCGTGTTCTTGTACTATCCTCCTCGACCACCCACCTCCCCTTTGGGGTTTGCACTGAGCACGTTCTTGCTAAATCTTTGTTCTAGTCAGACTGGGACCCCGTTTATTGTGACACAACCTGATGTTTTCTGAGGAGATGAGGCAGAGGTGAGGGAGGGAGCAGAGGAGGCTGGGCCTGAGAAAGTGAGGAAAATACTGGTGTCAGGATTTTGTGAAAGGGTGTCTGGCTGGGGCTGCCTCTCGTGTGAGTTGCTGAGTGAGAAACAGGATCCAGACTGGAGAGAGAGAGAGAGAGAGAGAGAGAGAAGGAAGTAAGAAGCAGAGACAAGCCCTATGTTCCATGGCTTCTCTTGTCCCATAAGCCTGGGCTAACTTCCTGTGCTTTGGGGGTGTCTTGGATATCTCCAGTAATCTTTAATCAACTCCCGTATAATTTGAACAAGTCTAAGTGGATTCCTGCTCCTGGTGACTAAATAGTCTCTAATTAAAATACTGGAACTCTCAAAATGTCTAGAGACTGGGAGCAGCTGAGGCAGTGAGAGAAGTGACCCTGTGAATAAGCGGACACCTTTCCTTCAGAGTCTCCTGGCTGCTGCGAAGCTATGCCATGGTCTCGATTGCCTTCTGCTGTTTTCCTCTTTTGCCAGAGTAGTTGAATGCCAGATAGTTGTTATAGCATAGGTAATGCAGTCAAAGCCAGGGGCAATTACAGATATTGGCCTGATTTTGATATATTGTAAGTGATAAATTATACAAGAACACATATAAAATATGAAATTAAAAAAATCTTAGTTTGAAGAAAGTTTTCATTTTTTTTTATTAATGTTATGATAGATTACAACCTTGTGAGATTTCAGTTGTACATTTTTGTTAGTCATGTTGTGGGTACACCACTTCCCCTTTTGTGCCCTCCCCCCACCCCCCCTTTTCCCTGGTAACCAGCGATCTGATCTCCTTATCAATATACTAACTTCCACCTATGAGTGGAGTCATATAGAGTTCGTCTTTCTCTGACTGGCTTATTTCGCTTAACATAATACCCTCGAGGTCCATCCACGTTGTTGTGAATGGGCCAATTTTGTCTTTTTTTATGGCTGAGTAGTATTCCATTGTGTATATATACCACATCTTCTTTATCCAATCATCAGTTTCTGGGCATGTAGGCTGGTTCCACGTCTTGGCTATTGTAAATAATGCTGCGATGAACATAGGGGTGCAACGGACTCTTGAGATATCTGATATCAGGTTCTTAGGATAGATACCCAGTAATGGGATGGCTGGGTCATAGGGTATTTCTATTTTTAACTTTTTGAGAAATCTCCATACTGTTTTCCATAGTGGCTGTACCAGTTTGTATTCCCACCAACAGTGTATGAGGGTTCCTTTTTCTCCACAACCTCTCCAACATTTGTCGCTCTTGGTTTTGGATGTTTTTGCCAATCTAACGGGTGTAAGGTGATATCTTAGTGTAGTTTTGATTTGCATTTCCCTGATGATTAGCGATGATGAACATCTTTTCATGTGTCTATTGGCCATATTCATATCTTCTTTTGAGAAATGTCTGTTCATGTCCTCTGCCCATTTTTTGATCGGGTTGTTTGTTTTTTTGTTGTTAAGCAGTGTGAGTTCTTTGTATATTATGGAGATTAACCCTTTGTCGGATAAGTGGCTTGTAAATATTTTTTCCCAATTAGTGAGCTGTTTTTTTGTTTCAATCCTGTTTTCCCTTGCCTTGAAGAAGCTCTTTAGTCTGATGAAGTCCCATTTGTTTATTCTTTCTATTGTTTCCCTCAACTGAGGAGTTACAGTGTCCGAAAAGATTCTTTTGAAACTGATGTCAAAGAGTGTACTGCCTATATTCTCTTCCAAAAGACTTATTGTCTCAGGCCTAATCTTTAGGTCTTTGATCCATTTTGAGTTTATTTTGGTGTGTGGTGAAAAAGAATGGTCAATTTTCAATCTTTTGCATGTGGCTGTCCAGTTTTCCCAGCACCATTTGTTGAAGAGACTTTCTTTTCTCCATTGTAGGCCCTCTGCTCCTTTGTCGAAGATTAGCTGTCCATAGATGTGTGGTTTTATCGCTGGGCTTTCAATTCTGTTCCATTGATCTGTGGACCTGTTTTTGTACCAGTACCATGCTGTTTTGATCACTGTAGATTTGTAGTATGTTTTGAAATCGGGGATTGTGATTCTGCCGGCTTTGTTTTTCTTGCTCAGGATTGCTTTAGCAATTTGCGGTCTTTTGTTGCCCCATATGAATTTTAGGATTGTTTGTTCAATTTCTGTGAAGAATGTTCTTGGGATTCTGATTGGGATAGCATTGAATCTGTATATTGCTTTAGGTAGTATGGACATTTTAACTGTGTTTATTTTTCCAATCCATGTGCATGGAATGTCTTTCCATCTCTTTGTCATCGTCAATTTCTTTCAAGAAAGTCTTGTAGTTTTCATTGTATAGATCCTTCACTTCCTTGGTTAAGTTTATCCCAAGGTATTTTATTCTTTTCGTTGCGATTGTGAATTGTGGGATTGAGTTCTTGAGTTCTTTTTCTGTTAGTTCATTGTTAGTGTATAGAAATGCTACTGATTTATGCACGTTAATTTTATACCCTGCTACTTTGCTGTAGTTGTTGATTATTTCTAATAGTTTTTCTATGGATTCTTTGGGGTTTTCTATATATAAGATCATGTTGTCTGCAAACAGCGAGAGTTTTACTACTTCGTTACCTATTTGGGTTCCTTTTATTTCTTTTTCCTGCCGAATTGCTCTGGCCAGCACCTCCAGTACTATGTTGAATAGGAGTGGTGAAAGTGGGCACCCTTGTCTTGTTCCTGTCCTCAGAGGGATGGCTTTCAGTTTTTGTCCATTGAGTATGATGTTGGCTGTGGGTCTGTCATATATGGCCTTTATTATGTTGAGGTGCTTTCCTTCTATACCCATTTTATTGAGGGTTTTTATCATAAATGGGTGTTGGATCTTGTCGAATGCTTTCTCTGCATCTATTGAGATGATCATGTGGTTTTTGTTTTTCATTTTGTTGGTGTAGTGTATCACGTTGATTGACTTGCAGATGTTGAACCATCCCTGTGTCCCTGGTATAAATCCCACTTGATCATGGTGTATAATAGAAAGTTTTCATTTTATGTTTGTTTCTGTAAAAGCATGATTAAATTTATTTGAATGAGCATCTAGAACAGATAATTTGGGAAACCACATGCATCTGGCATTAAAAAATCAGCACAGATATTATAAACCTACTTATTGTTAAGACATCATAATGTCATGAAACAACTCTTGTAAAGAAAAATTTATCCACATTCTACTTCCCTGTAAGTAGTGCTTTCATGTTGCCTGATGTTCTGCATGTCCTTATTTACATAGGTACACTTTTGCACAGTTGCCTTCACACTATACATAGACATTTTTCAGTTATGAAAAGTTTCTATATTGCTGTAATCTACAAAATTTTAATTTCTAATGGTTGAGTAATATTGTTTCTAGTGGATTTGCCACAGTTTGCTTAATTATTCTTCTATGGTTGGATATTTAGATTGCTTCCAGTTATCATCATCAACAATGCAGTGAACATTTTTTATTTTTTATTTTAAAATTAAAAAGCAAAACTCCTCAGCACACATTCCCTGGAGTGGGATTGCTGGGTGACCTGGGAAGGCTGGCACCATGGAAGGAGCACTGGATTTAGAATCAGAAGACCTGGGATGGATCTTTGATCTACTACACGTGTGATCTGGGGCAAATTACTTAATGTTGTTGACCTCCGGTTTTCTCACCTGTAAACTTGATTTATACTACTTCATACCTCATAGGATTTGAATGAGAGTTAATGAGATATCATGTAAATATTAGCACATGGCATACTTGATGAGTTAGTGTCAGCTGTCAGACATTTTATTCTTCTTGATCCATCTCATCAAATTCCTCTTCAGAAGATAGAATCATCAGCGACGGATTGAGTATATGCAGGTCTGAGTGCAAACTCACCAGAATTGAATTTTATGATTTTAGAGGTCAATATGATAGACATAATATGTTCTAAAAAGGCACCTAGGGAAATTCTGAAGTGTGCAAAAGAAATGCTTAGATAGTAAAAAGTAAAAAAAAAAAACCAATATAAAAGCAACAGCAGGCAAAGCACAGCATGGTATGAAATAACTGAAATAAGAGAAAGAATCAAAGAGATTAGGGTGGGGAGAGGGCTGTACAGAGGGAGTCAGTACTTTTCTCCTGCAACCTTTGACAAGCTTAAGGGTGGGCTGCCATAGGAGCATTCAGTATTTCCCTTTCCTCTGGATGGGTCCTGCACAGTTCTCTCCCGGGGCCCTGACAGATGCTCCCGACTCAGTTCTTCTCTGCCCTCCACCCTTAGGGGAACAGATGCAATGCAGGGAGGGAACAATGCCCGCATTGTAAGCCCAGCTGTCACACAGAACTCCCTGCTCCCCTCCCCAAACAGAGGCTTCCCCTTATGCTGTCAGAGCCTCCAACCCACTCCTCTGCCTCCTCCAGCTCAGCCCTGCCAGACCCCAGGGGGCAAACAATGCCTGGTTGTTCTCAGGCACCGTTTTCCTTCTCCTTACGGGGCAGCCCACCTCCTTTTGCAGGGCTGCCTTTGGCCCATGTCTCCCTCAGGAAGGTAGGGTTCCCTCTCCACAGCTGTGTACTTGGCATTGGAGGAAGGGACACCCACTTAAGTTCCAAGGGACGTAGTTGAAGCGACCTGGGTCTATCCCTTCTTCTCATGAGGTTTAATTAGTCTTGACCATGAACCTAAGGGGAAACATCAGAACAATTCTGGTGAGCCCCACGCTTTAGAACTGTTCTTCTGGAAACTTCTGTGGTCTCTACAACAATAGTCTTTACTGAGCACCCACATTGTGGACTGAAGGAAACAGCCATCTCTGCATCAGGAAGTTGATTTAAAATCTAGTACAGAAATGTTTTGAAGTGAGAGGAGGATTTCTTCCACTTTAATGGTACTTGATATTCTATAGAGCCCGTTCTCATCCATTCTCTTTGAGGGAGGCAGGACTATAAATGGGGAACTGAGGCCCAGGGATGGAGAGTAGTTAATAACTGTGGGAACTGGCACTTTGGAATCCAGGTCATCGACCTCCTGGGCAAAATTATGTTCTTTCCATCATACCACACAGAGCTTAGTAAAGAGCATGGAGAGGGCAGAAAATGAGCAATCCTCGGAATGTGGAAGAGGATCTCAGGGGGTTAGCCTGGAGGGCTCCGCAAACAGTAGAGCTACCTGGCAAGAGCTTATGGAGTAGAAGCGACATAGGACTTTGAGATTTCTTCTGAGTTAGACTTGCACTGGAGCTCCTTTGTGGTTTCCTGTGATACTGTCTCTTCCTAGGTTTCTTTGGCTTCTAGTAGGACTGAGAGGGCTGCTCTGAACTGAGCATGCCCAGTAGCCTCTGGCATGTGAGCATTTTTGAGAAGCCATGAATTAAGGGCAGCTGCTCAAAACCAGATTGTAATGGCTGGTGGATCTCAGGTCACCTTGGTTAGACTGATAGTCTATATTTCTCCCTTCTAATGGACCCTTAGTGCTTCTCCTTTCTAGGCCATCCCTTACCCCTCATCAAAGGTGATCATTTATAATCTTCCTACTCAATAATTTTCCATGGCTCCCTATTCCCTCAGGAAAAGTATACTAGAGCCCCACCGGGTCTTCTCATTTCCTAGAACGTTCCTTAAGACCTCTGCAGTACTATTTCTTCTATCTAAAGTGCTACTCTCTCAATTTTGTCATGAAAGAGCCAGCCTGGCTCTTTCTCATCTCACCTGCCCTATGAGATGGCAAACTCCAAGTTCTGGTGAGTGAACTCTATGAACCATATCATTGCTTATTGCTAAGGTTTATACCTGTTTGCCCATGACCTGCATTGGTTATCACCCTTATAAAGAATGAAAAAAAGAGAAATAAAGTGTTCTGGGGCCTTAAGGAGGAATATCAGAGGAAAGAAAATAAGTAAATAAATATATATATATAAATAAACCAGTCTTTAAAAAAACTTTTTATTGGGGTCACATTATAATTATAATAAATTTATAATATTATATAAATTTCAGGTGTACGTCATTATATTTTGACTTCTGTATAGACTACATCGTGTTCACTACCAAAAGTCTATTTGCCATCTGTCACCATATGCATGAGTCCCTTTACCCCTTTCACCCTCCTCCCCCTCCTTTCCCGTCTGGTAACCACCACTCTGTTCTCCATATCTATATGTTTGTTTATCTTCCACATACTAGTGAAGTCTTATGGTAATTGTCTAGCTCATTTCACTTAATATAATACCCTCAAGGTCCATCCATGTTGTCACAAGTGGCAAGATTTCATCTTTTTTATGGCTGAGTAGTATTCCACTATATATACGATATCTTTTTTATCCATCCATTTATTGATGGGTATTTAGGTTGTTTCCAAGTCTTAGCTATCGTGAATAACGCTGCAGTGAACATAGAGGTACATATATATCTTTTCAAATTAGTGTTTTTGTGTTCTTTGGATAAATACTCAGAGGTAGCTGGATCATATGGTAGTTCTATTTTTAATTTTTTGAGAAATCTCCATACTATTTTCCATAGTGGCTGCACCAATTTGCATTCCCATCAGCAGTGTATGAGAGTTCCTTTTTCTCCACATCCTCTTCAACACTTATTTCTTGTCTTTTTAATAATAGCCATTCTGATGGGTGTGAAGTGATATCTCATTGGAGTTTTAATTTGCATTTCCCTAATAATTAGTGATGTTGAACATCTGTTCATGTGCCCATTGGCCACCTGTAAATCTTCTTTGGAAAAATTTCTGTTCATATCCTCTGTCACTTTTAAATCAGTCTCTTATCAGATAGACCTGAGTTCACATTGTAACCCCACACTTAATAGTTTTGCGATTTGGAGCAAGTTATTTAATCTCTAATCTTAGTTTCCTCATCTGTAAAACGGGGTTAATAATGGTTCTTGCCTCATGGTGTTATGAAGTTTGAGTTAATGTGTGTAATGCAGTTTAGAACAGTGCTTGCTGCATATTAAATACTCAACTTTATTTATAATTAATTTATTATGACATAGTGCATGTAAATATATAAATAAGCATTTATTCAAAATTACTTCAGAATCTTTCCTCCATCCTTCTTTCTTTCTCTCCCCTCCCTCATCTCTCTCTCTCTCTTTTTCTTTCTAGCATTTAGTAAGCTTATTGGGTGCCTACTGTATGCCAGGCAATGTCCCAGAGTCTGGGAAAAGATTTTGGTGAGAAGAATGTGTGTTTTGTGGTCTTTTCTTACCCACGTCCCTGAGTGAACTTTGAATTTGTCTATATGACTTAGCCTCAAATGACAGACCCAGCAAATCCGGGGAGGTGGGGGTAAGGGGGTGGATAAAAAGTCACAGAGGATGAAAAGCTTTTCAGCTGAGTCTGCCTCCCCAGATCGCTCCCTCCACCCACTGCCTAGCAGGAAGTCTCCACTTGTGATATGAAAATGCCCTTTCAACAGCACCAGTGTGGAAGCTCAGATGTTTCTAACAGTTGCTTAATTTTGGGAACAGGGATATATTTTGCCAAGTTATGATCCCACTGGGCCTCCAAGCTGTCTGAACTTGGAATGAAGTCCAAACCATGGAGTCTTAAACTCTTAAAACCAAAGAAAAAAGAAAAGTGATTTCCAGGTTCAAAGAAAAAAGCTTCACCAGGCTCCTGGATGAAGGAGTTGATCCAAAATAGAATCATCCAAAAATAATATTCTGAAGGTTTCCTTTAGAAAAATCAGAGACCTATGGGTAAAACTTTCTTTGTAACTGAGAGATATAAAGGTAGTGTGTGGGGGAATGGGTGTCCTTTCCAGAACATTCAGTCAGGAGTTGTTTGTGATGTCATCTGCTCAGAGAAAATAAAATGCTTTTCTTTTTTGACTAGGAAAGATTGTCTATGGCTAATGGATTAATAAATTTGAATCCCCAGTTATATTGCTTACATTTTAAAGGTGAAGTTCAAAATTATCCTCTCCTGAGTTGAAGAGGCCTTAAAATGAGTTAGACCAAAGACTGTTTGCATAGTTCAAAGCACATTTGGCAGATCATAAACAAACCGGGATTATGAGGGGTAGTTTTACTGATGTCATATTTCCTACTCTTCCTTCAGGATGCACTCAGATTTTAGTTCCTCTGTAAAGTGTTTCTATTCCTCTTCCCCTCAGCCTGTAGCCCCCCACTTTCCCTGGACCATTTCCCTCCTTACCCTGCCAGCTGCCTGCTGCCCCAGGCTTGTGGGCTCCCCTCAAGACCTGCTGGTTATGCTCCCTGCAGTAATCTGCTGCCTCAGGCCCCACTCCTTGTGCCCCTCACAAAGCCTGAATCTTTAGGAAAAGAGTGCTGGGTGGAGAATTCTAGCTAATCCAAAGCTATGGCCATTTCCCCGTGGGATACCACTCTGAGTCAGAGGGGTTTCTTAGTCCCTCTACATGCTTGCAGGGCGAATGAGGAGACAGAGAAGGGATATGATCCCTGCTTAGGTCCCTGGGAGAGATTGCTGCCTCTAGGCTCCTGAAGGCTCTAGAAGGAAGATATGCATATGCAGAGCCTGTCTTGGGGATCAGACTTGGCTTAGTCAGCCTCACCAGCCTTCTAGTGGAGAATAGAGGAGAGGTTGCAGGAGGCAGTTCTGCTGGCCAGAGAGTTGACTTAGACCATGGATGTGGTAAGGCCTGGGGTGAAAAGGGATGCTCAGCAAAGTGGGGGCCATGAGCTTACGGCTCAAGTTCAGTCATGGCTGCCCCAGCATTTGATCCCATGAACCTAACTTGATAGGACTGGATAGATTTTCTGGAGTAGTAAGAACTATAACCCTGGAACCTTATGGGGTGGCAGGCTTAGTGTGGGTGCAAGAGAGGGAGAGGCTTACACCTCTGAGGCAAGACCCTCTCTGCTTTGTGGCTCTGGATTCAAGAACCACAGTTAATTCTGAGGTAGGCCCATCTGTGGAGTTCTCAGCTCTTTCCTCCAGGAGGCCTAAAGCTTGGCTTGGGCTGAGAAGGAGAGGAATGCACACTCCCTGGGTTAGGAAGTGTGGCTTCAGGAAAGGACTCCAATGTGAGAGTTTTATGGTAGTTCTCAAATGTGGTGTTTTAAAACAGGTCTGCAGTTTTTCTGATAGTGTCAGGAAAACTCCATCAAAAGCTGGAGGCTAAACTCTCCTTGAAAATGGGCTGTCCTTTAGTGATTCACATCTAACAATAGGATGTGGCAGAAGGGATGCTACATGACTTCTGAGGCTGGGTTTGAAAAGGTGATATAGCTTGTTGTACTCAAGCCACCATGTTGTAGGGGGGCCCAGGCCACATGTAGGTGATGCAGCTGACAGTCAGCTTCAATTGCCAGACATTAAGTGAGAGCCTTCAGAAGATTCTAGCACCCAGCCGTTGACCCAGCCCAGCTGATACCACCCCCAACCCCCAAGCCCTGCCCAAATTATAGATTCACCATGAAATAAATGTTGCCTTGTTTTAAGTCATTAAATTTTGGGTAGTTTGTAACATAGCAATAGGTAACTATTGAATACCAAATCTCTGGCTTCTCTCTGTTCTTTGACACATAGGTTTGCTGTCTGTTATTCTCCAGCAGGAGAATGGTTTAGTAAATTATGGCATACTCAAAATGCAGAACATCATGTAGCCATTAAAAATGCTGTTTTTGAAGAATTTCTAATGACTTGAAAAATGTTCTTTTTATAATATTCAATTAAAAAATACAAGATAAACACTGCATATTTGAAAGGATCCCAAATTTGTTTTAAAAACATGTGCAGAGAAAAAGAACTAAAAGGAAACATATGATGAAGTGGTAGGATTGTAAGAGATTTTAAAAAATAATTTCTGTCCATTTCAAATTTTCTATAATGCACATGTACTATTTTTATAATGAGAAAAAATTGTTACATTAAGAAAGATGATCTATCCCTTTCCTCTTCCTCACACTAAACATGATGTCATTTTCTCATCCTTAATTTCCGGTTTCCAACTATGCATAAGGGGAGATTTCATATTCACTCCAGGAAACTGTTCCAAATAGATAATAGTAATTGAAAAACTGGCTTTATCAAAATGAGTGTAGATTAAATGAGTTTTAGTCAGACTTTCAAAAGTCTTTTCAGTCCTCCCTTCTCCTTTCTCTCATTTTCTTCTTATATAAGCTTAACTCTGAACCATATTTCATCCCATTGAGTGTCAAAGGCTTCTTGAAACTTCATGCTTTCTGGAACAGTTTCCTGGAGCTGCCTTCTGATTCCCATTCCAAAACTTAGGAGCAAGAAATATCTTTCTGGAACTGTGTCTGTAAAAGGCACATACACTATGCTAAATTTGCCTCCAGATGAAAGCATTCTTTCTCTCTCTCTGTACAGCTTGAATTCAACTTTGTAATCCAGGAGATAGTAAATGGAGTCCAAGAATGTTGGATTTGGAAGAAACCCTATAGATTATCTGATTCTACCCTTTTTCTTCCAAAGTGAGGGAAATCAAGGGCCAAAATGTTTAAATGGCATTCTCAAGATCACACAAGAATGATGACAAATTAGTATCAGGACCAAGTGTTCACAACTGTTTGGAGGCAGCAGAGCCTGGTGGAAGCATTGAGGGTGGTGTTGGTACCAGACATCTTTGGTTCAAGCTTCTGCTCTGCCAGTTATTGACGCTGTAAAGTTGGGCAATGTTACTTAATCTCTCCAAACCTCAGTTTCCCCATCTATAATGAGGAGAATAGCATGTACCTTGAAGAACTGCTGTGATATTAGAAGTACTGTATTTTATATTCCTTTCAGATGATCAAAGAAAAAGTTGCTCTTGCTGGGTTTTATTCGAGCAAAAGGGATAAATTCAGACCAGTTTCAGTGTGGTTTAAGACTTTTTTTCAAATATCTTGTGTTTGGTGAAAAGTGATGGACATTGGCAAATCTTTGTCCCTTGTTGCTAAACCCAGTTGTACAGTATTTCCTGGGAAATGTGAAGCATGTGGCATTGGTTCATAGTACAGCTCACCCACAGTGTTCATCAAAACCCATTGACACCCAAGAAACATTTATGGCCTGAGATATAAAAAGCTTTAAGTTTGATTTGCTTTAAAAAATAACTTAGATGCTAAAAATAACCAGAAGGCAACCATTGACTCTTAAGTGTTCTTAAATTCAGCCAGGGACTGGCACTATGGCCGAGTGGTTAAGTTTGCGTGCTCCACTTCGGCAGCCCGGCATTTGCCAGTTTGGATCCTGAGTGTGGATCTAGCACTGCTCATCAAGCCATGCTGTGGTGGCATCCCACGTAGAAGAACTAGAATGACCTACAACTAGGATATACAACTATGAACTGGGGCTTTGGGGAGAAAAAAAAATTCAACCAAAAACTTTCCTAATGGTAATTGGGGGTAATTTAGCTTTTAGACACTACTCTGGGATTCTGTTGTTTAGACTGGCTGACTTGTTGTAAAGAAAACTTTTAACACAGAGTCTTTGGGGGCTGGCCCAGTGGCATAGTGGTGAAGTTCATGTGCTCTGCTTCGGTGGCTCAGGGTTCACGAGTTTGAGTCCCAGATGTGGACCTGCACACTGCACATCAAGCCATGCTGTGGTGGCATCTCACATACAAAATAGAGGAAGATTGGTACGGATGTTAGCTCAGGGCCAATCTTCCTCACCAAAAAACCCAAAACCCCAGAGACTTTGGATTGGAATTTTGTAGGAAAGTGCTATGTAAAATGTAGAGCCTCTGTAGGGTTATTCTTGTACAATTTATTAATTGCTGCCCTAGAAGCATGAAAAAGCATGAGTCTTTGAAGGTGGTATAGCCTAATGGTTAAGGGCTTAGCTGTGGAGATCAAACCCTGCCTCTGCCTCTCTTTCTGCATGACCCTGGCAAGTTACTTCTCTAAGACTTGGTTCCTTACGTTTTAAAAGGGTGGTCATAGTACGTATATCTGCATTGTAGAAGTGGAAGTAGGACATGCAGGTAAACTGCTTAGCACAGTGCCTGCACTTACTACATGCTTAATAACTAATCATTAGCTATTATTAATGCTGTTATTATTAATATTCAGTTACATAGGATTAGGCCCAATTTTTCCTTTGTCTCCCTCTTTATGTGAAAAGCTTTTATTGAGATTAAAATGAGCTGGACAAACTTAGAATTGCTGATAGTTTAACTGCTATCCACAGCAATTAAATTTTTAACAAATATGTTAAATTATCACATATTTGTGACAGGAGCCAGAAGATCTCGGTTTATATTCTGATTCCTTCACTTACCAGCCTTATTACCTTGAGCAAGTTTCTTCACCTATCTGAACTTCATTTTTCAAAGCGTACTGTCAATTTTCCTGCCAACCTCGCTGGTATGTGAAGCACAGGGCACCCCATTCAGTCACCAACGTAGTGTGTCTTTTCATGAATAAGCAAGCAAACCCTGATAGCAAGACTTGCCTAGGATGATGGTTCCTGATGGCCCCACATGGGGTTCTCAGCTGGGAGGTGTTTGGAGAAAGTTTGGGGTTGCTTTGATTGTCACAATGGCAGGGTGTTGCTCGCAGTTAGCAGGCAAGGAGCAGGGATTCTAATTGTCCTGCAGCTCATGAGATAGTCTTGCACAATGGAGAATTGTCCTACCCCAAATACCAATGGCATCCACACTGAGAAATGTTGGATTCAAGAGATAAGAGAGGGAGCTCTGGTTCGGAGTCACAAGGTTCAATCAAGGTGTTGGTGGTGCCATCTCCTAAGAAACTAAGACTGCTGACTCATTTGAGGTTCAAGGACGTCTTTGTGGGTGCCACCATTTCCAAGATTTCCCTGCTGCTATGAGTACTGAGTCTTCTCCTGAAAGGGCCTTACAGAAACCACTAGCTTTTCCATTTATGTGGGCTCCTTGCTCTTCCATACTGGCCATGCTTCCCTGTCAGGGCCTTTGCACGGGCTCCACCCTCTGCTTAGAATGCTTCCTCTCGACAGCTCTACCTGACATTTTTCATGTCCTTTCTCAAAGATACCTTCTCAATGGGTCCTACTGTGACCACCCTATTTAAAATTGTACCCCTGCCAACATTCCTAATTTCCTCTTCCCCTTGCCTTTTTTTCCCACAGTACTTAACATCTTCTGAAATATTATATTATCTACATATTGATCATGTTTTAAAAAAAATTTTCTGTCTCCCTCCACTAGAATGTAAGCTCCGTAAGTGGGGTGTGTATGCACATGTGTGTGTCTGAGTTTATTTCACAAATGTGTTGTCCAGTGCCTGGCACATAGTAGGTGGGTGCCCCATGGATATTTGTTGAGTGAATGAATGAATGAATTCCAGAAAAAAGAGCTAGAAAATCTAATGGGGATAGAAGTTCCCAAACATAATAGCGGTAAAAAAGATTTAAAAAGGGAATAAATTTGAGAAATATCCAGGGACTGTGTGATGAAAACTATATGATGTTACAGAGAGGCGTGAAAGAAGACTGGATTAAAGAAAGAAATATTTTGTTATTTCTTGAATGAAAGACTTTGTATCAAAAAGAAAGCCATAGCTAATAACATTTTGATACATATTCTCATGAGTTTTTTTGAACTTGACAAAACAGTCCTCAAATTCTTTGGGAGAATAAATATGAGAAAAGTTAAGAAACATATAAAAAAGAAGAGTAATGAGGAGTGGCACACCTCAGCTTTATTGAAACCAATTATAAAAGTAAGATAATTGGGGCCGGCCCCGTGGCCGAGTGGTTAAGTTTGTGTGCTCTGCTTCAGCGGCCCAGAGTTTTGCTGGTTCGGATCCTGGGCGTGGACATGGCACCACTTGTCAGGCCATGTTGAGGCGGCGTCCCACATGCCACAACTAAAAGGACCCACAACTAAAAAAAATACACAACTATGTGCTGGGGGGATTTGGAGAGAAAAAGCAGGAAAAAAAAAGGAAAAGATTGGCAACAGTTGGGAAACAAAATTAAAACAGTATCCTACTGGTGCAAGAGTAATCAGACAGGGCAATGGAACAGAATAAAAACCTCAGAAAAGGACACAGGTATATACAGAGGTCTAGAATGGGATACAGGTAGTATGTTGAATTAATAGGGAAAAGTACAAATAGCTAACATGTATTGAGCATTATCTATTGTTTATTTTATTTACTTCTTGCAGCAGCCCTAGAAGGCGTGGCCTATCGATACTCACATATTACAGACAAGGGAATGAAGTTTAGGTGCAGTCAGTGCCCAGCCCAACGTGACCCAGTTAGGACACTGCAGAGTCAGAATTTGAACCCAGACCTAACACCAAAGTCCATACCCTTAACCTCTACCTTACGTGAATAAAAGATGCTAAGATACTGGCTAGATATTTGGGAAAAAATGTCACACGCAGATTAAATGTAAAAAACAAAACAAAGACTTAGCTTCAAGTATTTTTATAGAAATTTTTTATAGTAAAAATTTGAAGCCACATGACTTTCACTTTCTATTTTAAAATTATATATTTTAAGATTAGATATATCTACAAATTGTAATTCTAGGCAACTACCAAAAAAATGAAGTAGAGGAATATTCAAGTAATATGAGAAATTATTCACAATTTGGGTGAAACAAAGCAGTTTGCAAAATAGTGTATAAAGTATGATATCATTTCTATAAAAGTGTATTTATAAGCATCAACAAAAGAAGAACCCTCCCTTCCTCCAATATAAGTTATATGTATGTAAAGAAGGTTAGCACCAGAAGAAACCTGTGACTATTTTTCTCTCTTGTGGGATGGTTTGCTACCACTGCCAGACAGAAGATGACACTCTGGTACCTAGCAAAAATTGATGCCCAGGTCCTTACCCACAGTCTTTTCTTAACCTGTCACTCCTATTAACAAGCCAAAATAACAGCCTGACTTTCTCTGTGTGGAGTTCCCACAGGGTTCCCATCTTCCTTGACCTGACGTGTCAAACCCTGTAAAAGACAAATTGGAAGCCTTGTTAACTCTCTTTCGCTCTGCCTAGATTTAGAGTGTTTGAAGGTTTAGGTGGTTAATGATGTCTGTTTTTACACTTATTCAACCCAGGGCCTCATTTCTTACCCAGGTGTCAGGCTGAAGGGAGGCAGTTCTTCCAGCCATGCCCACTTAGGAGCAGAGGTTCACACACCAGCTCCCTGTTGCACCCGGGTCTCTGGTCAGAGATGCCCTGGGTTGGGGGAGGGTTAGGATCCCCAAGAACATTAGCTGCCCTCAATTCCCCCCTCTGTGCAAACAGTGCTTAGGACTCTGTGTTCTGATTGTTTAATAGGAGTCGGCCTGCCCAGTTAAAATATGTGAACACGGTAAGATCAAACAACCCCACAGGGGCTGGATCTTATTCATCTCTGTGTCTTCAACACTTTGTACTCAGTATGATATTGAGGAAGGAGCCCTGGACTGGGAATTCCCCAGATCTTGGTTGGAATCCTTTGTAGCTTGGTAACTGGACAAATGATTTAAGATTTTTCACCTTCTCCCTTCATTGTCTATAAATGGGTCTAATGATAGTCACCTAATATGAGTATTAGTGAATTTCATATGTAAGGCACATATCCCAGAGCCTGGTACTCCTGGAGGCTCTCAATTGATGTCAAGTGACGGTGTCACAGTGAATCCTGGACAGGGCTAATGGCTCCAAGTGTGTGAAGAGGAATCTTCCCTGGCAGTAATCCAGCTCTGCCACTAGGAGGCGTGTGAGCTCCATGATTGACTTTTTTCCCATTTTCATATTCAAAGCCAGTCCAGGCAATTAAACCTCTGCAACTTTATGTTTAATTTAAGAGTTGATGAATGGCTTGCTCCTGTATTCCTTTTTTACTTAAATTATTGTCATTAAACTTAAGACAGTGTAGCTGGCTAAGAATATGTTGACTTCTTTTTGTTGTTTTTTGCTGGTCTCCATTTAGGGTAACAGCCCTGTTAGTTGGGTAGCTAAAGCGTAGCCTTCATTTTGTTCTGTGTGCACCTCACACTCTTGGCTACCACCTTGTGTTTTGGTCTGAAGGTTTGGACTATTTGTGGAAAGGGAAGTGAAACTGGTCTTGATCCATTGTCTTTTATACAACCAAGGAGGGCCATCTGTGGCCCCAAACGTAACGTGACTCCTTCTCGTTCCTGTTTTAGAAGAAGCATGCTTGGCTCCATCTTTGTTTATTGTCTCTGACTGTGTTCCCTGAGCTCTAGTGGTGCACTTGTAGTACGAAGAACTGGGTTTGAGCCTCGATGGGGCCTCCCTTAGCCTCACAAACGGTTAGATTAGGAAGAGCCTTCAGGGAGGAGTGAGCCCAAGCTGCCCTCAGATGGGGAGACCGAAGGTCAGATTGGGCTGGAACCTTAGGCCTTGGTTTCTTCATGGGTAAAGCAAGAGGATGGGGCTGAGTATTTTCTAACAACCTTCCAGAGCAGACATTTTTCCATGTTCAAATCCAGAGGCCATACTCACAAGCCCAGTTCTCCGACTCACCTAAGGTGTGTGAATTCCAGTTACGAGAAGCAGACAGAGATGTCGTAAACCTGCGTGTCACTGTGATTTATGGGTGTTGTGGCAACCTAGTCCTCGGAGCCATGTTGGTGCTTTCCCAAAGTAGACATTATGCCTTGGAATGAGCTGTTCTGGTGAGCAACACAAGGACACATCAAAGACTCCAGCTCCCCTGCTTGGCTTTGGGGACCATGATTCTTTTTTTATAGTTTTGTGACGTTGGGACAGCGTTAGCATTTACTTCCATTTGCTAAGCACGACAACATGCCATGAGAAGGAAATGGTTATGAGTATTCTCATGGAAGTAAGTGGCCAAGCTAGGAGAACTCAGTTTGCTGACACATGTCAGGCATTTGGTGTTGACTGCAGCAAGAGTACAGAGGGAGAAGTCCACAGTTCAGAGCAGAGCCTGCCTGGGTTTAAGTCCTGCCTGCCATTTACTGGCTGTGTGACTTCAAGCTAGTAGCTTAACTTCTCTGAGGCTCACTTCCCTATGTGTGGCATGGGATAATAATACCACCCACTGCTCAGAGTTGTTTTTAAGGATTGAAAAGAGAGTATTACTGTAAGGTGATCATGAAATATGAGACTATTGTCATTTCTTTCATTTTGAAGCACAAGAACAGTGAAACATGCTTTTTCTGTCCTGAAGTGGGGGTTCAGTAGGGTTAAAGAATGGGACAAAATAACGTGAGAACTTGAAGAACTTTAGTGAGCAGCACCAGAGTCTCAATTAGGGATAACTGAAAATAAAAAGAAAAGAGTGATTGGAATTATTTGGGAAAAATACACAAGACCTGCTAATGTCTCTGAGCTTCTGAAGGAAGGAAAGCCAGGAATCTTGAATTCACTGGAGATTCCTGAAGGGCGAGATTGCCAAGGATCAGCTCAAGCTGGTGACCATGGCTTCTTATCTTCTATTATCAATCTGCCAGAATATTTATCCTCCTTCTGACCCTTCTGCCTCATTGGGCCATGCAAACATCTGTGGAGCACCTATCATGAGCGAGGCATATGTCACTGCTAGGGGCGCTAGGAGACCAAGGACAGATCCTGCCTCGATGATCTGAGGGAAGACCCAGGTGAGAAGGCAAGTTCACTATCCCTAGAGCAGAGGGCCTCAATCTAGGCCTGCCTGAACAAGAGCGGGTGTGGGGAGCATCCAGCCCTGTCTTTCAGGTGAGAGTCAGGAAAGACCTGGCCAGGGAGGAAACATGGAAGCTGGGGGTGGGGGCTCCTGAGCGCATGGAGAAGGTCAGGGAGGAGGCAGTGATGGGAGAGGAGCAGTGTGCTGCCTCTCAGAGTAGGTTGGGAGGAGACGGTAAGGATTGTTGGAAGAGGCTGTTCACCCTTTCTCTTTCCTTCTCATGCCCAGCACAAGGGTCCAGGTTATCCCACAGAGAAAACTTAAGCCCCGGTGGAAAAGCCTTCTCCTGCCATTAGCTCTAGGAAGACCATTCAAACATATCGTGTCCCATTTTAACTCTGACCTTCATAATCTGACAGTGTCATGTTGGATACTAAAGGAAGTATCTGAAGGAAGAATAAGATCATGAGGGAGCATGCATATTTAAATCCATAGCTTCTCTTCAGGGACCATTGTGAACCAAATCAATTGGCAAATGTTTGAAAGAAAAAGTTAACACAATGCTGATGAGTTTCTGTGGAAAAGGACACATTTGCTATCTCTAGCGGTGGAAATTGGTATAATGCCTTAGGGGAGAACAATATGGTAATATCCCTAGGCCTGCTCCTGGCCCTTAGTTCCATTCACCTACCCGCTAAAGGAGCTAAAGGGATCTACCCTAAAGAAGCAGCTCCCCTGTATGAGCTACCCGGGCTATATGCTGCGCTCCAGGGTCGTCACAGACAAAGGCAAAAATGGAATTCCTTGGAGTACGCAGCTGCTCCTGTGTAGTTGAGATCAGGGACTTTGTCTTGTTCATTGCTAGATTCCTAGAGGCCTGGGATTGCCTCTGACACACAGTAGGAGCTCAATAAATACTTTATGACTCACTGTGGATTGCTTAAGTGGCATGCCAACTCATGAGTCCGTTGTCCAGAAATTTAAAATGATCATCATGAAGATAATGCATAAACTCACTTATGCTGAAACTTTAACCAGGAAAAAAGCAAGACTTAAATATCACTTCTACTGTGTAATTACCACCATGCAAAATTGTATACGAATATGAAAACAAGGCCTGAAACGGAATGGGTGAAAATGAAAATAATTACATTAGTGTGTGCTGAGATTATGAGCCATTGCTTTGCAATGTTAAGATGTTTCCAAAACAAAGTGAAGTCAGATATTTTTTGACCACAGATTTAAGGCTGATTTAAGAAAAACAAGGCAAGACGTTATTAGTAGTAGAATTGGTTTTAAATAACTACTTTATTTCACAACTTTTTTTCTTGCCTGGAGTTAATAAATATTCTTCCAGCGTCTGTAATCCATACTTTGTAGCATCAGTCCCAAGGCAATCAACCAACTCAAAAGCAAAAGGACTGCCAAGATGGAAACTGAGAAGAGTACTTTTGTCTTTAGTATCTACTGTGAGAATGCACGCAACCAAACAATAAAGAGCCACAAAGAGAAAAGCATGCTCTGGTTTGTTGGGAGGTTTAGATTCACTAATTGACCAGAGACAGAATTCCCCTAATGAACTGAGGGTGCAGTGAAGCAAAATAGAGCCTAGGGTTTGCTAAGGCAGGATTGGCTTTGCTGGAGAACATTCTGATTTGCTTGTTTCAGTTTTAGCCTCTATTCCTTCTCACTGCAAGGGATAGATGAATTCCTAAGTGTGGGAATGGAACTTGAAGTGAAGCTTTCTGGGTTCAGTTCCCCATTCCACAAAGAACTCTACCTCCCTGGAGGAAGATGCATTCCTTTCCATGTCTCATCTTCCCCATCTCTGGCTGGCTAATAGTATGAGTTGCTGCCGATTGCACAGAGATTCCATATACAGCAGAAATTCTCAGTGTTTGGTGGGCACCAAAATTACCTGGAGAACTTGCCAACACAACTTCCTAGGCCCTGTCCCAAGAGATTCTGATCCTGTAGGTCTGGGTGGGACCTGAGAATGTGACTTCTAGCCAGCACCAAGGTGATGCTGATGCTACCGGTTGGGGGACCACACTTTGAGTAGCACTGGGTACAGCATTCCCAGGTGATCACCAGATGGTGTTCCAGAGGGCCATCTGGGTAAGGATTCACCTCTCTTGTGACCAGGTCACAGATACTCCCTAACGATGAAGTGAACCCCATTTGTTTCTTGAGAGCCAGCCTGATAGAATACAAAGAATGAGAGCTTTAGAATTAGATCTAGAGTCAAGTCGCTGCTCTGGCCTTTTCTCTGTGACTATGGGAACCTAACATCTCTGGGCCTCAGTTTCCTCATCCACAATGTGTCTGATGTTGCCCACCTGGTAGAGGTGTTGTAAAGATTTCATGAGACGATGTTGGGAAAATACCTAGCACGGTGCCTGGTTCATTGTTGGTACTCAATAAATAGTGGTTCTTTTTTGTTTTTTTTTTTAAAGATTTTATTTTTTTTCCTTTTTTCTCCCCAAAGCCCCCCAGTACATAGTTGTATATTCTTCGTTGTGGGTCCCTCTAGTTGTGGTACGTGGGACGCTGCCTCAGCGTAGTTTGATGAGCAGTGCCATGTCCGCGCCCAGGATTCGAACCAACGAAACACTGGGCCGCCTGCAGCAGAGCGTGCGAACTTATCCACTCAGCCACGGGGCCAGCCCCATAGTGGTTCTTAATAGAATTTCTTTTGAGATTCTATAGATACTAAGATGCTATTCGGTTAATTCTTTAAGCATCTCTACGGAGGTTCATGAGAGCACCTGTATGGAGTAGGTGGACGGAACTAAAGGTTAGAAAGAGAACTGGAAAGGGAGAAATACTGATAAAATTCATTAAAGTACAACTTATCTATCAGCCTAAATTGTGCTGTCTGAGGGAATGATTTCTATTCTGTTCCATCTGTTTTGTTCTACCCTACCCTATCATATCCTATTCATTAAAATTCGAAGTTCCTAAAATGCCATACACTACACCAAGTGTTTTCTATCTTTAAGGAGAAGCAGCCTGCTGAGATGCGAAAGTTAATTTGTATTTGAATTTGGACTCTGCCACCTCTGATTTGTTTGACCTCTAAGCTGGCCATTTCTGTTCTCTGAGCCTTAGAGTCCTTGTTTGTAGAATGGAGAGACTAACAAAGGAACCACTGGGAGGGAAGATGCTTCACTTACCTGACTGACTGGGGCCACCTGATGAACACTGTGCTGGAGACTGGGAAGGGTGATGGAGACTGTGGTGGGCAGACAGAAACTGTGATAGACAGATGGAGCCTGGAGCCTTTCGGACCGGGAATCCTCCTTGGCTAGCCTAGATGGCTGCTGTATTCATTTTGAACAGAACTATGGCCCTCTCCACCAGGGATCTCACTCCTGAGGGACCAGGACCTGTAAAGCAGAAGTGGGTCTCTGATATTTCATTGACATGATAGTGAGAGGCCAGGTAAATTGCAATCTATGGTATCCCTCAGACCTGAGCTCTAATTCTGATCCCACTATTTATGATCAATGTGACTTTGGCAGTTTATCCTCCACAATTTTACATAATTTATCCTCCATCTGTAAAATAGGACTGTGAGGATAATGAAAGTACTCAATACAGTGCAGCCCTAGAGTTTAAATTTAAAAAACTTCCATTTTTCTCCCATTATCTTTCCAATCCTCATAATAGTCCACACTTATTGTGCACTAGCTGGATACCAGGCCCTGTGGTTAATGCCTAACAGGACAATCTCATTAAGCCTCTCAATGAACTACCTATGAGGTAGATATATTATCATCATCCCAGTTTTCAGGCAAAGTAACTGAGTCATAAGATGGCTAAGTAACCTGTTCCTCACTTTCAATCCAGTAAAAAGAGAACAGAGGCCTGATGCCCAGCAGCAGCAGCAGAAGGTGCTGATATTTTCATCCTGCGGACAGTGGACCTGGGGCTCTGAGTTGTGGAACGACCTCCTTGGATGGCAGCTCTTTGACTCCAAGTCCCAGCCTTTTTGTTTCAGTTCCTTAACCCTACCAAGTTTTCCTCCTCTTTGTGTTGGCTTCTCTCATCCTTCCAAACTCAGCTACAAACTCTCCTCTTGAGAGGGCTCTCCTGACCCCAGTACCCGAGGAAGTTCCCCACTCCCAATCCTCTATCACCTCACCATGTTGGTTTTCTTCTTAGCACCTATCACTGTTCCTAATGACTTAGTTATTGTTTCTTTTTCTGTTCATTGTCTCTTACCCCTGCTAGACTGTAAGCTCCATGAGGACAGGGACAATATTGCTTATTTTAACTGCCTGTCCCCTGCCTCATCAGTTGCCTGGCAAATATTTGTCATCTAAATGAATGGATGGCAGCTGTGTCATAGACCATTGTTGCCTGCTTCTGCTGTCACTTACTAAGTGACTGTAATCACTTGGAGGTTCAGTTTCCTTAGCTATAAATATAAAGCAATGAATCTCACCTCACAGAGATGTTGTGAAGATGAAATCAAATGACAGATCTGAAAGTGCTTTGTTATAAACCATATAATGCTGTGCACATGTGAGGTGAAGAGGAAATAGTTTCCTTTTCACTGTGGGACTTTGATGAATATCCAAATCTGCTCATCTGCTCCCACCTAGCCTTCTTGAATTTTCTCTTCCAATCTGATACATTTCTTGGCAAAGGGGAAAGCTTAATGCCACCTTAATCATGGAACCTAATGACTTGCTGCTAAAGTAATTTTAAAGTAATTGTGCCTGAAATGGTAATAGAAATTCTTCTCAGTCTCTATGAAGGCACTTGATGCTTTGTTTTGTAGCTACAGGTTTCTTGGTTGATTAGATAGTCTGCTGTGGAAGAATGATCTCTGATCTTAAAATTCAGAGGCCCAGGTTTCAATCCTGACTCTGTCAAATGATGTACCTTGGGCAGCTTTCTTCCCTTCGATATAAAGACAATATGAGGGCTGGAAGTTAGAGATCCTCTAGTCTAGGAAAGGCAAACTACAGGCCAGTGGGCCAAATCTGGCCCACCACCTGTTTTTATAAATAAAGTTATATTGGGACACAGCTATGCTCATTTGTTTACATGTTGCCTGTGGCTGCTTTCTTGCTACAACGACTGAGTGAGTAGTGCAACAGAGGCTATGTGGCATACAAAGCTGAAAATATTTACTGTCTGGTCATTTTTGGTGAGGAAGATTGGCCCTGAGCTAACATCTGTGCCAGTCTCCCTCTATTTTGTATGTGGGACACTGCCACAGCATGGCTTGATGAGCGATGTGTAGGTCTGCACCTGGGATCTGAACCCGCAAACCTCGGGCTGCTGAAGCAGAGTGCACAAACTTAACCACTATACCACCGGGCCAACCCCCCCACCTTTTTTTTTTTTTCAAAATATGGGAAATTAATTCTAGCAAGAGAAAGGAACTTGCTTAAGATCACATAAAGAATTAGCAAAAGCAAAAAGGCAAAAACTTAGGAAAGGAAAAACTAAGGTTAGTGAATATTCTGTCATTGTCCAGAGGCTAGACATCCATTATTCTGAGATCATTCAGAGATATGTGAGGGGCTTTGCCCTCCTGCATTTTGTATCTGTCCAAATAAGACAAGTATTATCATATTTAAATGGTTCCAAGGAAATGAGTGCCTTGGAGAGTCCTGTAATGAAGGCTTTGCAGTATGAATCCAAGAAATTCATCATAATGAACATCCAGCCAAAACATCCATTGGCATTTTGTTTTTGTAATCATCTCTCTGATGTCATGATTCATCTGAACTTCACTAATTTAGAAGTTGTGTTAATTTGATGACATAAGCTCTGGTTAAATTTATCTTTGCATACTGCCTGACAAAATGCTTCATTAAGCAATTTGATAGTATAAACAAGATTTTGGGGGAATGGTGTTTAAATTAATAAGAGGATGAATGATTTTTTAGGCACTACCAAATCATTTAGAAGTGTTTATTTGAAAATAAATAATGACTAGGAAAATCACAATCATTTCTATCTGCTTATTCATGCGTGTTTAAGATCCTTCTAATTGGCAGACATTCTGATAATGTTTCTGTTTGGATATTGAAAGTCATTTTTCTTAGAGTAGTTTGTAACTCGAAATTTCCACTAATTATGATGATCCTTTCTCATATAAGGGCCCAAATGGAATATCAATGTGGGAAAAGACCTTGGAAATTACCCTAAACCATAGGAATATTGAGATAATTTTGGTGATAAAGATAGCACATTAACATTGAGTCCTGTAGTGAGATGTTACTCCCTTTTAAGTTCTCGTTCAATCGTTTTTGTCTTTTCGATCTTTTTGATTAGGGGAAAGTCTCGAATGGGTGCCAGAATGTCCTTAACACTTCCTTACCATTTACTCATCTCCTTGCTTCAAACCAGAGACAGACCTCAGGGAACCAGTCTTCAACAGGCAGCAATCCCAGAGATAATTAAAAGCACTGTTCTGTTTTCATTGTATTTACTTTTATGGCTGCCTTCTGTTCTGGCAAGTGATAGTGGTTTCCATTCATGGTAATTCTACCAAGTTTCCTTTTAAAATCAATTTCAAAGAAGAAAAAATGTGAGGAAGTGAGGCAATATATTGTATAAACAGTGCAGATGCTGTGTGGATATGAGAAAAATCACAATGTGGTGTATGTAGATACGGAAAACCTAGTGAAGATGGGCTCACATGGTGGAAGTTTGGGTTAAAGTAATCTAGCCCAATTGTCTTATTTTATGGCAGAGGAAAATGATGGCCAGAGAGGTCTAGAGACAGGCTAAGGTCACACAGCCCTGATATCAGAGCTGAGACCAGGAAAAGGCCCCTGACTCACAGTTCACACTCTTTTCCACCACCTGACACCAACTTGTACCCATTGGTGTTCCTGCAAACATCTGGGAATGTGAACTTGTTCTCTGAATGTGAAGTTTTTTTCACCAATCTGCCCTGCATCAAAATGTTTACTTCAAATCAGCCTGCCCTGTGGTGTTGAAGAAAAGTGTGCTGCAATGACAGTCAGTGGAACATAGGATCAGGCCCTCACCCTATTGTGGTTCCAATTCTTTCTGTGACTTTCCTTACACATCAGGCATCAGCCATGAGGCCATGACACATCAGCTCTTTGAGAAGAAAGAGGTTCTTTCTCAGAATGTGGTCCTCTTCTCAATAATATCCCAGGAAGTATTTGTGTTCCCCCCTCAATGGGGAACTCACTACTTAATAATAGGGCCTGCTCCATTAATGGTGGTGAATACAATCCTGAGGATCTTCTGGGACTGAGGAGAATGGCCCATAGCCCTGAGATTTCAGATGCTTAGAGCTAAATCAGCAGAGACTTTGAGGCCTTGGATCTTAGAATCCTGATGGGAGTAGGGGGCTGCAATAATGGCCTCGGTTTCTGTCTCTCCTTGCAGCAGCCCTGGAGGCAGACTTGCAGGGCAATTCGGGAGGTGATCAGCCTCATTTTCCCCAAGTTCCTGGCCTCTGGATGCAGCTAAGACTCTGGGTCCTTCCAACATGGGGCCCCACCCATTGGCTGTGGCTCTCTGGAATCTGAGGCATGTGGAACATGGACAGATGTCACAGCCTTGCTTTGAAAGTAAAGCAGTGGAGGGAACAAAGGCTCACTTCTCAGAGTATTGGGCCAGGATACATAGTTCCTATGCATTTTTCAGATGCCACTTGACCTGCCTGAGCCAGTAATTGTCCCAAAACCACATACCAGCTTTTATGGCACATGATGACATCTGTTTTCAACAGTAGCCTTTAAGTGACACAGTGATTGGCAAATCAGGAGATGAAAGGCCAGAGGAAGCTGGCTGGAGATCAATATCTCCCCTCCATCTACATTTGGGAATGACTGAAGCAGAATTTAAATAATGGTAATAAAATTGCTACCACTTACTGAGCATATACTTTGAGCCAGGCACTATCTTAAGTACTTTATTTCTCTTGTCCTATTGAATTCTCTCAAACACTTTTAAAGGTATATATTATAGTTCTCCATTTTTAAATTTAGAAAATGAGGCTCAAAAGGTTAAGATATTTGCTTAATGCGAATAGCCAGCAAGAGGCAGAGCAGAGATTTGATCCTAGGTCTTTCTGATGTTGGAGCCTACAGTCTTTTCAAACTGCAGCAGCCTCTATAAAAACACTGGATTAATTATTAGGACTCTGTGGTCTTGCCCAAATTATAGTCTTCATCAATGACACATTGGATTGGAGTCCATTAAATGAGAAACATTACAAATGGGGCCAGGGGAGGACTGACATTAAAAGGAAAAGATGCTTGCTGGCTTGTGTCTGGACCCCCGAGGCAGCTGTTCCATGGTCGCACATCCACCAGACCGTGGTGCTTTGAGGGCAAGGACCAGCACCCAGTGCAGGGCCTGGGACCCGGGGAGCTCCCAGGTGAATTGGATTTAGAGTTATTTGAATCCCTGAGCCCTGGAATAAACACTCATTGGAGAGAGGGAAAGTCATCAGGAACAGATTACATTAAAGTGTGAAAAATATTATTAAGTGTTTTACATTTTTAGTTACTTGTTTTTTTTTTCTGATGTTATGTTCCCTTTCCCTTCTAATATGCATCCTAACACTAATTAAGTCATTTGGATGATAGCAGTACCTTATGTTCAATTTTCCTGCCTCTAGTATCTCTCTTCTAATCTGATTAGTCTGCCATGGTCCGGCTACGACAAGGGGCATCTTTTTTAAGTGCAATCCTGATTACATTTCTCCCAGAAAACGCCTCCATTCTGACAGAACTCTGTGAGCCCCTCTCCCCTGCGAAAGCTGGGAGCATTGTTGATTGTGGTATTCTCTCTCTCAGCGCATACTGCTGTGCCTGACACAAAGCAGGGGCTTAATAGTTTTTTATTGAAGACATTCCCTCTCACTGAAATGTCCTCCCCTTTTTTCTTAGTTAAAACACATTCCTGCTCATTCCTAAGACTGTCTTGGGTCAGGTTCCTCCAGGCAGAGGCTGAGATGGGGATAGTTTTGCATGTGGTTTATTGAGGGAATGCTCTCAGAAGAAAATCCGGTAAAGAAGAGAGGGCAACAGGATAAGGCAGGGATGAGGCCAATCAAAGAGGAACTTTCAGCTGAAGTCTTGCCTCAGCCTGATCCCAGAGGGAGCTCTGGAGCATAAGAGCACCCTTGAGGAGGTGGGCAGGCCTTTTGCGCTCGGAATCAGGCAGTGACAGAGTGTTGCTCCTGTTTTTTTTCTTCTTTTGGTGTGGGAGTGGGCGTGTAGCTTCTCAGGCACTGTCAGACCAGGTGGCTTCTGACTGCTGCAGGCAATTCTCTGGAAAATAGTGCAGTTGTGAGCCCTTAGCAGCCAAGACATCTTCTGGGCGATGGGCACGTGAACCAAGTAAAGAGTTGCTGTGCCGGTGGCACCACTAGCATCTACTGCAAAGCCCAAGTTCACATATCATCTCCTCTGTGACTCACTGGGGCAGGGCTTTAAAAATTACTGCTTTTTACTGTTACAAACACAGAATTTGCTACCTTGTTCAACTTGTGAGTTACTTGCTAGTCATGGAATAAACTGAGGCTTTGGAGCCAGACACATCTGGGGTCAAATCTAGCTCTGATCCTTATTACCTTTGGCATCTTGAACATTGCTTTACCTGTCTGAGCTCAGTTTCTGCCTCAGAATTGTTGCGGTACCACATGAACTATGGACACACAGCACCTGGCCCACAGGAGACTCAAAAATGTGGACTTAACCAATAAATGAATGAGCAACTTGCGATGGATTTTATGCTTTTCAAAGAGCTGTCAGTCCCCACCACTATTATTATCTCCCCTCCATGGATGAAGAAACAGAGTCAAAGGATCTAGTCATTTGCAGAAGGTAGCACTCAATAAATGGCAGGGCTGGGTCTTATCCTGGGACTCACTAAACAGAAGCACAAGTGGATTTTGCTGTGTTTTTCTGTGTAACCATCATTTTCAGCTCTTGGTGATAATTAGATTGGAGCCATATTTTCTTTATCTGGTTGAAAAGGTAGACCAACAATAGAACTAATATTTATTGGGTACCTACCAGGTGCCAAGCACTGGGGGAGACATTTTTATACCTAAACTCTTTTAATTCTCATAACCAGGTGGAAAATTTCACCCCCATTTAATAGGTGAGGAAAGTGAGTTAGTTGCTCAAGTCACACATTTACTATGTGGAGCACCAGACTCTCCAGGAGTGGGCTGCCTTCCTTGAGGAAGGAGCGGTGACTCCTTCATTTGTCCTCTGCCGTGGTCTGATCTGACAGTGGTTTCTTATTCAACCCTCATCACATGCTGCCTCCTCCCTTGGTGTGTCTCCAGCCCTGCCTAGTGTGGCTGCGGATGGTATTTTTATTGCTTTTCCCTGGCCAGTGCCATCTGTCTGCCCAGTGGACACTGGATTGCTTTTCACAGTACATGCTCTCCAGAGCCGCATTCCATATACTGCTCAAAGGCACTGTTGTGTGGCCCTACGTGTGTGCACTTGCCCAGGCATCCCAGCTCTCAGGCGAGGCCCCTGAGGTTAGGCAGTCTGGCAGAATGCCTCTCAGGAAAGAGGTTGGTGTAGTTGCCTCTGTTGTCTGTCCACAAATGCCCCTGTGCAGTGCCCTGGTCCTTGGAGCCCTCTCCACCAGTGTACACTGTGACAAATAAAAATGGCAAGCAATAGGATATATTGGAGTATATGAGGAAGCCATTTGGTATAAACCTAATTCGGCCTGACTTCTTTTTTTCCTCCAAAAGGGCCTGACTGGCTATTGAGCACGCATTGCGTATCTGCTTAGACATTTCCTATGGCCAGAACAAAGGCCCTTGAGATAAAGATGCAACTTCCCCCAGACATTAGCATTTTTCCTTAGGCTAGGAACTGATTGCTGCACTCACCTCCCAGCTCACCTGTGACCACCCAGCTGGAGACAACAGACTGCCACCCTGCTGTGTTCACCGAGACAGAAGACCTACCTGCTATTTCTATCAATCGCTGTGCCGACAGAGTAGTCTCGCGACTATTGTAAAAGGGACATTCCAATCATATGTGAAACATCCTCTTTGAGGGTATATAACGACCCTGTGTACCCCCCCACCTCTTTGGAGTGCTCTGTTCCTTTGTGGAAAGACTCTCCCGGGTTATAATCCTCAGATTTAAGCTCAGAATAAACTCACCCAAATTTTCACTTATAGATTTGATATGGATTATTTTCGTCGACAACTGGATGGGAAGGCTACAGTATTATAGCCGATGCCATTCACTCATTGGTCCACTCATTTGGTCCCCACTTACTGAGCATCTGCTGTGTGTCACTCAGTCTTGTCCCTAAGGAGCTCAGAATCTAATGGGAAACACACAAAAGGTAAAAGACCATTATAAAATAGTTTGTAGAGAGATGGAAAATTCTCCAAAATTTACTGTAGCTATTGCTGCTTTCTCAGGGGAGTGGGAAATCCATATCAGGGAAATCCTTTAAGTTCAGGTCTTCCCTCTTTTCTAGATTCTTCCTTGTTGGGCTCAGGCAAGGGTAGCTTCTCACTCTTCTGTACACAGCCCCTTGTAGTTACACACCCATGGTGGCAGATGTCACTTCTATTGTAACTGTCCACCTACTTGTTACTGTCTGCCATGAGACTATGAACTTCTTGACAGGTTGAATACTGTCTGTTTTTTTTTGACTTTTGGAAGCAGTATGGCTTTGGAATCAGAGAAACCCAGATTTGAATCCCAGAACTGCTGGTTACTAGTTCCGGGCCAGGACAAAGGTGAAGAGAGTGAGGTACTCACCTTGGTTGCAAATTTAAAGGGGTACCAACAAATTCGATAATCAAGGTAACTAACATTTTAATACAGTACTTAAAAAAATCAACAATAATGCAACATATCCACGATGAACAAAATTTTAAATAAAGACAGGATCTGACCCAGAACTTGCATCACTTAACTCAACTGCCTCTCTCTAATACTGGCCCTGTCCTATTAAGTTTTCATTAATTTGGATTAATGTCTGCATTAATATTGACTTTAAAAAACATTGCCCACAAGGAGCTCACGTTCTAGTAGGGGAGGTAGATATGTGCGCATATAACCATAACATATCATAAGGGAATGTACAACATATATGGGCAAAGGGCACAATCCATCTCCCAAGGTTGCTGCTGCTGGTACTGGGGTAGGTGTTGGGAAACACTGTTGAGAAGTGGTGACATTTGACCTGGGTCTTGGAGGATAAGTAAGAGTTCATCAGATGCTTGAGAGGTGGATGGTGGAAGAGAAGCAGAGGGAATTGCCTGAGAAGAAGCAGAAAAGCACGGGAGTGCTGACATGTCTGGGGAATGTCAAATAGGTTGGCTGTTAGGTTTGGTGAGAGCTATTCAGTTGATAAAAGAAATGATTATTTCCATTCTTGATGTGTTGTGTTTCAAAGAACATTCAAGTGAAGTTTCCCTGCAGGGAGTTAGAGATCTGGGGGTGAGAAGCAAGAGAGATTTTGGAGTTAGAGGTAGGAGGTAAGGGCATGAAAGAATGTTTCTCAAGGGAATGATATGGGCCTTCTGGCCCTTTACAGAAAAAGTTAGCTGACCCTGGTCTATTACATAGCAGGTGTGCATTTAGTTACTTATATAATTATGTCATTCAATCCTCAAAACAATCCTGTGTGATAGATTTCATTAGTTTATTATCTCATTTTAGAGACGAAGACCTTAGTGAGATTAAGTAACTTGTCCAAGATTACATAGTATGAGAGTCGCTGGAATATAGGAAGGAGTTGAAGTCATGGGAAATAACCAAGGGAGAGAGATTAGAGACTAGAGCATTTGTTGTAAACTTCTTTCAAAAAGGTTACAAGCTGTTTTGGAAATCTGATGAAACCTAAGGACACCCCCACTCTTCCCATGCCTCGAGCATATGTATACAGTATTCTGCATACAATTTCAGGGAGTTCATGGAACCCCTGAAATCCCTGTGATATTGTGATTTATAATAAGAGATATATATTTGGACTTTATCCCATTTCTGGCACAGAGCTCCCAAAACTCTTGGAATTTCCTAAGTGATAAGAGCTATAAAGGTGTCTTGATATTTATAACAAGCCCCTTTCAACCACACTTGAGTTTATGTTAATGAGGTGACTTTTGGAAAGCACCTAAGCATGGGGGCTGATTGCCAGGAGAGCCACCCAGGTGATTAGAGGGTTGGAACTTTCAGTCTCACGCCCCTGACCTCCGGGAAGGGGGGAGGGGCTGGAGGTTGAATCAGTCACCAATGGCCAATGATTTATCCAGTCGTGCCCATGTAATGAAGCCTCCATAAAACCTGAAAGGACAGAATGCTACATTTTTTACCAAGGATGAATGTACATTGACACATGATAATCCATAGTTTACCTTAGGATTCACTCTTGATGTTATACATTCTGTGGGTTTGGACAAATGTATAATGACCTATATCCATCATATAGAGTATTTTCACTGCCTTAAAAATCCTCTGTGCTCTGCCTTTTCAACTATCCCCCACCTCATCCCTGGCAACCACTAATCTTTTTATTGTCTCCATGGTGTTGCCTTTTCCAGAATGTCATATAGTTGGAATCATACAGTATGTAGCCTTTTCAGAATGGCTTCTTTCACTTAGTAAAATGCATTTAAGTTTCCTCCATGTCTTTGATGCGGGGTCGGCGAGCCGAGGAGTCGAAAGAAAGATTTCTTAGACTCTCAAGATCTGGCAGTAGTGCTCTTTTATTTAGAGAATAGTGTGGAATAGCATGGGGACAGGACCCATGGGCAGTCAGAGCTTCTGCTGCCGCCGCTTCTGCTGCCCCCGCTGGCATGGGGACAGAGCCCATGGGCAGGCAGAGCCGCTGCGTGGGGACAGGACCCACGGGCAGTCAGAGTTCCTGCTGCTCCCCGAGTTGAGGGTTAGGGCTAAATTTAAGGCATAGGTATGTGAGTTATCTCTTTACAAGACAAAGAATATGTAAAAAAGTTAAAATGGTAGATAAGAATCAAACCGGATTGAGTAAATGGCAGAAGTCACCGCTTGAATTTTATCCTCGGCTAAAGACAAAGGAGGATTCGTGGGGGGGGGGGGGGTCAGTTACATGAGGTTGCCAGACAGTAACCAACTTAAGTTCTTGCCTTTGGCATTGACCAAGAGCCTCTAGAGATAAGACCATCCCCCCCTCTTCCTGGCACAGAGAGGGAGGCATCTTCACAGATACAGGTTTCCCTTAGAAATGTAAATGTTTCCCAACAAAGGGGCAAACAAATTCCACTCCTTGGAGCCTGAATCTCATCTGTAGTTTTAAAACTAACCAGCCTAAAAATCCTCATCATAAGCCATTTTAAAATTAAGCAGCCTAAAAATCCTCATCATCTTCTCATGGCTTGATAGCTCATTACTTTTTAGCACTGAATAATATTCCATAGTCTGGATGTACCACAATTTATTTATCCATTCATCTGCTGAAGGATATCTTTTTTTGTTTTCTTAAAGGTGTGCTTTCTTGGTGAGGAAGATTGGCCCCGAGCTAACATCTGTTGCCAATCTTCCTCTTTTTTTTTTTCCCTCCCCAATGCCTCAGTACATAGTTGTATATCCTAGTTATAAGTCATTCTTGTTTTTCTATGTGGGATGCCGCTACAACATGGCTTGATGAGCATTGTGTAGGTTTGCACCCAGGATCTGAACCAGTGAGCCCCAGGCTGCTGAAGCGGAGCATGCGAACTGTGGGGACCTGAAATTGGCCACCCCAAGATAAGTCTCTTTGGCATCAGGATTATTTGAGGCTGATTGCTTTTGATAAACTGGGACAGGGAAGGAGGCTCTGAGGAATGGAACTGGCCTTTCTTAGGACACAGTTACATTTGTAAGGTAAATATCTGTAAAAGGTGCCTCCCTCTCTGTACCAGGAAGAAGAAAGGAGATGACCTTCTCTCTAAAAACTCTTTATCAATACCAAAGGCAAGGACTTAAAATCTGCATTTTATTGTGCTCTTCTGGTAACCTCCTGTAACTGACTTCCCTCCCCCTCCCAACGTTGGCATTTCTTTAAGGATTAAGCATCTTTCCTTAGGCTAGGAACTGATTGCTGCGCTCACCTGTGACCGTCCAGCTCCAGACGATAGACTGGCCTCCTGCTACGCCCACCGAGATAGCAGACCATTATCTGCTGTGTCCATCAAGTGCTGTGCTGACAGGGCAATCTTGTGACTATTGTGGGAGGGACATTTCAATCACATGTGAAACACCCTGTTTGGGGGTATATAAGCACTCTGTGCACCCCACTTCTTCGGTGCCCTTTCTTCCTTCGGGAAGAAAGGCCCCGGGCCATGGTTCCTCATAAAGCTTTGTTTAATTTTCTCTTGCTATTCTGTCTCATGTGAATTTAATTCGTTCTCTGGCCAGATGAACCCCCATTTGGGAAGAGGAAATGTCTTCCTCCCCTACAGAACTTAACCACTCGGCCAGGGGTCCGGCCCCCTGAAGGACATCTTGGTTGTTTCCAAGTTTTGGCAATTATGAATAAAGCTGCTCTAAACATCTGTGTGCTGGTTTTTGTGTGGATATGAGTCTTCATCGTCTTTGTATAAATACCAAAGAGTGTGGTTGCTGGATCACATAGCAAGAGTATGTTGAGTTTTATAAGAAACAATCTCCAAACTGTCTTCCAAAGTAGCTATATCATTTTACATTCTCATCAGCAATTTATGAGAGTCCCTGTTGGCCCATATCCTCACCGCCATTTGATATTGTCAGTGTTCTGGATTTTGGCCATTCTGTTAGGTGTATAGTAGTATCTCATTTTTTTTTTTTTTTTTTGTGGAAGATTAGCCCTGAGCCAACATCTGCCACCAATCCTCCTCTTTTTGCTGAGGAAGACTGGCCCTGAGCTAACATCCATGCCCATCTTCCTCTACGTTATATGTGGGACTCCTGCCACAGCATGGCATGATGAACGGTGCATACGTCCATGCGCGGGATCCAAACTGGTGAACTCTGGGCTGCTGAAGCAGAATGCGCAAACTTAACCGCTACCCCAAACAGGCCAGCCCCTCATTGTTGTTTTAATTCTCATTTCCCTGATGACATATGATGTGAAGCATCTTTTCAGATGCCTATTTGCCATGTGTATATCTTCTTTGGTGAGGTGTCTGTTAAGATCTCAGGCCCATTTTTTAAGTTGTTTGTTTTCTTATTGTTGAGTTTTAAGAGTTCTTTGTATATTTTGGATAGTAGTCCTTTATCAGATGTGTCCTATACAAATATTTTCTCCCAGTCTATGGCTTGTCTTCTCATTGTCTTGATCTTGTCTTTTGCAGAGCAGAAATTTTAATTTCAATGAAGTCCTGCTCATCAATTATTTCTTTCATGGATTGTATCTTTGGTGTTATATCTAAAACAGTATTACTGTACCCCAGGTCATCTAGGTTTTCTTCTATGTTATCTTCTAGGAGTTTTATAGTTTTGTGTTTTGCATTTAGGTCTATGATCCATTTTGAGTTGGTTTTTCTGAAAGGTATAAGGCTCTCATTATGGTTTTAATTTCCATTTCTCTTATGACTAATGATGTTGAGCTTCTTTTTTGTGCTTATTGGCCTTTTTTTTTTTTTTTTTTTGAGGAAGATTAGCCCTGAGCTAACATCTGTGCACATCTTCCTTTACATTATATTTGGGACGCCTACCACAGCATGACTTGTCAAGCGGTGCCATGTCCACACCTGGGATCCGAACCAGTGAACCCTGGGCCGCCAAAGCAGAGTGTGTGCACTTAACCGCTGTGCCACTGGGCTGGCCCCTGGCCATTTGTATATCTACTTTTGTGAAATATTTATTCAAGTCTTCTGCACATTTTAATTGGGTTGGTTCTTTGTTTATTGTTAATTCGTGAGGGTTCTTTATATATTCATTTTTTCCACATGGATATCCACTGTGCCAGCACCATTTGTTGAAAAAACTTTTCTCATTGAATTGACTTGGTACCTTGGTAAAAAATCAATGGATACTATATGTATGGGTCTATTTCTGAACTCTCTATTTTGTGCCAATGATCTATTTGTCTATCTTGTGCCAATACCACACTGTTTTGATTATGGTAGCTTTTTAGTGAGCCTTGAAATCAGATAGTGTAAATCTTCCAACTTTGCTTTTGCTTTTCAAGGTTGTTTCGGCCATTCTAGGATTTTTTTTTTTTTTTTAAAGATTTTATTTTTTCCTTTTTCTCCCCAAAGCCCCTCCGGTACATGGTTGTATATTCTTCGTTGTGGGTCCTTCTAGTTGTGGTATGTGGGACGCTGCCTCAGCATGGTTTGATGAGCAGTGCCATGTCCGTGCCCAGGATTTGAACCAACGAAACACTGGGCCGCCTGCAGCGGAGCATGCAAACTTAACCACTTGGCCATGGGGCCAGCCCCCATTCTAGGATTTTTGCCTTCTTATGTACATTTTAGAAGCAACTTCTCAGCTAGGGTTTTGATTGGGATATCTTTTCATTTCTAGATCAATTTGGAGGTGTGGATACCTAACACTACTGCCTTTTTTAATCCATGAACCTGATATTTATCTCCACATGTTTAGGTCTTTAATTTTTCTAAGCAGTGCTTTGTAGTTTTCAATGTAGAGGTCTTGCACATTTTTCATTACATTTACTCCTAGATATTAGATTTAAAAAAATTGTTATTGTAAATGACATTGGTTTTTAAAATTTCATTTTCAATTATTTGTTGCTGATATATGGAACTATAACTACTTTTATATGCTGACCTTGCATTCTGAATAATTATCAAATTTACTTAATAATTTTTTTTAGATTCTATAGGGTTTTCTACACACCAGTGAGTCTTCTGTGTATGACCACAGTTTCACTACTTCCTTTCCAATCTGTATGCCTTTTCTTTTTTTCTTTCTTTTTTTCCCCTTCTTGTACCAGCTAGGATCTCCAATAAAATGTTTAATGAAAGTGGTGGGAACAGACATCTTTGCCTTGTTCCTGGTCTTCTTATATAAGATAAGCATTCAGTGTTTCATCATTAAATCTCATGTTAGTAAATTTTTTGCGCTTGATCAAATTGAGGAAGTTTCATTTTTCCTCACTTCCATTTTTTTCTTTGTAATGAATTGATGTTAAATTTTGTCAAATACTTTGCTCATCTATTTCTCGTTACATGATTTTTCTGTCTTATTCTGTGAATGTGGCGAATTAGTTCAATTGATTGAGTGACTAATGTTAACCCAAGCCTGCGTTTCTGGGATAATCCTCACTTGGTCATGATGTATTATCTTTTTTATATATTGCTGTATTATATATTGTTAATATTTTGCTAAGGAGTTTTACGTGTGTGATCATGAGTAATTTTCTTTTTTTGTTATGTTTTGTCTAGTTTTGATATCAGGTAATGCTGCCCTTGAAAAATAGATTGAAAAGTTTTTTTTTTTTAAAGATTTTATTTTTTCCTTTTTCTCCCCAAAGCCCCCCCGGTACATAGTTGTGTATTCTTCGTTGTGAGTTCTTCCAGTTGTGGCATGTGGGACGCTGCCTCAGCGTGGTCTGATGAGCAGTGCCATGTCCACGCCCAGGATTCGAACCAACGAAACACTGGGCCGCCTGCAGCGGAGCACGGGAACTTAACCACTCGGCCACGGGGCCAGCCCCAAGTTTTTTTTTTTTTTAAGGTTTTTATTTTTCCTTTTTCTCCCCAAAGCCCCCCGGTACATAGTTGTATATTTCGTTGTGGGTCCTTCTAGTTGTGGTATGTGGGACGCTGCCTCAGCGTGGTTTGATGAGCAGTGCCATGTCCGTGCCCAGGATTTCAACCAACGAAACACTGGGCTGCTTGCAGCAGAGCGCGCAACTTAACCACTCAGCCACGGGGCCAGCCCCGGTTGAAAAGTATTTTGTTCTATTCTATTTTATAGAAGACTTTGTATAAATTTGGTATTGTATTTCCTTAAATAATTGATATAATTTACTGGCAAAGCTATCTGTACCTGAAGTTTTCTTTGTTGGAATGATTTTGATAATGAATCAAATTAAAAAAAATAGATATGGGCAAATTTGATCTTCTAATTCTTTTTTAGTTTTGGTAAATTATTTTTTAAAGAAATTTGTCCATTTGTCTTAGTTTTCAGATTTGTTAGCATAAAGTTTTCTATAATGTTCCTTATTATCTTTTTAATGTCTGTCAGGTCTGGTGATGCCCATGCTTTCATTTCTTATGTTAGTAATCTGTTTTCTCTCCTTTTTCTTTATTCATGTTATTAGCATTTTATCAATTTTATTATTTCTGATCTAAAATCAACTTCTGACTTTTAAAATTTTCCCTATTTTTTTCCATTTTCTATTTCATTGAGTCTGCTTTTATTTTTTATTTTCTTTCTTCTACTTATTAGTTTGATCTTGTTTTTTTAGGTTCTTCATGTTCAAGATTAGATTACTGATTTACACCTTACTTCTTTTCTGATATAGGCATCTAAATCTATAAATTTCCTATACATACTTTAGGTGCATCCATGACACATTTGATAAGTCATGTTTTCATTATCAGTTTAATTTTTCCTGTGATTTCTTTATTTTAAGTTATTTCGAACTACATTGCTTAATTTCTAAATATTTGGAGAATTTTTTAGATATCTTACTATTATTGATTTCTTGTTTAATACAGTTGTGGCCAGAGAACATACTCTGTATGGTTTCAGTCCTTTGCAACTCACTGAAATTTATTTTACTGCCCAGCATATGGTCAATCCTGGTGAATATTTTTTATGCACTTAAAAAGAATGTATATTCTGTAGTTGTGGGATGTAGTGTTCTGTAAGTATCAATTGGGTCAATTTAGTTGATAATGTTGTTCAAATCTTTTATATCCTTAATTTTTTTGTCTATGTGTTTTATAACTTACTGAGAGAGAAACATTAAAATCTCCAACTGTGATTGTGGATTTGTATATTTTCCCCTTCAGTTCTATTAATTTTTCCTTCATTTATTTGGAAGCGCTGCTATTAGGTGCATATACATTTGGAATTATGTCTTCTTGATGAATTGACCTTTAGATTATTATGAAATGACCTCATTTGTATGTGATAATATTGCTTCTATTGAAGTTTTTTTTTTTTTATTTATATAGTCACAGCAGCTTTTGTATGTGTAGTGTTTGCAAAGTGTGTCTTTTTTTCACCCTTTGCTTTCAACCTCTCTGTGTCATTATATTTAAGGCATATGTCTTGAAAACAACATATGGTTGGATTTTGCCTTTTTTTAAGTCCAATCTGATTTTCTTTGCCTTTTAATTGGTGTGTTTCATCTATTTACATTTAATGTAATCACCAGTATGGTTAGTTTAAATCTACAATCTTGCTAGTTATTTTCTATTTGTCCCTTTGTTTCCCTTTTCCTAATTTCTTTTGAATCAATTGAGTATTTTTTAAGCATTCCGTTTGATCACCACTGTTATCTTTTCCCTGTATTTCATTGTGTTATTTTTTAGTGGTTGTTCTAGAGCAGTTGTTTTCAACCTTGGGACTATTGCCATATAATCCATTGTTGTGGGTCTCTCCTGTGCATTGTAGGATGTTGAGCAGCATCCCTTGTCTTTACTCACTAGATCCTGGTAGCACTCCCTCTTCCAATTGTGACAAGCAAAAGTATCTTCAGACATTGCTGAATGTCTCCTGGAGGGCAAACTTGCCCCTGGTGGGGAACCACTGCTTTGGAGATTACAATATCCATCTTTACCTTATAACAGTCTACCTTCAAATAATATTATGCTTCTTCACAAACAGTATAAGAACTTTACAAAGATATAATGCAATTTATCCTTTCTCATATACTTTACTTTTAATTATGCTATAAATCCTATAATACATTGTTATTATTATTTCTGCCTTAGATAGTTAATAGTCTTAAAGAAATATAGATGTGTATTGGATATAATAATTTTATTTTATTTTATTTGTTACCTTTAATACTTATTCCCTCTTCTCTTCTGCTCCTGGCCTCTGCTCTTTAAGAGATCTGTCTGCATCCTGCTGCCCTGGCCTCAGTCTTTGGATGTCCAGTTCAGTGCAGTTGGTGAAGGCCTGGGGGGACTGGGCGGGAGTTCTCTAACATCTTTTGCCTGCCCCCATTTTTTGGAAGGCCACTGCTGAGAACTCTGTGAAGTCCTAGAGTGGCTCAGAGGAATTTTCCTCAGTTCTCCTGGTCCTACCCTCAGCTGTCAGTAGGTCCTTACCTTGTACTAGGCAAGTCTCCATGCATCTCAGAGGGCTCTCTCTCAGCTCTCCTGCCCTACTCTACGCCTTTGGAATACCATCCCCATGCACTTAGTGAAGGCCTGTGGCAAAGAGTTAGTTGGTGGGGGCAGATACACCCTGTGACTGGGACACCTGGAATTTTGATCCACTACTGCACCCACACCTAGATGTTAACAGTTCATTAAAAGTTCACCTGGTTTTTCTTTTCCCTATCTGTGGTGGATCTTTCTTGTCTTCCCCAGGAAGAGTTTGCCACTTTCTGGAATTTAGTTCATTTGGGTTTCTTTATGTCATCACCTTTCTGATGTGTTTCTAAAAAACTATAATTTTATAGCATACCTGGCTTGGTCTTGGTATGGTGGGAACAGTAGTCTTTTCTTACTCTCTACATCCTAACTGGAACTGCATCAAACTTTTACACAAATACCCAGAGCCATGAGTATTATTATTTTGGTTGGTTGTTGCTGCAAAGCTCTGCTAAACTTTCAACACTAGTGAGTTCTCACTGATCATCCTCCACACTCCCTCCCTACCCCATCGTCACTTGATTGCTGAGTCTTAAATGCTCACAGAACATGCCGGACTCAACTTTTGTGTTGGATTCAAAGAGTTTTCTCCTCAGGAAAAATACTTTGGTTATTAAAGAAAAGAGTTCAGGGAAGCTGACGCGATGGTCAGGAATAGGTGCCCTCTAATTTGTGGGCTTCATGTTTTGAGAAAGAATGAAAACTTCTAGCCTGTGACACACCCTGCCCAGGACTTGTTACAGCAGCTAATGTTTATCAGCCATAATATTTTTCATGTGCTGTTTTGGGCTGCCTGCAGTCTTGTCCCCAGCAGGAGGATGGGTCACAGCCTAAAGTGGGTGAAGTAGGATAATAAAACCTATCCTCCAAGGTTGGTAATGCTGAAATGAGGTAATGTCTTATAACCTTTAGTTAGAAGAAGGGGGCTCTCAGAATTGAGGATGAGTTTCCTGTTTTCATGTAGAGACTGTATGGGACTGTTCAGAACTTGTGTAGCAAGTTACCCAATTTAAACCTCACCCACTGGATTCAAACCTGGATAGAGAGCTGGTGGAGTGTGCCCAACAGTAATCTATTTTCCTCATCCACCATAGGGTCTCCTGTGCAAAGTTCATCCAAGGGAAGAAGGAGTCAGACATATAAGCTTGGTCCAGTCCTAGAGGGCGGGGGCACCTCTCATCCTGGTTCTCACGTATGTTTCTCATCTGCTTCAGCCCTTATGGATTCCTGTCTTCATTCCTGAGAAGAGAGGGTGCTGTGTGTAAAAATAGTTCTTTTTTCTTTGGTCTAAAATCATTTTGTGTTGAAATTAGGATCTTGAAGAGATATCTGCACTCCCATGTTTATTGCAGGATTATTCGCTATAGCCAAGATATGGAAACAAGCTAAATGACCTTCGACAGATGAATGGATAAAGAGGTTGTGGTATGTATGAAATATAATTCCATTATTTAATGAATATTAATGGAATATTATTCAGCCTTAAAAAAGAAGGAAATCCTACCATTTCCAATAACATAGATGAACCTGGAGGAAATTATGCTAGGTGGAATAAACCAGTCACAGAAGGACAAATCCTGCATGATCCCACTTACGTGAGATACCTAGAGTCATCAGACTCATAGAAGCAGAGACTAGAATGGTGACTGCCAGGGGCTGGAGGAATGGGGAAATGAGGGTTGTTGCTCAATGGATATAAAGTTTCAGTTATGTAAGATGAGTAAGTTGTAGAAATCTGCTGTACAACATAGTGTCTATAGTTAACAATACTGTACTGTACAGTTAAAAATTTGTTGAGAGTAGATTTCATATTAAGCAGTCTTACCACAAAAATAAAAAAAGGGATACAAGGAAACTTTTGGAGGTGACTTGTACGTTTATTACCTTGATAGTGATGATAACGTCATGTGTGTCTGCATGTGCTGAAATTCATCAAATTGTATATATTAAGCATGCAGTTTTTTGGTACATCAATAATACTTCAATAAGTTTGTTAGAATAATATAATAAATAAAATGATTCTGTTATGCTGAATCCAAGGCCATTTAACTTTAGGATCAATGCAATAGAATGTGCCATGAGAGTAGAAGAGAGTTCTCCCACTTGGCAGTAGACAGAGCAGGGCTTTGACTATCTCAGCAAGGGTCCTGGTCAAGTGGCTGACATAAGTTGGTAGACGCAGAGTCTTCAAGTGGAGAACTGTGGTGTCTTTTCAGGGTCTTCCCAACTTAGGGATACTTCCTTTCTCTGGGCCTGACTCTTTTATTTTTTCTTAATGTCAACGGGATGGAAGTTTTGGGCCCTTAGAGACAGATTGGTAAAGAGTCTCACCCAGGGTTTATTTTCTATCAAATTCAACGCTGAAGCAATATCCTGTTTAATGGTGGGGGTCTTCAATTGCCTAAGGGGTCCTGGGCCCCAGAGCTGATGAGGATAGACCGAGACAGAGGGGTCGTTCTCATGGCTGAGTCTCTTGTGGCCGAAGTGGCCCTCTGGCAAAGAAAGGGGCATCCTCTGACCCTTTCTTTATTTACTTTGTTGCAGAAATTGTGGACTCAAGGTGACATTCAATTAGACTTTGTTTTGCTTTATTTGGGACGTAGAGACAAGTTTCTCTTTAATCTATTTATGGAGATGAACATTTCAGAAGAGCAAACAACACACTTCTGACACTGGAGGAGGTCTAGGTGTGGGTTTAATGGATGGCCCCTCTTTCCTTCAATGCAGACATGCAGATATCTTGTAGGAAAGGGGGCTTTCCTTGGATTTATTAGTTTCCCCTGTGTCCCTGAGGAGGAAAAATCCTAGGAAAGCTGGTGCCAGGCGTTTCACGCCACATCGGGGGATTTCGTGAGGTTTCCTCATGGCACATGGTACCAGCAGTGCATTAAGTGGCAGCATCAGGGGCTTTTGATCAGTTGCAGCAGTATTAGCAGCAGCATGAAGCAGGGCTGGCAGCTTTGGAAGTATCAGGGGACAGAGCCTTGGCCATGATTCACCATGCCCTTGCTGGTGGGTGCTGGCAGCGTGGTGGCAGGAGGCATGGTTACATGACTTGACACCCAGTAGAGGCCCAAGAGCTGACAAAGGATGACACAACAGGAGAAAAGGAAACTGATGGGCACTATATGGTGCTGGGCAGAACTTGCTTATGTGCCCCTGTGTGGTCGCCCTGCCCCATTGAGGCAGAGTGGAAACTTTGAAAGGGGTTCTGTTAATTTCCTAGGGCTGACATAATAAATTACCACGAACTGGGTGGTTTAAAGCAACAGTTTAAATTTACAGTTCTATAGGCCAGAAGTCTGAAATCAAGGCGTTGGCAGGGCTGCATTTCCTCCATAGGCTCTAGGGGACAGTCTGTTTCTTGCCTCTTCCAGCTTCTGGTGGCTGTTGGCATTCCTTGTGGCTGCATTACTATAATCTCTGTCTCCGTCTTCACATCACCTGATCCTCTGTGTGTTTGGAATCTCCCCTTGACTTTTTCTTGTAAGGACACTTGTCATTGGATTTTGGGCCCACCCAGATAATCCAGGATAATCTCATTTCATGATTCTTAGTATAATTACGTCTGCAAAGATGCTTTTCCTAAATACGGCAACATTTATAGGTTCCAGCGATTGACATGGATATATCTTTTTGGAGACCACTATTTAGCCCACTGAAGAGGGTTGGAGTCAGAGGCCTAACAGTGATCTGGCTGATGTGCAGCCAGAGAGGGGAGAGTCAGTGCGATGATCCTTCTTTCACACCACGCTGCTGTATATGGTCTCGTGCATTATTCCCCTCTTCAACCAGACAACCACCATGATCCTGAATGCCAGAGCCCCTTCTTGGTCCCTCCTTTCCCACAAAAATGTGCAGTGATGTAGCACCTTCTAAAGCCTTTCTTCACCTTTTGATCAAAGAGCCGTTTGCCGATTTTCATGAAGCCTTGAGGCCCCTTCTTTACCAGATGATTAACGTATAATATATACTTGTGTTTGTGTATGTGTCTGTATGTTTAAGGGTTATCCTCCTGCAGTAAATGACTTGGGAGACCAGTATCTTCACCATGTTTATGGGCTCATTGGCATTCTTTCCTCCTGTGCCTTGGCATCATCTGGTGACATTTGCATTTTTGGGCCTGGGCGAGTGAGCTGGTGGTAGAAGGAAAAGAGGACAGCCCTGGAATCTGTCCTGGATTGAATGTTGGCTGGGCCCCTTGGCTTTGCTGTGGAACTCTGGGCATGTTACTGAGCCTCCATCTCCTCGTCTGGAGAAGGGGGGGTAATAATTCTTATTTACAGGATTGTGGTAGGGATTAAAAGAAAAAATGCATGCGTGGCACCTAGCACAGAGGAGGTGCTTGGTAACTTAATTCCCTTTATTGTTTGTTTCCTCTTCATTTGGGTGTCTTGAGAAATCTCTTTTCTGTCCCCGTGATGACATAACTCACTTCTAGTACTTTGGCTCCAAAGACAAACACACAAATTGTTCAGCAGCGACCAATTTTGCGCCATGGCAACCTGCTGTTTTTAATTATCCACGTTTACCCTGTAACAGCTGTGGGGCACTTGTCCTGGCCAAATGTAATTGAGTCTTGTGACGTGCTCCAGATGCAGAGGTGTTCTGCCAGGTGTTTATTCTGAGTATATAATGTGACATTTTAGCACACGCAGTCTTTCTTTCTCTCACCCTCCCTGCCCCACCCGAAATGTTCTTTCAGAAAAGGTCCAGGCTCCTGCCCCCAGCTCCAGGTCTGGGCCTTAGAGCCAGCATTGTGAATTTGGAGTCTTTAACCCAGTTAAAAAGACTGGGGTTCCCCAGCTCCCTGAAGGCTTGCTCTGTTAACAAGGAAAATTGCTGCTACTGCTTTGAGAAGGAGCCATACAGTGCCTTGGGCCTTGCCACCCTCCCTAGTGGTCTGGGTCAAGCCTCCCGGGCTTTTACCTGGCTGGGCCAGGGCTTGCTTGGTGGGTTTGCTTTCTGAGCAGAGGCTTATCTTCTGTGAGGGAGGCAGCACTCCTCTTTCAGAACGTGGCTTGAACAATTAAAAAATATATTATTTGGAATCTAGGAGGCCAGCCTTGAACCCGTATACTGAGCGGCTCCCAGCAGCAATGCTGGACTGAATGCATGTTCTTTCTCACACTGCAGCCATCCTGGAGCCCTGCCTGGACCTGGGATCTGGCTGTCACTGAGTAAAAATGGGGCAGCTGTTGTGAAAGTGCTGCCTTTGGAAGAGGAAAAGTGTTTTTGGAATATTTTTTTTCCTTTTCCATAATCTTTGTAAATTTGGGACAATCTTTTGGGTTGTTGCAGTTTTTTCCCTCTTCTTTCCCCGCCTTATTTGCATTTGACTAAAACCTTTGCTGTAATTTGTTGAAAGAATTGAGCAAATTTGGCTGATGTGGATGGTATGAAAATGGATTCAGGTTATCATCCAGTTCATTTTCACTTTTAACACCATCTAGTCCACTTTATTTATATATTATTCAACAATTATTTTTTGAACACTTAACTATATGCCAGGCACTCTTCTAAACACTGGGGAAACAACTGTGAGCAAAAGAAAGTCCCTGCCCTCATGAAGCTTATAATCTAGTAGGGAGCAAAAATAATTAATAAGCAAACAAATAAATAAATGCTGTTATGTTAAACATGTTAAATGCTAAATAAAAATAAAGCAGAATGAAAGGGTAGAGAACTAGGATTTGCTCTTTTAGAAAACTCCCCAAATGGTAGATTGAACAAGGTAGGAGTATTTTTTTTTTTCTCATACAAAATCAAACAATCCCTTGCTGCTAAGGTAGCTCGAAATTCACCAGAGACCCAGTTCCTTTTATCCTCTTCTACCCTCATGTATCTTGCACATCATGGCCCTACACAGCCCTACATGGCTGCTCCAGCTCACCATCAAGTATGCATTTTAGCAGGAAGGAGGAAAGCAAAGGAGAAGGGCACAGCCCTCTCTTGGAAGATATTCCCTGGAAGTTGTACACTTTACCTTTATTTTCTCCTCTTGGTCACATCTTAATCACATGGCCACACCTAGCTGTAAGAGAGGCCAAGGGAATATTTTATCTATTCCAGGTAGCCACATGCCTAGCTAAAAATCAGGAGTCTTTTTCTATAGAAAAAATAGGAGAATGGATATTGGAGGATAACCATAGGTTGTGAGGGAAGACCTCTCTGAAGAGGCATCATTTGAATAGAGACCAGAATAACAGGATTTTCATCCAGTCTGTTTAAGTAATCAAATCACCTGAGCGTCTCCTTTGTGCTTAGTATTAGAGATGTAAAGATGAATAATAATATGTGGTCCTGTCCTCAATGCTTGCAGTCCAGAGCAGAGGTGGCAATGGTGCTACTATGGCAGTATCTAGCCAGCAGGTGTAATTTGTTTCGCTGACATGTTTTAACAATGAGGGAATTTCATATAAAAAGTCAGATTTCTACCTTTTCATAAAACTTGAGAAGATCTGGTAATTTAAGATCTGCATTCCCACATGACTGGAGCTGAGTTGTGACTGACCTTTTCAAGTTGGTCACGAGCACTCCAGTTTGTCCCAGTCTCCCCGTTCCCAATTGTCACATACTGGCTTGTTTTCCTCTTTTTCTTTACCTGCCTGGCCCCTAAGACATCTGAGTTTGCAGTCCATAGTTAAAGGGACTTATTTTGTTTATAAACAAAGTAAAATAATTAAAACAGGCTTCATGATTTGCCTTGTTTCTCTCACCATCTATTTGTCTCTTCCTGAAATTTTGACTGCCTGAGAGAATTAGGGGAGTGCCAGTCAAATTCACTTTGAATTTCTGTTTTTCTTGATCACATGATATGGTGGGTAAAACATCAGGCCTTGAGTCAGAAGACTTGAGTTTAGGTTCTGTCCCTTATAGCTAGCTGGGTGAGTAATCTTGGAAAAGTTCCCTCTCCTCTTTGGGCCTCAGTTTTCCTACCTATAAAAGAAGAGTGAGGATAATCATTCCTGGTCTCCTGGTCTTCCATGATTTGGAAAAGATCAAACAAGATAAGCCCTTTAGCAGGTGCTGAGCATAGCCATTCCTGGAGTAAGGGCTGTGGCTGGGCAAGGACACTAAGCGTGTCTTCTGTGACATAAAATGTTTAACATTACAGCTATGATGATTCTGTTTTGAATGGCTCTGCTGACAGTTCTGGCAAGTGAGGTAGAAGGCTCTTTCTAAGGAGACAAGCCATCTGAGTCAACTCTGATGAAAACATGATCATTTCCAGGTTGTGGATGTGTGTACCAAGGTCCTTTGAAAAATCATGCCACCTCACCACTCTACAGAACATATTTAATCTATGGCTGCTGCTAACTTCTGGTCTCTGAAAGAAGGAATGGTGTGCAAAAAGACAGACTGAGGAAATGAAATGGAGTTTCCATGGCCACTGGCTTGAGTGTGCATTAGACAAAAGTTTTTGAACTGCAAACCATCAATTCATCCAAAATATTTTCCCTCTTCTATTTCACTTGTTTACTTGATGAGCAGAGAAACAGAGCAGAGAATGTTCTAGCACAAATACATGGCCTGAGGGAGTCCGAACTTTTCCAGCTGCCAGGAACATCTTAAACAGAGCCTTGAGTGTTCAACAAACTTTGGGGACACTCAGAACCAGCTTGGGTAAATGTGGAGACCAGGAGTTTGGGTCTCATTCTTGCCAGTCTCTAGCTGAGTGATGCTGGGAAAATAAGTTTACCTCTCTAAGTTTAGGTGTCCCATCTTTAAAAAATAAATTCTGGTTAAATCTGAACCCTTAATTGAGGTTAGTGCTAACAACCTATATTAACTAAGGCTAGACTCACCTGTGTGTGAAAGAAACTCAAGAGTGGCTTTAACACTTTGAGTTTTATTCTTTAGCGTAAGAGGCAATGATGATGTGATGAAGTCACCAGGGACTCAGCATTCTCCTTCCTGTTTTCTGATCCAGCATCCCTAGTATGTGGTTCTCATCCTCATTGTCCAAGATGGCTGCTAGAACACTAGCTATTATATTCATGTTCCAGGTCAGAGGATGGAGGTTGGTGCATCATTGTAATGCCCTCCCCTTGAGTGTGGGCTGGACCTAGTGACTCTAATAAATAGAATACAGAAAAGTAATGTGATGTCATTCCCAAGATTAGGTTACAAAAAGACTGTAGCCTCTCTTCTCTCCCTCCCTTCCCTTCCTCTCTCCTCCGCTTTTCACTCCTTTCTTCTTCTTCTCTCTCTGTCTCTTTCTGGGCTTCCCTGGTGCTGGGGAAGTCAGCTGCCGTGTTACGAGGTGGCCCTACTGAGAGGCCCAGGTAGGAAGGAACTGAGGCTTGCCAACAGCCATGTGGGTGAGCTTGGAAGTGGATTCTCCAACCCCAGGTGAATCTAGAGACAACTGAGAGCTTAACAGCAACCTCATTAATGACCTTGAACTAGGGGCACCCTGCTAAACTGCACCCAAGATTCCTGACTCACAGAAACTTTGTGATAAGAAATGCTTGTCTTTTTCAGTCACTAAATTTTGGGGTAATTTGTTATGCAGCAATAGAAAAGGAATTCATCCTGTAGCTGCTTTAGAGGCATTCAGTGAGCTTCGGGTAAATATAGAGACCCCCAGAAACAGCCTAAGCGGAGACTGGACTTGGAGCCTCTGGTTCTCCCAGGCAGCACTCAAACGCATTTGGGCCAAAGCTTTGCTCAATTTCCTATCACTTCGATATTTTCCTAAAATTTGCTTAGAGGAAAAGAATGAATCCACCACAAGCACTCCACACATAGAGCAGAACTGACTTAGCACACATTCTCAGAGTGTGCTCTGTGCATGCCATGGTTTGACCCAGTGCTCTGGGGCACAGGGCATAGATCTGGCACAGATGTGGCAGATGGACAGCAATGACTCTGCTCACCCTCACTGGCACCAGTTTTTGCTCAAAGCAGGCTCTCTGGCTCCTGGGGTCTCCATGGCTAGCGTCAGCCCTGCTTAGAGGCCAGCACACATGGCGCCTTCGTGCAAATTGTAGCAGTGCCAGGGGGCTTGGCTTGGAGACTGGAGCAGGCTGGCTTTCAGCTGCCATGTGTCCCCTTGGCCTCTGTGCAGGGCACAGGCTGTACCACTGTAGGTGGTGATCCTGCCTCCGAGGACCAGTTTCTTAAGCCATAAATAGGATGATAAATAAACCACCTGGTTCTTGTCACAGGGCTGATCTAAGCTTGGAAGAATGGGCTCCTAAAAATAAGGTTTTCTTGATTTTTCACTATGTATAACTTGATTTAAAAAAATAGATCACAAAACAGCATGAATAGTATGATTCCATTTATTAATAATTATATGCACACATATAAACACAAACAGATTCCTTGTAGTATTAGCATTAAGATGCTAATAATCTCTGGATAGTGGAAATTTGGATAATGTTTACTTTCTTCATGTTTTTTCTGTAGTTTTATTCTTTTTTAACATAAGCATGTATTATTCTTTTAAACAGAAAATAACAATAAATCTTCTTTTCATTTTGAAAAAAACACTCTTTTCTCTTTCATTTGTATAGTGCCTTGCAACTAAGTGTAATTATCCTCAATTCACAGATGTAGCAGCTGAGGCTCAGAGAGGTAAAGTGATTGGCCTATCCATGGAGAGGACCCTCCACTCTGCCTTTTCTTTCTTTCTCCCTGCCCACCCGCTAGGTGTCACATGTCTAGAATTTTGTCTGACACCATCAAGTCTGTATAACTTGGACTAGTCATTTCTCTTCCTTAGTTTTCCCATCTGTAAAATGAGGCTAAAATGACCCTACCTCATAGGGTCATTGTGGGGATTAAATGTGATAATATGTGTGAAGCACTCAGCACAGCCTCTAGACCCTACCATTAATAACTGTTAGCATTTGCTATTCTTCAGTAACTTTCCCCTCTGCCTCTCTTTCTTCAAATTCAAAATGCTTGGATTGGACTTGATTATTGAAAATTCTGCATTTCAGTTCTCTGGTTCCAAAACTTTATTGCTATTATATGAAACAAAGTTGATTTCAAGAAGCTGGATTGCAAGAAGCAGTTGTTATTCACTCATTTTTCTGTTCAATTAATTAAAAAATGATTTGAATGTATGAACAACTAAAAAGAGTCTTGGGGAAGGTGCTTCTGGCAGAGGAGTAGCATGTGCACACACCCTAGCAAGGGCTAGGCAACCTGGAGGAATGATAGGAGAAGCCAGGTGCCAGTGTCATGGGCAGGCAGCTCTTTCCAGAACCAGGTCCATAGCCACAGTCAAGGGAACGGTGCCCTGCTTCTCAATGAGCCCTCCAGACTAGGTGTGGAACAGCTGAAGAGTGTTATATGTAGGTGTTTTTAAAGGCACAGCATATTCTCTCAGTGCCAGCTTTAAATATCTGCTTTCGCTCATTCATTCTGGACTCAAGAACATGAGAAAAGTGTTGAGTTCATGCCATGTTGTAAATCAGAGGCATGGAATGTGGCTTTCCCATTTTTAACAAGTCCACTGGGACATCTGTGGGAATTCCCTGCCCTGGCCAAACTGATGGTGGGAACAGGTGTGGTGGGCTGGAGGCTTCTGGAACAAAGACATTCTGAAAGTCCCTCTTTGCAGCTGATTAGGGAGGTGCAGACGCATAATTGGGAGCTTGGGAGCATCTGGGACATGGAGAAGTGAGGATCCGTCTAGGACAGGTGGCCAACCATTGACATCTGGCTGGGGAACAGTATCCTCACCTTAATTAGCTGAAGATGACACGCCCTTTGCCATGGTATCATTGTGTTCATCTGGGGTAAAGGGACCAGTCAACAACATTGACTGCAAGTGGAAAGAGTAATTTTTACTCTGCTTTTTGAAGATGGGAATGGAGTTAGGAGACAAACAAAAGCAAAAGCAAAAACCAAACCAAACCAAACCAGATGGATGTTGCTGCTAGTGAAGAATACCGCCCCCTCCTCCATCTATTTTTCTTTCCTTATTTTCCGCCTCTCTGATAAAACACTGGTAAACTACTTGGTGTCCAGAGAGTGCTAGAATAACTTGGTCTCTGGGCTCTACCCCCCCACTCCCTGGGCATACTCTGCTTATCTGATCCTTTAGAGCACTTTGCTAGTACAGTGACCTGGTCATATTGTTCCCCATTCATGGCTCCCTACTGGGGAAAGCACTAGTGCTCTAGCATGGCATCCGAGGCCCTTCAGGATCTTGTCTTAACCCTCCCTTCCAGCCTCTTCTTGAAGTAATCCCATTCCCTTCATCTGGAATCATAGACTGTCAGAGCTGGAATGGATTTGTAGCTCATCTACTTCTTTTTCTTGCTTTAAAAAAAAAAAAAAGATTTTTCTTAACAAAATCTTATCTGGAACAGCAAAAGGGCAGAGATTATCTAGCTGAAGATGTTGTGATGGTGGTGGTGGGACCCAGAGGCTCACTCCTACGTGGACTCCTTAATATCCTTCCCCCCGACCTGCAGTGGCCTCTGAATTTACAGACGAACTGCAGGACTTGGTAGAGATGCTTAAAAATCATTGATATTATTCAATTCTTTCCTAATGCACGGAGGCTGAGTTACTTGCCCAGGGTCTCTGAGTGGTACATTGCAGAGTCAGGACTCACATCAGTTCTCTAAGATCCAGGGTAGTGGTCTTGCCTACGTGTCTTCCCATTCCCACTCCCAAAGTTTCTGCTCTGATTTAGATTGTAAACTCCTTTGAAATGTTATTCAGTTGTGTCTCCAGGCAAAGTTCATTCCACAAGGAGCAACTAAAGGAAGGTGCCAAGTAACCTTGGCCATCTATCTCTTTTTCAATCATTTAGTCTTTAGGGTCTTGAGGATGTGAGCAGTCCAGTAGCCAGATTGCTTTGCAATGTCTTCAAAACCCACAAAGTCTCAGCAGGGAGTTTCTTCTTCTTTTTTCTGAAGGTTTATTGATGAGTCCCTTGAAACATCCTCCTACTCTTAGGGAATATTTTCCTCCTAAATAGATTTCTTGCCACAGGATAAGATTTACCTTTAGAATTTCATCTCTGCTAGTTTATTTACCTCTCCATCATTTTGAGGAATCCTGCTCCAGCTTCTAGGAATGATAAAGCTGGAGAAGATGCCTCTTTTCCCCCACCGGATGTTCCACTGCATCTTTGGCCTATCCATTTTGAGGTGGAATCTGGTCAGAACTGACTTTATCTGTTCTACTCACCATGCTGGATGGGTGGATCTGGGTAGTAACAGTGAATGTTTTAATTATTGACAAGCTGATTATGTTTTTTAATAAATGGGGGGAGGCTGGGCTTGGCTGGGAATAAATTTGGGTGCTCAACTTGAAGCTCTGAAAATGGCCCTCCTGACTGAATGATGATGATGATGGTAATAATAATGACTAATATTAATTTGACACTGACTATGTACCAGGCCCTAGGATAAGGAGTTTACATACATGATCTTTTTAAAAATCCTTATGACAGTCCCATGGGGCAGATTCATTTTATAGGTGAAAAAAAAAAAAAAGGAAGATCAGAGAGGCTAGGTCATTGCTTGTGGTTGCACAGCCAGAAACTAGTGCAGCCACCAAAGAGCAGGCACTTGATTACAACTCTGTGTATGACACCATCTCCATGTTAAAGTCAAGGAAGTAGCACAAACACTGGAAAAAAGTGACAACTGAAGGTTAGGCTGTATCAGATTGCAAGGAAGAATATGATTTCCTGAGAACCCTACTGTACCCCCATTCTCTGGGAATGGCCACTGAGGATGGACTGGACAGCCATATTGGTACCAGATGACCCCCACCCCTGGCCAGAGCTGATTGACCCAGAGGTAGACACATGATCATGGGGTGATCTATTCATTGTCAGGTCAGCAACTTATCAGACTCTTCATGCAAATCTGAAATGAGACATGGGAACTGGTTGGTCTTGGGCCCTTGGCCCAATGATGAATCAGAGTAGAAGAGAAAATTGAAGTCAGCTTCCCTGTGTGCTGATTTCCCTCTTGTCCAGACTGCTCTCTCTTCCTGAGACCTGGATGGGAGATGGAAAAGGGAACAGGCTTTGAAACAGAGTGGTGAACTTGTGCTCCATCCTGGGGTCTAAAGGAGAGACTAGGAAACCCGAAGTCAGGGAAGTTGTGACTTGGTTTCCCAACCAGTGGGTGGCAGCAGTGGGCCTAGAGATCAGGTCCTGCTTCCGAGCCATGGGAGAGGGAAGCTGCGAAGGGAGAGAGAAGGTCATGTTTCATATTTGCGTCAGGCATTTAGAAGGGAACGATCTGCTTCAAAGAGATATGCCTGGATTGTATATTGCCCTGGTCACATAAAAGAAAGTCATTAGATCCACTCCAAATGCGAATATTTCATAGTAATCATTACATTTCTGTCTGATTTACCCAAAGGGCTGGGGATATGCATATCTGGGTTTATAAGCAAATTTATCGTGTTTCTTAAGAATTCATGAAGGTATCCCTCCCTAAAAACTGGGGTGGAGAGGAAAAAACAGGAGGCCAGGAGAAAGCGATGACTTCAAGCTGAGCTGAAAGAGATTTCCTTTTTGTGTTTTTGGCTTGAGCTACACATACACCCTGAGAAATGTACTTTGTCCAGGTTGCAAGTTCTTTTCTCCGTCACTGATGATGTTGGCTACGAGAAACTCTGTTTATCATGCACTGTGGGATTAGTTACTCGTCTGTGTAATACAATCATCATTAAACACCAGCTTCAGGAAAGCTGGAATTCTTGTTTTGATTTTGGTTACCATGGCGACAAGTGGCCCATTGGTCCTGATTCTCTTATATGACGCTCACAGTGTTTCCTCGTTCTTCTGTTACTTTGTTACATGCAAGTAGTGAGTTACGTATCCCAATGGCTGGCGTCAGTTTTAACATGCCCAGACATAATCAGGGTAAGACGGTGAGTGAGAGGAGAGCCTCCTCATGCAGAGACAAAGGGGTGGGGTTGAATGGCTGCTGTCGTCAGGCAGAGAAGGTCCTCTGAGGCCAAATAGACCCTGTCCCTGACTTGCCTCTGCTTTGCTGCCTTCTTTCAGGCCAGACTCACTGATTTTCCCTCTTCCAAATGCCTCTCAGGTCTTAGATCCCTCTGTACTTGAAAACAGTCCCAGCTCCTTGGAGATATCTTTTGCTGTCTTACCTTCTGGTTCCAATCAAATGTCTGGTCTTAAAGGCCTCTTGCAAGGTCTGGAGACTTGGTCCAATTTGGGACCCAGTTGTTTCCTGGGGCAGGACCTGATGACCTCTTGCTGCCACTTCTGCCACACAATATCATCTGCTCCAGCCTGAGCTTTCAAGTGTGGCTTGCCCCTTGTCACACTATGCCCCTTACTAGCACTCTGTTTCTATAGTCACCTGGGATTCCCCCCATCTACTGAGCCTTACTCCTTTTGACACTATGCTTTGCTTCTGCCTTTGTCTACCTATTTGGATGCCAACTATCATCTGGGCATTTCCCCTCCACAACCTGCCCTAGTTTTTCTAGGCCTGGCTGGAACCCAGCTCTGGCTTTTTTCTGCCACTGGTCTTTTAGCCAATATCAGACACAACTTGTTTGTCTTTTCTGAGATATGAAATAGGCCAACGGGACAGCTGTCGAGTCACTAGTTCTGGCCTGGGGGTAGCTGTGAAAATTTATCTTGTTTTATTGATGCTTTCTGCTGGCTTTTAAAGAAGAATGCACAGATAATGCAGACCTCGCCATGGGTGAGAGCCACAAGGAGGCCAATCCCTGCCCTCTCTTCTGCTCAGGGCCCTGTGACACCTTCCTGCTCTGATTTTAGAGAATCAAGTCTTCACTCAAAAAGCATTACCACTTCCTTTTGGTTTCCAAAATAAAGTTCAACGCCTACCCAGATCTGTTCTCAACTTGCCTCTCTAGCCTGGGGAACTGGTTTATAGGACAACTGAATGCAGTTTGGTACAATCAGGAAATGACTTTATTTTTCTCCCACCAGTGCCTCCAAAGGTGCTGCATCGGTGCTCCTTCTCCCACTCAGTGTGCCAGTGTGGGAAGGATCCCGTCGCTTGCTGGCACTTTCAGCTGTAAGAGATGGCTCATTTTCAAGTATTAAAAGCCCAGTCTAAACCTAAATCTTAATCTGCATGCAATTCAAAACTTCTCTCTTTCTTCGCACTGGCACCAACTCAGGCTTGGCCTGTGGCTTGGGGACCCACTTTGTGGCATTCTGGCTACACTGGCCTCCTGACAGATTTCAGAACTCACCAGCCACATTTCATTTCAGAGCCTGCTCCTAGCTTGTCTCTGCCTGAAGTGTGTCCTCAGAGCTTGTCACGTGGCTGGCTCTGTCTCAGCCTTTAGCTCTCAGCTTTAATGTCCTGCCTTAAAAGGACCGATTTAATGTCCCACCTTAAATTATGACCTACCTGTCTGAATTGTGTCTCTGCTCCAGTTTCTAGCACATAGTAATTCCTCTTTTCACTATTTTTTTTAGACTTTTTTTTTAAAAGGTTTTTTTATTTTTCCTTTTTCTCCCCAAAGCCCTCCAGTACATAGTTGTATATTCTTTGTTGTGGGTCCTTCTAGTTGTGGCATGTGGGACGCTGCCTCAGCGTGGTTTGATGAGCAGTGCCATGTTCGCGCCCAGGAATCGAACCAACGAAACACTGGGCTGCCTGCAGCAGAGCGTGTGAACTTAACCACTTGGCCACAGGGCCAGCTCCTCCTCTTTTCACTATTTTAATTAATTTGTTAAATTTTATTTGTTAGCTGAACTATTATCTGCTTTTTCCATAGTAATATTAGCTCCAAGAGGGCAGGAACTGTGTTTGTCATGTTTAGAGTTATACATCCCTGGTCTGACTTCGTGTCTGTCACACTGTAGGATCTCAAAAATATTTGTTTAATTAATAATGAGTTCCTATTTGAAGTCAAATTCCAATATTTTGCCTAATGGCCAAATGATAGATTGAAAGCTATGAAATTGCTGACAGTTGAATTTTTTTGGCCTGGAAAAATGACGTTTTCATATGGTTCATCCTAATATTTGAAGCATTGCCATTGAAGTCAACAGCGGGATCCAGAAGATTGCTATTATTATTATATTACATTTTCCTGGAAATTCTGTTCTGGTCAACGTAATGAAATGAGAAAGAACAGGCATAATATTGGAAATACTCGTTGCAGAGGATAAAATTGCCTACCTGCAGTACCAACAACAATTGACTGAAAAATTAAGAGTCTTAATAAAAACTGAGTCCTAATAAATGAGTTCAGTTAAGATGGCCATACAAAATATACCTAACTAGAGAGTAATAGAAAATATCTCATTCATAATAGTGGTAAAAAGACAATAACAACACTACAAGACTATCTCCCCGCCCCTCCACAAGCCCTGGAAATTAAGGAGTATATGTGATCCCGTATCAAAAAAACTGTAAAACTTCCCAGAGAGTCTTTACAGAAAACTTGATAAATGAAATGCCATAGATGTTTCAGGGTGGCAAGACTCAATATAAAAATTCCAGTTTTCTCCATAGTTAATTTCAACATTTATTTCCATTCCAATCCAAATTCTAATAGATTTTTAGGGGCGGCTTGACAAAAACAAATGCAAAGATCATCTGAGAGAAAAAATCTGGCATGTACGAGTCTTCTCAAAAAGAAGAGAAATGTGTAGGGAATTTCCATGCCTGACAGTAAAACAAACTATTATGTGACAATAATTAAAACAGTGTGACCATAGCCCTTGAATAAGCTGACCTATTAGTGAAATGGAATGGAGACTCAAGAAGCCAAATCAATTTTACATAATAACTTAGTGTATACCATAGGTAACATTTAAGTCCAAAGGAGAGAGCACATACCCTGTAAAGTATTTTTGGATAACTAGCTATCATTTAGAGAAAAAATTAAATTCCTATCTCACACTTACACCAATATAAATTTCAGATGAATTAATTTAAATATTTCTCTATAAGGTATTAAACCATAAATATTGTAGAAGAAAATATAAGAGGACAGACTTATTTAATCTGAGGTAGGAAAGGGCTTCCTAAGCAAATAAACTAAATATAAAACTCCAAAGGAAAAGATGGATAAATTTTATAATATATGAATAAAAGTATAAACTTCTATATATAAAAACATCACAAAATTGAAAAGGAACCATCAAACTGGGGAAATATTTTCAACACGTATGATAGAAAAACAGTTGAAATTCTTGATATATAAAGAACTTTTATAAATCAAAAGAAAAAGAAAAATATCACAGTTGAAATGGGCACAGGAGATAAATAGGCAAGTCATGAAATGAGAAATATAAATAGACAATGAGCCTATACACCAAGGTCAAATTAACCAAAGCAGGAGCTGCCCCATCTCAGTTATTCTTGCTATGTGAAATAATGCACATTTAAGCTATTTTGAGTTGTCTTTTGTTTTGTCATTTGCAACCCAGAGTTATTTGCAGTCCTTACTGATCCACTTTTGGTCCCAGGAGTGGAATATTGCAAGCAACTGACTTTACAACGTAGAATTGGTTAAATAATGGAGGAACTGTCCTAGGTGAGATGACTCAATTATTCCACGTTGGGAAGTTGGTGACACTTGTTATATCATCCTGAAACTTTTTCTTAACCTGTTATCTATGATACCTTAGGAATGTTAGGAACAACTTAGGATGTGGGCATGGGTGGCGTAATTCTGTCTTCAGTAAGATTTATAAGTAAGAGACAAGCTTAGCTGAGGGTGGCCCAGCTGAATGCAAACGGGAAGAAAATACAGCTTTGCCAGGAGAAGTTCTTTCTGTCTGTGACCTGTGACACAGTCTCATAATTTGGAGTCTTTGCAGAATTTGAAAAACTGAATGTTATGTTCCAAACTTAACATAACCCAAACAGGGAGGTGGGAGAATTAACAGGAAAGAATTGATAAGATTTGGGAAAATCAAGCCTTATTTCTTTCATGTGCAATGCTCATGATATTTAAAGTGAAAAAACTAGGTTGCAAATTGTTATGGGAACAGGGGTGGGGATTGGAGAGCAATCTTTTGGCATAATCAATGTTATGACCACTGCCACTTAATGGACAGTTGCTAAATACTGGTTGTTGTGCTAAGGGCTCTACCTGCATTAGTTCGTTCCGTCTGCCCAACTGCACTCTGAGGAAGACGCTGTTCTTACCCTTTCACAGATGAGGAAACTAAGGCTGAGATTTCATAACTTGCCCAAGTAAACGGCAGAACAAACAATTTAAGCTCAGATCTGCTTCATTCTGCAGGCTGCACTTAAAACTCTGAGCTATTTTTTGCTTTCTCTGTCTTCTTTGGCCTGGTATCCAGTCAGTTTCCAAATTCTGTCAATTCTCTCTTTAAAATCTATTTTATTTCCATCCTTTCCTCTTATGTTCAATTATATCAGCCTAGTTCAGGCCCTTTTTATTTTTAGCTTGGTCAATCACAGCAGTCATTTACCTTATCTCTCCCCTCCATTGTCTCTTGCTCACAGCATGAATTCATTTTATCTATCCTTCCAGATTAATCTTCCAAACATTTCACTTTACTTGTGATTAAAATGTTTCTCTCTCCGCCAAATACCTGCTCAAAAAATCTCTGGAAACTTCTGAATGTTTACCAAACAAATTCTAAATTCATTGACTTGGCATTCAAGGCTCTCCACAATCCCAACCTGCCTTTTCAGCTTTCTCTTCCATATTCCTCTCAATTGGGGGTCAGCAAGCTAAGACCTGAGCCTGTTTTTGTAGATAAAGTTTTATTGGAACAGAGCCGTGCCCATTCATTGACGTGTTATCTGTGGTGACTCTTGTGCAGCAGAGCTTAATGGTTGTGAACAAAATAGGATAAGTTAAAAAATGTTCAATGTTTTCTGAACACCACTTGAGCTTTCTCACCCTTCATGTCTTTTAAAAATGCTTTCTCATTCAATGAGTGAATGGTTAAACAAATGCTTTCCATGGTACATTTCTAAAATGGAATATTGTCAATAATAAAAAGGAACAAACTAATCCTTCAGTTGTTAAAGTCAGTTTTATTGCTGCCTGTTTGTATATGAAAACTTTTTTGACTAATGTGGAGAAATTCATCTCTGAACTCTTCCTCCAGAGTACCCTCCACTGTGTCGCATACCTTAAAATTTCTTTTGTACCATTCACATATGTTTGTTTTATCTTTTTCAATCAAATTTCTTATTCTTTAGGACTTTCTAGGATATAGACACTTGTAGGTCATTTTTCCATCGTATTCACACAGCAAACCACTGAGGGTAGGCAGTGACGGGCTTATGATTGCCATTTTTCAGCGGAAGAAGTTAAGGTGTCCTAAAGTTCCGTGATTTGCCAGTTGTCACAAAGCTGGTCTTTGGAATCCAAATTTAGCGCTGGTCCTCTTTGCCATCTCCTTGAGAGTGGTAATTGGATAGCTTGCACACTTGTATTGCTAGTACAGTTCTGGCATTGGGAAGCAGTCAGTGAACCCTAGGTCACTTGTTCTCAAAGTCTGGTCCCTGGACCAGCAGTACCAGCATCCCTTGGGAGCTGTTAGAAATGCAAATTCTCAGGCCCACCCAAGACCTGCTGAATCAGACACTCTAGGGTGGGGCCCAGCGATCTATGTTTTAAAAACCTTCCAGGTGATTCTGATGCCCACTCAAGCTTGAGAAGCACTGGCCTCAGGAATCATGAGACATACTTCCTGCTACTCTTCATTCAGTCTGACCTTGGTACTTCGTGTTGGGAAGGCACTCCCTTCAGTGATGATCTCTCATGTAGCTAACCAACAGGAAGGATAGCAAGGGCGGTCAGTTTACCGAAATGTTGCAACTGCATATGCAGTACCTGAAATTAAGTTAATGAAGCCTGTGTCTTTCAACATAGGATCAATGACTGGAAATGCTTTCTCATGTTACCTTAGATTTTCCCCTGGTTAAATAACGTTTACCTTCCCACAGAAGACTGAGGGAGATTAGTTAGGACTTCAGTAGGGGTGGAATGCATAGTTATGTTTTTCTCATAGATGAAATTAATAAGTTAATGAATTCATCCACTTAAACATCATCTCTGCAGTGTCTAGTACTGAGCAGGCACTGAAATATTCTTTATTAATAGAGGACACAAACAGGTAGATATATACTTACAATATAGTATAATATGGGCAATAAGAGAATTAAACACAGGATAGGAAGTGATATGAAGAAGGGAATAGTGCCCATTGTGTGTGTATGTGTACATGTGCATGTGCCTTTGCATGCATGCATGCGGGTGTGTGTCTTACGTAAGACAGGATGGGTTCAGGGAGAGGTGTTTTTCAGGATTTCTCAAAGGAGGACGTTCTTGAGCTGGATTTTAAGATCCATCAGTTCAACAAGTAGACAAGGAAGAGAAGAACATTCTAGGCCTTATTGAACAGAATGTGCAAATGTAAGGCGCCATGAAATAGCACGGTGTATTTAGGGAGCCATGACTGGTTTGGTCTTGCTGGAGTCCAGAGTGTAGGAACAGCTGACAGTGAGGCCAGAGGAGTTGGGAGGCAGATCATGCTATGAATGTGCTGCTAAGGAGTTTGCTTTTGATCCATTGGCTAGCGTCTCCCAGAGTGTATACATCATGGAACACTAGGTCCAGGGCGTTGTGTTAGGTGTTCTTTGGAAAAAAGAATTTTCTAATCAAGTAAATGTGAAAAGTTTAGTAAAATTAAATAGATTTCTTTTCTGCAAGAACTCTGAGAACCTTTAACATGCTATATGTATTGAGAATACCCAAGACAGGGATTCAAAGGGCCTGGGAAACTTTCTGATGACCCTCTTCAACATCTTAAATTCCTCAAGAATTTGGACGTTGCCATTATACACAAGTGGGGAGGGTTATTTAGTCCCATTGGTCTTAGGATAAAATCTAAGTCCTTAGGGTGCCCTCCAAGGCCCTACAAAATCCAGTCCTGCCTCCGTTTCTGACCTTGCCTCCCACCACCTTTTTTGGGAACACAGCCACATCTATTGATTTGCATATTGTCCATGTCTGCTCCTGGCCTACATCCAGAGTAGTTGCAATTGAGCCTAAAATATTTACATTTTGCCTTTAACAGAAAAAGGTTTGCTGATCCCTGCATTATAATATTTCTGTGGTATTTCCTTGTCTGTCTGCCCCTTTAGATGTAGAGCTCCTAGATGCTAGGAGTTTTGTCTTGCTGTTTTTTACATCTTTGTCTTTGTGTTGCCAGCACCGAGCACCAGGTTTTAGCATTGAGAGGGCACCTGGTGAACACTTAATGAAAGAATGAGCGAAGCTCTCACAATAATCGTAATGACTGATATTTATACAGGCTTTGTGGTGTCACATATACCATCTCATTTAATCTTCATCCCAACTCCCTGAAATGGACAATATCCCTGTTTTACATAACAGGAAGCAAAGGCTCGGAGAAGCCAAGTAACTTTTCCAAAGTAACACAACCAAGTTAGGATTAGAGGGTGGTCTTCTGCTAGCATTTCCCATGTTTGTCCCATTGCCCTTGGTTGTCTCATACCATTGCTCTCACTACCAGATCCCCAGTAGCAGTTGCACTGTGACTCTTGTCAGTTGCATGGTTCCTCTTGTCACCTCTGACACCTCTTCCTGTGGTGCCCCTCCTCCTTGTCCCGGCTGCTTTCTTCTCTCTCCCTCTCTCTTCTTGCTTGCTCTTGCCCTCTGTGCAATTTGTGGCTCAATCACTGAGGGTCCGTATTTCCCAGGAAGCCCATGCACAATGCAGTATGTGGGCATCTGTATTTTGACTAATTCTTCCACAATTAGAAGAGGTTGAAGGTCCAGGAGAAGAGAGCTGTCCTCTAGGCCATGCCCCACAGCATGGACAGTGTCTTATTCCATTCAGGCTGCTATCACAGAACACCATAGGCTGGATGGCTTATAAACAACAGAAATCTTATTTCTTACAGTTCTGGAAGCTGGACGTCCAAGATCAAGATATCAGCAGGTTCGGTGTCGGTGAGAGCCCACTTTCTGGTTCATAGATGGCTGTCTTCTCGCTGTATCCTTACATGGTGGAAGGGGCAAAGATGCTTTCTGCAGTCTCTTTTGTAAGGGCACTAATCCCATTCACGAGGGCTCCACCCTCATGACCTAATCACCTCCTGAAGGCCCTACCTTCAAGTACCAACACACTTTGTGTTAGGATTTAACATATGAGTTTTGGGGGTACACAGACATTCAGTCTATGGCAGACTGACCCATCTACCAATAGACAGGACTTTGCACTGCAGGATATTGGGACATCTGCTGCTCTGCTCACAGCACGGCACTCAAGGCCTGCAGAGAGACGCATTCTAGCCTTTCTGCTAGGACTCTCGTGAGCTGGCTTAAGGGTACTGTTTGCTGGAAAAATATTATGCCGAGCACTCCCAAGAGAAAATGAAGTCATTGCTTGCCTGAGAGTGATTTATTCATTCATTAATAACATATTTGCTATCTTTTCCAATGATAAATTAAGTCCTTAGAGCAAATGGTTGTGTTCCTAACCAGGCTCAAACGAGAGGCCTGTGCATCACTAACAGGCTGTCAGTTTTCCCGGTGTTCATATTTGGTCAACTGACACATCCCTCAAACTCATCACTGACTCAAATATGTTTGAACTTTATTCTTGGGCTGTCTAATTGTCATATGATATGAGGCAAACCTCTATAAGGGGTTGCTTTATAACTAGCAATTTGGCCTTTGAAGGAGGTACAATATGCAAAAGAAATTACATGAGAAAAAAAATCTGACACTTTCTCTACCAAAATTACTACACAAAGTTCAGATATAAGTCCTGTAAAATGAAATCTGAGGTCATAAATGTGCTTCGCACATCTGGAATCTTGCTTGTGGCACATACTCTAAGACTCAAGATGCGATATTAAAGCAAGGAAAAGAGCATTTGTTGAATACCTGAATAAGTGTTAGGATTTTTCACACTTCACCTTGTTACAGCAACCTTGTGAGCTGAGGTTGTTATTATCATCAGTTTATACAGTAAATAACTTGAATTAAGATGAGATTCAAACTTCGGCTTTCTTACGCAGAATCTAATCATTTTCTGAGTACATCTTGCTGCTACTTCGTGCTGAGTATATCAGAGAATTTACCAGGAACACCAAAGAGTTTCACCTGGGCCAGAGGAAGGATTCTGGTTCCTCAACATTCATGAGAAACACCATTTGTCCAGTGTGGGTGGACTGGTGGTGGGCACAGAGCTGAGGATGGGAGCTCGGTTTTAGAATAATGCTCTGTATCCAGTGGATGCTTTTAAAATGAAGGTAGACTGACTGGCTATTTACAACTCAGTTATTGATTTGAGTTGTGACCCTTAATTCTCTTCTGATATACTTTCTTACTTCTATGCTGAAAGATGAAGAACCAGGATTTCTTTTTATTTTTTTTTAAGTCCTGCCATTTAGCTGAGAGAAGCAATCTGCTTTCAAATGATTTACCTAATCTGTATTGTTATTAGAAATCAGTGAAATGATTTTTTCCTTTTTTAGATGGACTCTTTACATTTCTGCCTGCATCCGCCCGTCAGCTTCCTCATTGGGATACCCTTGAGCTCAGTCAATTGTGTCCCTCTTCCTGTTGCCAAGCATAGATGTTCAGTAGCCTTGGTGCTCATAGGTGCCCACTACATCTTTGTGGTTCTCCAACTTCCTGGCCCCTGTGACCGGGTGGGGCATGTGGCCAGTTCTGGCCAATGGGCTGGTGGTGGGAGTGATGTGTGTCACTTTGATCTCAGAGCATTTAATTGTTGGCGCTAGAGCCTCTAGAGCTTTCTCTTCTTTCTGGAGCAATGACTGCCACTGTTGTAAAAGATGTTGGCTTCTTGCTCAGCTTGGGTGCCTGAGTGATTTTTTTTGAGCAGAGAGCTTTTCTGACATCCTGTGATCAACTTGTACTGTGAACCGGAAAGAAACATTTATTGTTTTAAAACACTGAGATCCTGGGTTTTTTGTTACCACAGTATAATCTAGACTATCCTGACACTTATAAGACTTGTTTACTGAATGGATAAATCCATTCCTAGTTTCTGTTCTCACCACTGTAGTCCTAATAAATCATACTACATTGTAAATCCTCATTGAATCTTTTCAGTTCTTATTCATTTGTATAGTTATATTGCCTTTGGCCTGCCAACTTCTAAGGCCCTATTTTGTCCACTTCCCACTTTTTTTCTCTAGCAAATTCATCTGCTTATGTAATTTCAACTACTACCTATATTTATAGCAAAATAACATGATATATGTGAAAGAATACTGGATTTGAAGATAGATAGGCCTGAGTTCCAGTCCTGTCTCTACCATTTCACAGACCTGGGTAAACTGCTTAAAACAGTCTCAGTTCTCTCATCTGTGCAGTTGGAGTGATGATGGCTGTCATGCCTGTTTCACCAGGTCACCTGTGAGAATCAGGTGAGAAAGCAATTTTTGTAAACTGTGAAGAATTATTCATATGGGAGCAAGTTTTTAGAGAAACTCTGAACCTCCATCCCAGCAAAGCTTCTGCCCTGAACTTCCTCATGTTCAGGATCCACCTTGCGTGGCTGTGTCCTCATTAAGATGACCTGCCTCTACCTCCGAGCTTGTTCACTTTGTTGTGGGTGCATTTGCATCACCAGCCCTTTGTCCCCAGGGCTCACCCCACCCTCTCTCCCCACAGCTGGCCACATCTTTATTTGTCTATCACTTTTTCCTGATGATTCACCTTCCACGGGCTTCCTGGATCTCACCTGTTTTAACCTGGTATCCATCTCTAGGCTGTGCCCTAAAGAGCTTATGCTACAGTTGCGACAGCCCAATTCAGATGTGCGTCTCCGTCTTTTCAAGTTCTTACTCCTTTGATCTAACTCACTCTCAGCTGTGAAAACAAATATCCCTAAATGTCACTTAGCTTGCGTCACTCCATTTCTCAGAATTAAACACTGGCTCCTCGTTGCCTCTTTAAAATAAGATGCAAATGTGTGCACACACAATTTTTTTGGTTATTACAAAAGCAACTCATTCTCGATGTGCCAAAATAGCAAAATACAGAAAAGCAAATGGAAAAATAAACAGATCACCTATTATCCAATCACTTGAAGATAATCCTATAAGCATTTTCATTTTTTTCTATTCTTCTGTATTTTATAAAAATGCTGTCAAACAGTACATACTATTTCATACCTAGCTTTCTCCCCTTAGTAACATATTCTGATCAGTTTTCAGGTCATTAAATAGATTAATTCAGTGAATCAATGGCTTCATTGCAGTCTGTCGAATAGATTTACCATAATTGACTTATTTGATTCCCTACTGTGAAGCATTGATTGTTTTCTATTATAAATAACATTATGAAATAAATTCCTGTGCATATATGTTGTGCACATTTATATTTTATACTTTTTGTGGGAGGGGGTAATGAATCTGAACAGGTAGAATTGCTTAGCTGAAGAGTACACACATTTTAAGATTTCTGAGATACTGCTAATCGCCTTTCAAAAAGTGTATACCGATTTATGTTCTGAGCAGTATAGAAGAGCATCAGTATCCAAACACCCTCAGTGAGTTGTAATCTTTGCTAACTTTATGGGAACCATACCCCATCTTGAACTTTTGATTTGAATGGTTTTGATTAATAGTGAAGTTGAACACTTGTTCATATATTTACCATCTGTGTTTCTTTTGGAAACTGACTCCATATAGTTTCCCCATTTTTATAATGTAGAACTTATCTTTTTCTCATTGCATTATAAAATCTCTTTAATGTATGAAAGATATTAATTCCTCACCTATCATATATGTTTTATTTAGGTTTTCTAGTTTGTCATTTGCTTTTATTTCTCTACAGTATGAAATTTCTTTATTTTTAGATGGTTCAATGCGTCAGTATTTCCCTTTACATTTTCTGACTTTGTTGTTATATTTAGGAGGAATGTATATATATATGTGTGTATTTTATATTTCTTTTATGATTTATTTAAAAACATTAATTCTTGAATCCAACTGTAGTTTATTTCGGACTATGATGTAAGTAAAAATGTGACAATTTATTTTCCCATAGTTAATCCGTAAATTTCCCATGGAACATAAATGCTATCTTTGTCATTTGGTAAATTCTTATGTAGTTATACTTGGGACCATTTCTAAGCTTTCTATTCTGCTTCTTTGATCTATCTTTCTTTTCTGGCACCTGTACAGCAATATTTTATTTACTGTAAGTTTATAGTATATTTTAAAATCTGGTAGAGCAAGTTTCTCCACATTATTCTTCTTTTCAATATTTTCTTTATGGTTTTCATGAACTTATTTTTCTTAGGAATCACTTTCTCAAGTTCCAAGAATACCATTGTAATTTTGATTGAAAACGTAGTAAGTCTTTAAGTTAATATGAAGGTTTACCACCTTTACTAATTCTGACTTCCAATCCAGGAGCATGGAATTTCTTTCCATTATTTAAATCTTCATGATAGTTATACTTTCTCATTTAAAGAAGTAAATTTCAATTCCTAGGTTTTTTCTTTTTAAAAAAATCTTGAATGACTATTAAGTTTTATCAAATGTCTTTTTGGCATCTTTTACAGTGATCATGTGGTTTTTCTCCTTTGACCTATTGATGTGATGAATTATGTTAATAGATTTCCTCATATTAAACTATCCTACATTCCTGGAATAAACTCTACTTAGTCATTCTGTGTTATTCTTCAAATACACGGCTGGATTTGATTTGATAATATTTTATTTAGGAGTTTTGCTTCTCTGTTTTTGAGATTGACCTATAGAATTTTTTTGAGAGGAGTGTCTGTGCCAGGTTTTGATTTTCAGAGTTTCTCTAGCTTTAAAAAATATACTGGGATGGTCTTCATCTTGAATCAATTAAGTGACATTCCTAACATGGACATATAGGTTCTCAGGATGGTGTGATGGAAAGAACATAGGGCTGGGAATTAGAATACCAAGGTTCAGTTCCGTCCTCTGCCCCATTAGCTCTATGAGCTTGAGCAAATTATTTCACTTCCCTAAACTTCAGTTTCCTCGTCTTTAAAACGGAGATTACACCCAGTTTCTGCCCCAACTCCCTTGCAAGGTTGTTGTGACAGTCCAATGAACTAATGAGAATGGAAACACTTTGCAGAGGAGAGAAACAACATTTATTGAGTACCTGTAACATGCAAGTTGCTGTATGTGGCATTTTACATAAATGATGACATCACTGAGAATCCTCACTGTAATCCTCATGTACTCTGGTCACAGTAAGGACTCTTTAGAGCCTTGCAGCAGTGGTCCATGAACCAGCATCATCAGCATCACTTGGGGGCATGTTAGAAGTACCAACTCTCCAGCCTTATCCACTGAACCAGAATCTGCATTTTCATAAGACTCGCTGGGTGATTTACATTCACGTTAAAATTTTAGAAGCACTGATGGCTCCCACATCAGAGTGGTGCAGATTCCTCAGCATCAGAATGGAAATACAAATGTAACATTTAGAAATAATTCCAATGATGACTCTCTTGTTCATGCTTCTGATTTTTAATGAGATAGCTGCACCATTGAGGCTGTAAATGTTAGTCATTTAGAACAAATATCATGAATATGCATACTAATTTCCACTCCAAAGTTGACTGTCTTTGGAACCTGAGTAAAACTGATCCCATCCATTGTGAGTTATTTTTTAAAAAGTCCAAAATTAAAAAGTAGTTTTAGTGCCTGCAGATGTACTCTTCTCTGGGGAGACTCAATCATACTGTATTCCCATCAGTGAATCTGAAGGAATTTTTCAGCTGATCCTATGAGCAACCACAGACCTTTCACTGGGGTGAGGATTACTACGTCATTTTCATCACAAAGATTACACTAGTCACTCTTCAAGCATGTTTTGGCTTCCACTAAGAACAAAGGGCAGCATGTGCTAAGCTTCAGTCCACACATTAATGTATATACATGCGTGCACACACACGCTTAGAGAACATCTAAGATCATAGCGGGAACCGAAACCATAGCGACCAAGAGATCAACAAGGATTCCCTACACGGGAGCTCTGCAGGGATGTGTAATGCCATTGAGCTAACTGTTTGTAGGTTGTGGCTGGCAGTTGCCATGGAGACTGAGAGTTGGGTGAGGGAAACCCTCCTCAGTGACGTGGCTAACAGCTGTTTTGTTCCTCTGGGTCTTGCATGCAAGCAGTTCTTTTCACACTCTATGTGGGAGGGAAGCACAGGTGTGTCTTTTGCTAAGCAAGGGAGGCAGAAGAGAAGGTCCAGTGTAAAAATACTCCTAATCATGGCATTCTTCCATGATGGAGGAACTGTTTCTCTTGGTCAGAGTTGAAGTGGACATTAAAAAAAAAAATCATCACGTCAAGGATGCTATCATTTTAATCCAAAGTGTAGTACTTTCTGTGAATGTGAAATGATTTCATCATGTTAAAACTTCCATCCCAATTCAGATGTTATGTCTGTAAGGCTTTTTCCAACTCCCTAGGGCAGAAATAATTGCTTCTGTGGCTGTATGCACTCAGAAGTTTGTTTACAGGTTTATTGCAACATTTTGTAAATTAGACTGTAGTTAGGTATAACCATCATCTCTGCTTAACTAGTTCACCTCCCACTGTCCCCACCTAGGACTGAGTCCATGGCCTAACCAAGCTAATATGACCACTGTGCCTAGAACAGTGCCTAACATAAAGCATATTCATGACTATATTAATTAGGTATTGCTGCATAACAAATTACCACAAACTTAGCAGTTTAAAAGATACATATTTATTATCTCATAGTTTATGTAGGTCACCTGTCTGGCCCTGGCTTAGCTGGTGCCTCTGCTCTGAGTCTCATACTGTAATCAGAGTCTCAACTGCAACCTGACAGCTGCAATCAAAGTGTCAGATGTGCTGCAGTCTCATCTGGAGGCTCAACTGGGGAAGAGTTTGCTTCCAAGATCATCAGTCATTGGTAGAACTTGTTTCCTTGTAGTCTATAGGAGCTGAGGGCCTCAGTTCTATAGGCTGCTCACAGTTCCCTACCAATTGGCCCTCTCCATAGGAAGTTTATCATTTGCACAAGTCTGCAATATTATTCAGTGCTATATTTGAATAAGGTCCCTCCCTGTCAGCTGACTCCAAGAATGGCATGGGAAGATTGGAAAGAGCATGGACATCAAATCTTGAAGACCTGAGGTAGTCTTGGTGTTACCTAGATAACCCTGGGTGAGTCACAGTCTCTCTGACACTCATTTATCTCATCTGTAGAATGGGAGTAATACTAATAATAATACATTTATGATAGAGTTAAAATGAAATTGTGCTTAAAAACACAATACCTGGAATAGAGTAGGTGCTTAAAAAGTACTGTGTTGATAATTTGCAAGACATAGTAATTGAGAGGATTACAAATTGAGAGGCTGCATTACCATGAGATGTGTCTTTTCATAAATCTCATTAGAGATTACAAGGTAATTGTTCAGAGGTACAAGGGATATAGGGAGCACAGGATGCTTTCCAGGGCATCTCTGTGGGTGAGAACATTATAAAGACCAACTAAAGCAACATCTTCTTGTGACACATGCCCATGGAAGGCTGGGCAGGGATGAGGGAGGACAATGGAGTTTATAGTCAGGGCAGTGGCAAGGAGAGCAGAGCCCAGGGAAGTCTGGAGGAATGGGGCCTGCTGACCACCATCCCCCACTTCAGTTCAGCAGCAGAAGTTGCAATAGAAGTGAGGACCATGCTCCTCAGAGGGGCTGGAGAGGAGCCAATCCTGGGGCCTTCTCCTCATTCTCTTCTCCAGTTAAACCTTTGCTGTACCTTCCAGGTGGGATTTCTGGCTAGATCTAGTGAGATTTCTGTGGTTTCCCTGACCTCCCTCACCCCCTGCCCCATCCCCCTCCAATTCTCAGTTTACCTAAACTACTTTTACCAGGAAACAGAGTTCTCCCTTCTACCCTTAGGTATAACCAGCTGAAAGAGGAGATGCATTTGGGGGAAGCATGTGACCTAAGTTACAGAACTAGCATACATGCATGTGTTAAAGCTGAAAGCTTAGATTTTGGACTTAAACAGGTCTGACTTCCACTATTGTGTTCCTCTTCCTGTGTGACCCTGGGCAAGCCATTCAGCCTCTCTGAGTCTGATTCCCCTCATCTATAAAATGGAGTAATGGTCTCTTTCTCTTATGCTGTGAGGACTGATGACCTCTTACAGGGGCTGGCACGTGGTTGTTTAAAATGACTTTTCCAGTCATCCCAGCAGCAATATTGGTTCCTGATAGCAATATATAAAAATGCATGAGGGTTTATGTGTGTTTACCCAGGTTGTGGCCATTGAGCTTTGGAAAGTGAGAAATGCAGATGAATCATGTGTCATGATGGTGAAGAGTAAACAGCACTGGGCCTAGCTTCAGAAGTTGGCCTAAAGAGAAACACACCACTCTTAAAAAACAAGTAGGGAGCAAAAAGCTTTCATATGTATAAATGTTAGGGCCGTTCTGCCAGTGTAGGCCAAAAAAGCTCTTTTAAGTGGTCACAAGAAAAAAATTTAAGGGGGAAGAATAGGCAGAAACCTTCTAGCTAGAACTGTTCATCCCACCACTTTCCATCTCCTTCTTTTCCCATGAAGAGTAAGCAAAGTGCTAGTTGTGTGGGAGTTCTCTCCTCCAGTGAGGGTAGCCACTGGAAGCAGAGCTAGGGCAAGTGTCTACAGTGTGACCCTCTGTGCGATCCCAGAGGCAGAGTGGGGAAGTGGAAAGTTACCAGATCTGGAATCTGAAAACCTGGGCTCCCACCTGCAATCTGCTACTTACTGTGTGACTTTGGGCAAGTCACTTCATCTCTCTGAACTTCGCTTTCCTTATGTGTAAAATGGGCATAACAAAATAAACCATAACACAGGGCTGTTATGAGGCTCAAGTGGCCTAATGAATGCACATGAAGCTTCTTGTAAAATTATGTTGTGGATGTTAGCTATTTATTGGGATACTGTGTCCTATTACAGCCCAGCTAATTTACAGCCTCTCTATTGAAAGGTGGTCTTTAAATCACAGAGACATGAGAACTCAGAATACCTGGGTGCATCATACAGTGGATGATGATGATGATGATGACACTTTGCATAACTTGAAATGGCGGCTGCTATATAGGAAGAATCAAGAAAAGCAATTTGGCTGGAAGTGGATGCTAAGAGACTTCTCTGGAAGCTGCCCTTGCACAGCACACACACTGTTTTTTGTTTTTTTGTTTTTAAAGATTTTATTTTTCCTTTTTCTCCCAAAGCCCCCCAGTACATAGGTGTGTATTGTTAGTTGTGAGTCCTTCTAGTTGTGGCATGTAGGACGCCGTCTCAGCGTGGTCTGATGAGTGGTGCCATGTCCTCGCCCAGGATTCAAACCGGCGAAACCCTGGGCCTCTGAAACAGAGCATGTGAACTTAACCACTCGGTCACGGGGCCAGCCCCCCACACACACTGTTTTTACTTAAATCATGCATTTGTTCCTTTGGGACAGCTGGGGGAAATGTCAGTGAAGATAGTAGAGGAGGACGCGGGGCCAAAGGAGAGTTGAGTCTAAATGTTTACTAACTTTTTGAAGAGGAATTTTGGATCCACTATTTTATTTGAGCCTCACACCTACTCTTCTGTACCTTTCGCCCTTTCACAAGGAAACTGAAGTTCAGAGAGGCTAGTTAACTTGCATAAGGCCACACAGCTCACAGGTTGGAGCTGGGATTCCATGCCAGGTCTGACTTGATGACCCTGAGATGATGCATGTGGCAGGGCTTTGTAACAGTACAATCCCATGGAGATGGACATTATCACTTCTGTTGCATTTAAACAAAGGAGGCACCTGAAGCCCAGAAAAGTGCAATTGCTTGCTCAAGTCCACACAGCTTAGAAGAAATAGGAGGGCCTAGAATCTGGATTTCCCCATTCTCAGAACAGGGCCTGTACCACCCTGGCTGCTGCCTTAGAATGCTCTCTATTCCTGTCTCCTGCCCCCTTTTCTTTTTAAAAAATTAATAGAAGGCAGCCAAGCAATTGCTAATAGGCTCATGAGAGGTTAGAAAACATACTTGTGAGGCAATCACAAGATCGCTTTCAGCGAAACACATGATCTTGGTAACAAAAGGAATACAGAAATAAATTTCTTTGAATGCTCTTCAACCTAATCAGCCCTGATGCTGCTAAACTGTTCCTGACATTCTCTGGTCCCCCTCCTTTAAAGCCCCAAATAAAGCATAATGAAATAAGCTATAAGCATTTGGGGGTTATTCAACTCTCTGAAGTGCTTGAGGATGCAATTTGTAGGCAAGATGTTAAGGAATTAAAAAAAAAAAAAGCTGACTGCTGCCAAGCCGCATTGTACCAATTTCTCCATGGCCCTGTTGCATGTTAGGTATGCATATGGTCCACACATTTTTCAAAAACATACCCCCAGGTGTCAGGGCCTGTTCTTTAGAGCATATCAACTAAATGTGGAGAGACGGCTGTGCTGAGGAAATGAAAAATAAAACCCCAGCTGCTTCTTAGAACATTACTATAATTTGGACCCTTGGTGTAGGCTGCAGTGTTCTTGTCTAGAGTCCTACAAATGCAGTATTCTAAATGGTGAGCTCCTCCAGGGCACTGGCTCTTTATCCCCTGGCCCAGCATGGGGCTCAACACAAGGAGGGGGCTCAGAGAACTTAAGGCCAATAAATGAATATGTGAGCCAGGGTAGCAATTAAATTGGCACGAGGAGAGAAAAGGCCCTTTAGATGAAGTTAATTAAAATAAGTCATGATCCCAACTCTACCTCCCCCTTAGCCAACTCCTACCTGAAAACCCACCCCCATTTTAGGGAATTGGCTGCATATGTGGTGAAAAAAAGGGACAAAGAATGAACTTGGAAGACTTGGGTTTATGACCAACGAGATTGCATTCGAGCCCCTTTCTTTTCTGAGATAATTGTGCAGCACCTAGGGCAATGTTTGGCACATAATAGGCATGCACTTCATTCATTCACAATTTATACAGTAACCTGCCGTGTGCCAGGCTTACTGTCAAAAGCCAGTGGTGGAAATGTCACTACCCTCAAGGAGTTCAAAATTGAGTGGATATGGGGACCTTTATTATCATTATTGAATTCTCTAGATATTCCATTTGAGGCAGAGATTATTTCTCTTCCTTGAGTGATAAGGAAGTCAAACTTCAGAGAAGCTCCGTGGCCAGCCCCCAGTCCTGTAGCCCCCTAAGTGCTGGTGCCTCAGTGGAACTCAGCATCAGAGGTCACCAGTGGGCAGTTCACTGCTCAGTTCTGCCTCAACACATGTTTTCTTTGGGCTGCCTATTTTTTGTGGAGAAAGAAAATATGGCATGGGAATGACTTTAGACAGGGCACAGGCTTCCCAGTTCATTGTGGTCCCTCTGTTGCCGAGATCCAACTGTGGGCAGCTGAGTGTGTAATCCTGGCTCAGATTCACTGTTTCCAGTGGATGTATTACCTGCCTCCAACAGGACCTACACTTGCCTACTGCTGATCACTCTGGGTCTTTTCTGACTCAGTGCTGATGGTCACCGCTATCCCTGTTACAGTTTGTTCAGCTCCATGGACTATCAGCTTTGCACTGAATAGACCCAAACCTCTTATAGCAAGCACGGATTCTGGTATAGTTTCTAGACTTTTTTGGGGCAGGGATGATGGTGATGGTAGTGGGGACGTTGTATAGCACAGACTTGGCATATAGTAGATGCTTTGGTCTGTGCTTCTCAAATAAAAGAAAAATATTCTGAAGCTAGCCTCGTTCAATAGCTCCAATTAAAAAGTTTTTCTTTTCTTCTTTTTAAAGTAAGAAGCATTCCTAGGGCTATATTCAGTTCACTTTCCTTAGTTCTCTCACAGAAAGGGTGGGCAGCTGGTATTACATCCTCTAAAATGTTTCCATGCTGAGGTCATCTCTTCCATTTAATGTAGTGTGTGGAGCTTTGGGGTCTCCATCAATCACTGGGAAATGAGAAGGAGAAAATGCAAATCTCCTCCAGAAAATCACATTGGCCTTGGATGCCCATAGTAGGCCTGACTTGGGCTGCCTTGGGTGTGGGCAGGAGCAGAATCTGGTCCAAAAGTGTCCTCAGAGGAGGCAGGGCCTCCTGGGATCACAAAGAAGGCAGGCCCATCGAATGTGGTGTAATTGATAGCATAGCCTGTCTGCTTCATTCCCACTTGGGTGACTTAATGAGCTGAGTGAGTTCCAGCACTTGTCCAGAGCTCATTAAATACATAAGATGCCCAATGGGCCATAATCAGTCAAGTTGAGGTGGAATAGTCTGATGTGTGAGAGTGAGGATTCGAAGTCAGACTGCCTGGGTTAGAATCCTGGTTCCAACACTTATAAGCCCCATGACTTTGGGCACGTTTATGTGCCTCAGTTTCCTTACCTGTAAAATGGGGATAATAATAACACCTACCACATAGGCTGTTTTTGAAGATTTAATTAGCTGTTACACACAAATGACTTAGAACAGTGCCTGGCACATAATAAGCACTCAATGTGTGTGGCTATTGTCAATCTTTCATGATCCTCCCAAGCCCACCCCTGAATCAGGTCTGATCTACAGAAAGCAACCAACTTTCACTGACGCAGCTTTGATGTGATCCCTTTAGTTGATAGCAGTTGATGCAAGAATAGCATTTCTACTCTTTTCTAAATGGCAGTTGGAGATGGCTTCATTATCCATACAGTGCACTCCCAGAAGGACACTTACCTCTGTCCATTGATATGTTTGCTTTCTGTTGACAAAAAATGAGTGATGTAACTGTGTTTTCTTTCTGTCTTAACTGTCAGGAAATCTAGAATATTACTCACTGCTTATCTTGGGTGCCCTAAAGTGTCTATTTCTTCCATTTTCTTTAAAGGGAATATTTAGGGGCTGGCCCCATGGCCGAGTGGTTAAATCCTCGTGCTTTGCTTCGGTGGCCCAGGGTTTTGCTGGTTCAGATCCTGGGTACGGACATGGCACTGCTCATCAAGCAATGCTGAAGCGGCACCCCACGTAGCACAACCACATAGCACAACCAGAAGGACCTACAACCAGAATATACAACCACATACTGGGGGGCTTTGGGGAGAAGAAGAGGAAGAAAAAAAAAGATTGGCAGCAGATGTTAGCTCAGGTGCCAATCTTTAAAAAAAAAAAAGGAATATTTATCCTAAATTAGCACATCTTAATTTTTCTATGGAACCACTAAAAAGAACTAAGTAAAAATAGCCAAGACTGAGGGGAATTTGAAGATTGTAGTCTTAAGAATAAGGAAGCCTGAATTCTCTTTCAAATTTTGTATTCTAACTTGAAAATTTATACATATTTTTAACTTGAGCTCATTACATATCTAAGTTTGTTTTAATGTTAAATCAATGTTTTGAATTATCAATCTTCAAGTAGAACTGATGTTCCAAGAAGGTGTTCCTCTGAATTTATGACTCCCTGTGATAGCTGTTAGTGCTGTTCATCAAGTATTTCTGGTTCTTCACCTTTCGGGGCACATGGTAGGACTGCGTGTTCCTGTCTGCCTGAACTCAGGTGTGACCGTGTGACTAGCTTGACCAGGGAAGCATGTCAGTTCTGGCCAGTGTGAAGTTTGCTACATTGCCTTGCTGTGGAGAGGTAGAAGCTTGGCCCAGAGGAAGCCTCCATCAGCTGGGCCCTCACGTGACTGACGAGCCAAGTACTTTTATTGGACTGGGCTGGACAGGCTAGGTGAACAAGAAGTAAATGCTGTTGTTAGTAGTCACTGAGAGGTCAGGGCTGCTTCTCATTGCCATGTCATGCAGCCCATCCTGGCTGACACCCTCCTCATCCCCTTTAGTGGTCATCAAGATTCTGAAGGGAAGCCCATGCTGCATTTTGAAAGTGTGACCCTGAATACCTTGTCTAGAACCACATGTTTTGGAAGATGAGAAACACAGGTGATAAATGAAAATTTTAAAATGTTGGATTCCCAGGCCCCTTTTCCAGAAAGATTATTATTCTTAGTCTTTAAAATACAGCGAATAGTGTGAGATTTCTGAGTCCTTCTCAGATTTGGAGTCTCAGTATATAGACTAACTTATCACTTGTTAATTCTTGGAATGCATCACTCTTTTTTTTTTTTTAAGATTGGCACCTGAGCTAACAACTGTGGCCAATCTTTTTTTTTTTTTTTTCCTGCTTTATCTCCCCAAATCCCCCTGGTACATAGTTGTATATCTTAGTTGCAGGTCCTTCTAGTTGTGCCATATGGGACGCTGCCTCAACGTGGCCTGACGAGCGGTGCCATGTCTGCGCCCAGGATCCAAACCAGCGAAACCCTGGGCCGCCGCAGCGGAGCGTGCAAACTTAACCACTCGGCCACGGGGCTGGCCCCTGCATCGCTCTTTTAATAGTTATTTATTTACTAAATGCCTAGGACTATGTAATATGTCTGAAAGTATGAATTACAAGTTTATGTTGAATCATAAACTTCTGACCGTTAGATTTCAGTTGCAGTATTATGTCTAGAATTTTGTGGGTACTTGGTAAATGATATGGTGAATGAATGTCCCTTCATGAACATAATAGTGAAAACTCACTGACTTTTCACCTGCTTATATGTTTTTATAACTATTCTTTTTCTTTTTTGAGGAGGATTAGCCCTGAGCTAACATCTGCTGCCAATCCTCCTCTTTTTGCTGAGGAAGACTGGCCCTGAGCTAACATCTGGCCCATCTTCCTCTACTTTATATGTGGGACACCTACCACAGCATGGCTTGCCAAGCAGTGCCATGTCTGCACCTGGGATCTGAACCTGTGAACCCTGGGCCGCCGAAGTGGAATGTGTGAACTTAACTGCTGCGCCACCAGGCCGGCCCCTTACCTGCTTATATTTTACTCGAGCATCGATTTCATTTTGTCATTTTGTTTTATAGCTTACTGTTGATACGTTAGTCCCTCTTACTAAAATATTAACCTCTTTATGCAGGAACTAGGTAATTTCATCTCCAAGTCTTCCAATAGGAATAAGCTTAATTTCTGCACACAGCAGGTGTTCAATAAATGCTTGCTGAATTGAATTGAGTTAGATTATGAATTAGTGTGGTTTGGAAGCCAAGGATACTGCAGTGTGTCTTGACATTCTACTCGGATTCCTCTTGCACTGACTCTAATTCTCAGCTAAAGCTCACTCCTGTTTCTCTGGCAGAACCTTCTCACCTTGGTCAGTACAGTCCCTGAGGCCCATCACATGGGCAAATTACAGTAGCAGTCTGACTTTTCCTGTCTCCCTTTTTCCTAGCAATAAAATGAAAATGGCCCCAGCTCCTCATTTACAAAGCACTATGGGATTCCTGTTGCCCCAACTGGTAGGATCAAAGCAACTATCAGGAAATTTGCATATGTCTAAAACATCTGAGGAATGAGCTAAGCAATTTACATGAAAAAATCTTGCTGCCCAAGACTTCAGGCTAGGAGGAAGATAAATGAGAGATGTGGGAAAGACAAATCCCAGAGCCATCAGAATTCAGGTGCTTTGGTTATCTATTGCCATATAACACACCACCCCACAACTTGGTAGCTTAAAACAACACGTTACTGTCTTTCACATTCTGTGGGTTGCCTTGGCTCATCTGGGTGCTTTTCTTTTGGGGTCTCTTTTGTGGCTGTTTTCTGATAGCAGCTGGGCCTAGAGTCAACTGAATGAGTGGGTTGGCCCCTGAGATTACTTCTTTACACACATGTCTGGTACCTCAGCTGCATGGCTGGAATAGTTAGAGGGTGGCCAAGTCTCTCTCTCTCCACATGACTAGCTTGGACTTCCTCCTAGCGTGGCAGTTTCTCAACCTTGGCACTATTGACATTTTGGATCATTTTGTCGTGGGGGGTTGTCCTGTGCACTGTAGGAGTATTTAGCAGCATCCTTGGCCTCTATCCATTAGACGCTAGTAGCAAATACCTGACCGCCTGCTGCAAGTTGTAACAACCAAAAAATGTCTCCAGAATTGTCAAATGTCAACTGGGAAGCAAAATTGCCTTGGGCTGAGAACCACTGCCCTAGAGTGAGTGTTACAAGAGCCCCAGGCCAACCCAGATTCAAGGGGAGAGGACTATGCAAGGGCATGAGTACAGGGCAACATGGTTCACTGAGGAGGAGTCACCTTGGGAGACTAGGGCTTTGTTAACAGGTTACTCTTGGAAACAATGTTCCGGGACTCTCTTTATACTTGTCAGCTTCTTTCAACGACTCTCTGCTGTAAGCCCATTTTGTCTCTATTTCAGTGAGAGACACTGGATAAAATGACACCTAAGTCGTGGTTCCTGTTTTTGAGCATCTTGGAGGCCGTTTGTGGAGACAGATTCAAAATCAGAGATTTTCGATGTGATGTGGTATATGATGAGGTACAGAGAGCAAAGGGTGTGAAAGGAGCACGGGGAAGAGGTGCTTATTCTGATAGGGGAGTTCACACATGGCTTCCTGGAGGAGAAGAAAGCTGAGCCGAGACTTGAAAGAGAAGTGAATCACTCCAGCCGAGGAGATGTGGGAAAGGCATTCCCAGGCGAAAGTACAGTGAGTGGAACAGCAGGGCTCATGGGTACATGCAGTGCCTACATGCCCTAGGTGTTTAAGTGTGGGGTCAGGGCGGGGTGGTGTGGGAGCTGATGCTGGTTGGAAGGAGAGAGGAAGAACACGAGCCCTGTGCACCGGGTAAAGAGCAGAGACTTGATGCCGCATCTATTTCCTGGTTATTGATTTACTGATCCCCAGTCGCTAGGAAGTGACACATCACTATCTTATAAAGCAAACAGCAGTCAAGTTTTCCTCTTTGCACACCTGAGGTTACTTGGGAGGCAAAACTGAGCACTGTGAATGAGGGATGATGTGATTCTCTGCCAGAAGGGGTGGGTAGGCCAATAGGGGCATCAGGTGTGTTGGGTGCCTCTTAAGCACCAGGCCCTTTGACAGGGGCTTTGGAGACCTCCTGTCTGTCAGTCCCCATAACAACTGTGTGGGTACCTTATTATCATTTGTAGGTGACATCACTCAGAGTCACAGACTTTTAAGTGACTTGATGGATGTCTTAGTGAGTTGGAGAGCTAGGGTTGTACCCAGGTTTTCTGATGGATATATATATATATATATATATATATATATTTAGATGTTGAGTGTTGTTTAAAAAGAAATACGTAAAAAAGAGAGAGAAAAAGAAAACTGAGCAACCTTGTGTTTTTTTCTTTTATGGCCAAAGTGTTAGAAAATGCTGACTTGTAATTATTTCTTTAATGTGCTGGGGATCTATTAGGCGACTGGTAGTGTCCACATATCCCTGTGGTTCTAGCGCCTTCCCTTGTTGCTCTGTGTTTCTGCTGCCCCCTTTATGATTCATAGGGGCAGCAGCCAGTCCACAGGGATATTTCTAACACACTTGAAGGATAAGGTGGAGAATTTGGGCCCTCAGTGTAAAGAGTGCCTCTGGATAGGAGCGATCAGGACTCTGGGCAGTCACCTGGCTAGATTTTGAAATTCTTACACATTCTCTCCTTGGGCTAGGCCATAAGCTACCAAGATAAACACTTTGCTGTTAAAAAAAAAAGTCAGCTTATTGAAGTCCAAGAGACAATGTTTTTAATTGAGACAGCACGTCTACGTGGATCTATTCACGGCAAGCCCACACTGATAAATCTACCATTTGTTCCCAGGATGAAGTTCCAACTTCTTTGCCTGATATACTGAGCATTTCCCAATTTGAGCCCAGCTTACTTCTCCAGGCTCACCTTCTGTTGTTAGCAATGCCACACCCATGCTGAAATAGTTGTCCTCCCCCCAAAGGCCCACGCATCGAGCCTTTTCATCATGGCACCCTCTTCCTGTAATGCACCTCACTTCTCTTTTTTGTATAGTGACTCCTACTCATTCTTTGAGTTCTTGATTATTTATTTGGCATACATCTATGAGCACCTCTGGTGAACAAAACCTTGTGTTATGCCTGTGGGACGCAATGATGAGTAGGACATAGTCCTTGACCTCAAAGAGACCACAAGTATTACTTTCCCTGTGAAAATATCTTTAATCCCTTTGGTAATTCCCAAAGCATGCTCTTAGGGTCTCTATTACACCACTGATTACCATATGTTGCAGTTATTTGTGATTGTGTCTAACTTCCTCTTCATTCTGTGAGGACAGAGACCACACCTGACTTGTTCCTTGTTGCTCATGTTCACAATACCTATCTCATGTCTGGATCACAGTCAATACATATTTTAAAATAAATGAATAAATGAATGAGTGAGTGAATTGATAAGTAAATGCGGCTTCTTGGCACTTACGAATGTGGATCTTCACCAGTATGTATCTCACAACAGTTGGTCAGGAGAACTATTTCCCTATTCTGTATGGAAGTCCTCTGAAGATTTCTATATATGTACTTCACCTCTGAAATCTCTTAGTAGAAGAACAGGTTTTTGACATATAGCCAGCAAACCTGACAGAGTCAAGTTGCTTTCTTTAAGAAGATTAATGAACAAGGACTTAAGAGAAGGGATGGGTGAACTGGTTACTAACAAGTAAGAACCAGCCATAAGCTCAATCCTGTTTCAGGAACAAACCAAACCAGGATCTTTAAGGTTGAGCTTGGCTTGGTTCAATTAATCCTTCTCCTTCTCTTTGTCCCTTTGCTGCTCCCACACCCACCACAGCCTCTCACTCATCTCTGTTGAATCATGAATCATGAGCCGGCAGCACCTCCATGCTCTGTCTTCTGTTGGGTCTGGTGTTTTCTTCACTTTGCTAGCCTATGAGGACAGAGGACTGGGGGTGGAGGGAAAGTCTTGGATAAATAAGCCATTTCGAGTCTTTCAGGGTGAAGGAAGGTCTGAGTGGGCCTTGTGATTCACAGTGAAAGGAAGATGTGGAGGAGGGAGGAGGCATGGGTTGGTTGGGAATCAGAGGGGAAGAAAGGGAGGTTGGGCCATTTTATGGGGATGGGTGGGAAAGGTGAGCCACCAGAGTCAGATAAGGAGTGGAAGGTTTGAGGCAAATGTGAGAGAGACTGAAGGCAGTGTGGGGACACAGATAGGTATATTTTACCTCTTCTCCATGGGTGAATTCCTAGTCAACTTTCAGGATCCAACTTGAGTGCACCTACCTTGTGAAACTTTTTCTGACTTTTCTGGTGTGCTCCAAATTGCTAATGTCCTTAGGTTCCCTCCTCCCCCACATCATTTCACACACTGGTCCATCCTTTCTCTATTGCCTTCTCTTCTAGACTGTGAGCACCCCAAGGGTTGAGGTCTGCCACATGCTTACATTGACCGTCTTTTCCTAACACAAAATTGAGTCATGTGGCCTGGCACAGTGTCCACCACATGGTCTGAGTGAGGCACAGAGCATCTGAAATGAGGACCATCTTGGAAAATCTGGGACACATGGTAAAAACGTGCTTAAGACGCCTTGTGCACCAAGAGTCAGTGGAATTTAATAGTATTCATTTTATTGCCTTTCCCCCCAAATTCCTGGGTTTCTGTTTTCCCTAATATGAAGATGTATTTTGCTGAAATGATTCATTTAAAAAAATTCCTGCAGGGCAAACAAGAAGAGGCATGCACTTAGGTTTCAAATGGAAATGCATGATCTGGAAATCTGGGGTTTTGGTTCCAGTTTAGTTTATAGGTTCACTAGTTGTTTCAAACCTCCTTTTCTAACCAGGATCTCAGATAGAAAAGTGAGGGGTGCCAATAGATGCAGCATACAATTATCAGGCCCTGCTGTATGCCAGACTTTTTTGCTTACATTATTCCATTTAAAACTCCCTAGGAAACAGGTAGATATCAGCCACATATATTAAGCAGATGAGGAAACTGCTTGGCTTCTTGAGGGGCAGATATGAGCTATGAAAGAATCATTCTGAGGTTAACTGCCCACATCACAATCCAGATGGTCAATAAAAACTGAAAAGAGGAGCTGGCCCCATGGCCGAGTGGTTAGGTTTGTGCGCTCCGCTTTGGCAGCCCGGGGTTTCACCGGTTCAGATCCTGGGCGCGGACATGGTGCTGCTTGTTGGGCCATACTGGGGCTGTGTCCCACCGGCACAACCAGAGGCACTCACAACTAGAATATACAACTATGTACTGGGAGGCTTTGGGGAGAAGAAAAAGAAGTAGAAGGAGAGGGAGGTGGAGGGGGGAAAGAAAGATTGGCAACAGTTGTTAGCTCAGGTGCGTCCCTCCTTTGGGACACTGGGGGGCAGTGTGGCATAGTAGTTTGAACTTGGGATTTGGAGTAAGGGGATTGGGTGTGGGTTTGAAAGTCATGTGGCCTTGAGGAAGTTAAGCAACCTCTCTGATTCTCAATTTCCTTGTCCAAAAATGGGGATAATCACTGTAATACCCACCTCACCAGGCTGTCGTAAGGATCAGATGAAAGTGGATGTGGGAAATGCCCTGTAAACTGAAGGCTTGATTCTAATGTTGTTTGAAGTGTGTAATTAGGGGCGAGGGTCCCAAGGCCCTTTATGACTAAAAATCACTGCCCTCAAAACTGCCTTAAGGATTAAACTTTCTAACTCTGCAGTTTCCTCTTGGGGTTCAAATACGGCCTACAGGAGACCATCGCTCAAATAAACATATATTCCCTGAGACGGAGATGGGGAGGGGTAGCCCAGGTATAATTGGGGGGGGGGGGGTGTCTGTTTATTAGTTTCATCTTGTCTCGTAACAGGAAAGCAGGTTGTTAAGATCCAGGACAGGTGTATTTGGCTGGGGAGGAGGAAGAGAAAGGTGCTAAGGCTGAATGTTCTGGGAGGCCAGGGAAACACAAGAGCTCTGGGGACTCCAGCTTTGGGGCCTGCACTTTGCTCAAAGGAGAGAGGGTGAAATCAGAAGTGATCTCCTATTGCAGGGTGAGTATTAAAGATCAGAGAATCTTGGAATCTTGAGGCAGAGAGGAGCATTCTTGGTCTTCTAGTCATCCCCATTGTTTCCTTGTCTTCAGTCATTCATGAGTTTTACCATGTCTACTTGATGGTTTTCTTTATATCGATTGACTGATGTAAGTAAATTCAGCCTCATCCGAATCAAAGTTATCTATGAGATTGCCTTATAACTATTAAAATAAAAAATATCTGTTCAGGGGCTGGCCCCGTGGCCGAGTGCTTAAGTTCCCGCGCTCTGCTGCAGGCGGCCCAGTGTTTCGTTGGTTCGAATCCTGGGTGCGGACATGGCACTGCTCATCAAGCCATGCTGAGGCAGCATCCCACATGCCACAACTGGAAGGACCCACAATGAAGAATATACAACTATGTACCGAGGGGCTTTGGGGAGAAAAAGGAAAAAAATAAAAATCTTAAAAAAAAAAAAATCTGTTCATGTACCACTTAAAATCACCCTAAGGACCTCCAGTTGTGCATGCACTAACTTTGTTGGAAACTTGTGTTCCAGCTGAACCACCCTTCTGAAGATGGAGTCAGCTTGGCAACGTCTTCAGCAAGTAGTCATCCTACATCTGTCTGCATATCTCTAATGACAGAGCGCTCACTCTTTCTCTTGAGGCAGCAATGCCAGAAAGTTCTTCTGTAGATTGTGCCCCAATTTTCTTACCTGCAATTCCACCTTTGACTTTAACTGTTGGGTCACATAGAGACTATGACTATTTTTACTCCCCAAGACAGCCTTTTAGAAATCTGAAGCCATCTCTCGGGTACCGTACATTCCAGCCAGGCTGGACACCCCCGCTTCTATCCAGTGTTCCTCTGATGACATGGTTTCACATGTTCGTGACATCTTTTGTCACTGTTCTTTGAAAAGACTCCAGTTTTGGAGTTATCTCTTAAAATATAGCTGCCAGTATAGAACACAATCCTCTAAGTGTGGTCTGGACAAGTGAGGTCGAATATGATTGTCTTCTCCCTCATTCTAGATATGCTACCACCATTAATGCAGCTTAAATAACAACCCTCCTCCCTTTTTATTTTGCTGAGGAAGATTTGCCCTGAGCTAACGTCTGTGACACTTTTCCTCTGTTTTGTTTGTGGGTTGCTGCCACAGCATGGCAGATGAGTGGTATGGGTCCATGCCTGGGATCTGAACCCACGAATCCAGGCTGCCAAAGTGGAGCATGCTGAGCCTAACCACTATGTCATGGGGCCAGCCCCTAAATAACACCCTTTTAATAATGCACTTACCAAAGGTCAGTAGACCTTGTTCAGGATGACTATGTTTATAGGAGTGCAGATGCCTTGCTATGAGTAGCCACACTCTTATCTGCCCACCCCAAAGCCAGTAGAAGGCATGTGTGGGCTAATTGACTGCCATCCTGAGCAGCATTCTTTGAACTTTTTGATTATGCAAGCAACTCAGTAAAAATATATCAAGCATGCATCTGTAATATATGTATATTTACTTATAGAGTAGATAATAGACTCATAGTGCATGCAAAAATGGGAAATTTAAAAGTATGAGATAAATCAATCAGAAATAAAAGTTTCTAATATATTCACCTTCACCTTGTTGGATTGTCTTTCACACCACCTGGTGATGGTCACCCCTAGAATTCAGAACACTCAGTGTCCACCTGCTAAACAAAACAAATCTCTGTATAAAAGCATTGAGCCCTCAGTTGTCATCACTCCAGCACCAGGCTCTAATTCACAGTTTTTCAAACTTCCCAGATAATGAATTACAGGGACAGGCCCAAGTATGTACTCAGAAGCATCAGAGTGAAGGAAAAGGGGGTCATCTCCACCCCACCACTCCCATTCACTGTCCTTATCTTGCTTTCTCAACACGCATATCCCATCTTTTCTTTTTCCCATGGCTGCCTCTATCTTCCACTCTACATCCTTTCTGCATTTTATCCTAAAAGACCAAAGATGTCTTTGGAATGCATAGAGGTGTGGTGACATGCTGAAGAGGTAATTGTGATTTTGGGTGCCAGAGAAGAGAGGAGAAATCTTTGAAATAAGATTCCTTGCAGGGTAAAAACCTCAAGCGATAAACTGGAAGTGATCTGGCCTTGGTGTGAGTTCAGAGGAGCATTAACAGAGTGAGGGTGGATGTAAAGTCACTCCCTGAGGGAGGCTGGAGTTACTGGATGGCTTTAACCAGAAGAGGCGCTAGAACATGAGTGCTCCCCAGATGCTGGAAGAGAGTCAGGCAGAAGTGGTGGTAAACCTTTTTCCTTGGGCACTTGGGTAGATCAGGGAGGCGTAGTGGGCTCAATACGAGGAAGACTTTTTAGTGGTCAGAGCTGTCTAAAGGTCAGCTGGGCTGTGAGAGCGAGGCTGTCGCATCTCTGGAGGAATTTAAGCATGGGCTAGGCTAGTAGCTGATGGAAGGCAGTAGAGGCCCACTATGCTAGAGGCCTGCCGAGTCCCTGTAAACCCCAAGATTCTGAGTTTCTAGGACAGAGTGAGAGATGATGGGGAAGACTCCAGTTCCACCTGATCCCCAGGGACTCCCTCCGGGGCCTTGCTCCTTTGCCTGGAGTTCTGATATCCCTGCTTCTTTCTGCAGGCCCAGGGCTTGCCTCCTTTTGTGAGGCCAGGGCCTTATAGGTAGGCTGATCTGGAGCACTCCTGGCATTGCAGAGAGCCCTAGGTGGACCACCACCTGCCATAGGTGAGGCAGACCTAGCTGCGTGTACACAGGCCTTGAAGGGAAATGACACCCACATCATCTTTTTGCCCTCAGTAGGCTCTCCTATTCTGGACATTTTCCTCATGAGTTTCTTTCTAGAGTCACTAATAAAGGTATGAGATCTGAGAACTGGAGGCACCTGTTCTCTTTCCTGAAGGCCGGAAGAAGGCATTGGCACCATCCCTTGTAGGCCAGGGTCATCTTCTCTTGGGCAGTCTTATATCCCTTAGAGCCTGGGTCAACACAGTCTGTTAATTTGACCTCAAGAATGGCTTGGGACTCCATTCGTCCCCTCTGCAACTTCTCTGGTTCAGGCCCTTGTCATTCCTCACCAGGATGGTGATAAGAGCCTCTTGCTGTTTGGTCTGCTGGTCTCTAGACTCCTTCCTAAGAGTGATCATCCTCAAAGAGGATCTGATTGTATCATTGCCCTGCCGAAGGACTCCGTGTTCTCTGCATACAGGATAACAGCCCAAACTGAGCCCTTAGCAATACAACATGTAACCTCCTGCACCTCCCCTCCATCCCAGAGCCACTTCTCAGCACGCCTTGGCATACCTCTGCCGTAAGGACTCCAGCACTTTGCTTATGGGATTTTGTTTTTTCACAATGCCCTCATCCACCTCTTCTGCTTGGGAAATTCCTAATCCTTTCTTAAGACCTTCTCAAATACCACATTTTCTGTGAAATCTTTCCTGACTCTCCCAGGCTGAGTGAGGGTCTCCTGCCTGGCTTCTCAGAGTTCTTAGAGCAGACTATGCTGTATTTTGGGTGCCTGGTGTCGAGTCCACCTCTGTAGCTCATGTGCGTGCTCACCAATGTCAGAGATAGAGTCATGCTTATGGTAGCACTTTGTATGTGTCCAGAAAATATTTGTCAAATGAATGAATAATCAAATTCCCTAGTCTACAATTCATTGACCTTCTGACTGTCTGGTAAAGAGTTATAATATTAGGCTTGCCCATTAAAAGTCAGCTGAGATGGCCTCCCGTTTCTTCAGAGCTATTGGGTATGTAGAAGAGAGAGTACTATGCTAGTTTGCTAAGGGCTGCTGTAACAAAGTATCACGAACTGGGTGGTTTAAACAACAGAAATATCTCATCACAGTTCTGGAGACTAGAAGTCTGAGATTAAGGTGCTGGTAGGTTTGGTTCCTTCTAAGAACTGTGAGAGAGAATCTGTTCCATGCCTCTCTCCCAGCTTCTGTTGGTTTGCTGGCAACCTTGAAGTTCCTTGGCTTGTAGAAGCATCACCCTGATCTGCCTTCATCTTCACAAGGTGTTCTTGTGTGTGTGTGTCCAAATTTTCCCTTTTTATAAGGTTGCTAATCATATTGGATTAGGGCCTACCCTAATGACCTCATTTTAACTTGGTTACCTCTGGAAAGACAATGTCTCCAAATAAGGTTACACTGAGGTATTGCAGGTTAGGACTTCAATATGTGAATTTTTTGGACACAGTTCAACCCATAATAAGTACCAAGTCCTTGGGAATATGTCTTTGCCTCTCTGAGTGTCCCTTTCCACACCTGCAGAATGGGAGACTGGACTAGCTAGTTAAACTCTGAGGCCCCTTTATGATCCATTCTATTTCACTTTGGAAAGTCCAGTGGTAACTTTCTTTTTATTCATTTGTTTAACAGTTATTTACTGAGTACCTACTATGTGCCAGGCACTTGGAATTTGTGCTCTGTAAGCAGAGGTCTCTCAAATGATTTGTGCACTTCCTGCTGAATGAGACATAGTGAAGTGTCTATGACATATCTATGGTCGGCATCTTCAATGGAAATGTGTCATTCAATTGGGAATCTGCCTCCTCAGCTATTTGAATATTGGTTTCACAATCTGAAGAATAGACCTGTGGTTGCCAACTTTAAATCTTAGGCATAATCTGGTTATGAAATCTGTTTGGAAACACTATGAGTGAGCTGCTTTGCTCAGTCATTCTCCAATCCCACGTTTCTAGCCTCAGGAGGCTCAGGCGCCATCTGTTTCTAAAGGAAATAGCAGCACACACATTCTGCAGGCCCACTTTGTTCAGAACTGAGCCTCATTCTAAACGTTCAGTACATAGCCAGTTATCTGAGGAGTAGGGACCTGGGACTGGGCACTTCCTGGGGCGATAGGTAACCCAGCTTCCTGGGATCCTTCCCTGAGGCCTCACTCTTCCCTTACTGTGCCCACCAGAACTCTTCATCATTTAAAAAGCTTCCATAGACCCAGTGCTCACTGTGTGTTCTGGGCTCTGTGCTTAAGTACCTTAAACACGTTGTCTTATTTAATCTTTGCTATAGCCTTGTGAAGTAGGAACTATTATTATGATGATTTTATAATGAGAAACTGAGTTGCTGAATCTTAACCAACTTGCCTGAGGTCTTAGAGTTAGTAAGGGGCACAGCGGGGTCTCAAATACAGTACTATTTGACCTTAAAGTGGGACTTTTAGTCTCTGCTCTCCTGCCGTCTTTTAATGCATGGATATGATCACGTCACTCTCTTGCTAAAAACAACCTGTAGTCCCCTATTGCCTCCAGCAAAAGCACTTATATTGGTGCCTGGAGATTTGGAGAACACCCTGATACCAAAAACAAAATTTTGTATGTGTGTGTATGTGAGTGGATCCAGAGCTTGGCCAGATTCCCAAAGGCTCCCTGACCTCAAAGGCCAACGTGCACGTGCCTTACAGAGGCAGTTGCAAGGCATCACTGTTGGGCCTCCACATTTCTCATTGGGGTTATTTCCTTCCACTTCTTCCCTGTACAGTTCTGTTGTTCTGAACTTCTAACAACTTTCTGGAAGGGGCCTGCATTCTCACACCTCCATGCCTGTGCTCATGTGTTTCCTCTGCTGGTACTGCCTGTTCTCCTCTTCCCCACTGAGGAAACTTTAGCTCGTCCTTCAAGGTTTAGCTCAAATATCACTTACCTGAAACTTTCCTCAACCCTCCAAGGCAAAATGGGTTGCTCCCGCTGCTCTGTGCTTGAGTGGGCTTTTCTCCTGCTATGTGTATAGAACTCATTGCATTGATTGGGGCCTGTGGAGGTGGTTGTTGAACCACTAGAGAGCCCAGTGTCTTCTTCATTCTTCTCCGTTGCCCGATATAGGGCCAGGCCTAGGGTGAACTTGAAGCAACTATCTGTTGAGTGGAATTTAAAAAACATTAAGTCATTTAACTTTCTCTGGGTCCCATAACCTAAAGGACAAATTTTTAGACTCTAGCCTTGGTGGGCAGGACTAATTTCTGCCTTATAGGCCACATGTGTTCTGCCAGTTCCTACTTTCTGGAAATGTTTGATTTGGGGAACCAAATTTGTGAAATCATAAGTCCTGCTATGCAGCCTTCTACTGGACAGAATAGAAAGAAAGCTGGGCAAACCTGGGGGCAGCCTTGTGTAGTGACTGGTAGTTTTCAGAGGCACAGTGGTCAGATTTAATAGTAAGATGTTGGACTTGACCCACTCATCTCTCTGTTGCTTTCCATCCATCCGTCTATCCATCCATCTATCCATCCATCCACCCATCACCCATCCAACCATCATCCATCCATTCATCCACTCCATGAAGTGTCCATATTAAGAAGATTCTCTTTCTTTCTCTTTCCTCTTTCCCTTCCCTTCTCTTCTCTTCTCTTTCCTTTCTATAGTCTAGAACCAAACTGTTTAGGCTTAAAGGTTGATTCAGATATCTACTAGCTCTAAACTCAGTTTCTTCATCTATAAAGTGGGGGATAATAATAATGCCTTCAGTAGAGTATGTTTTAAGGAGTTAATCAAATGAGTTGATATATGTGAAACTTTTAAAAGTGTCCAATAAGCCTTAATGACTCTTTATTTTTACTTGCTTTTCTCTTGCTCTCTCTCTTCTCTCTCTCTCTCTCTTTCTCTTTGCATCTCATTTACTCACTCCCTTTTTCTCAGTCTCAGTCTTTCTCTCTTTCCTCCCCTCTGGGACCCTGTTCTGGGAGTTCACAGCTTCTGTTGCCCCTGCCTGACTCACCACATGGGTGGAGGTGGTTCTGGGAAGGCATAAGGGTCTCTAGCACCTGCTCTGGGTCCCTGGGTTTCTCTCCTTCTGGGAGACCCATGTCCTCATAGCCTGAGGTCTCCTTTGTAGGCACTGCCTGGACCTCTGTGTCATCTCCAGCTTGGCCCAATGATTCTTTTCCCCAGAGATCTCCTGGGCAGCCCTGCTGTGGGCTCAGCCTAGGGAGACCTGCACTGGGCAGTGGTGGGTGGATGGTTGACTAGGGGATCCTTCCTCTTCTTCCCTTCCTCTCCTCTTGCACAATGTGAGGGAGATCCTAAACCTTTCACTCATGCTTCATCTTAGAAGCTTCTGTGCACTGAGGATAAGAGCAAGCCTAGCTTGGGCCCTCTTTCATCACACCTGGGCTATGAGTAAGGCTTGCACCAACTTCCTTCCTCTCTGTTAAGCCAGAGGATAATGCTGCTGGGGCACAAGATGGAAAGCAGAGACCCCTCTTCCTTCAGCTGCTGGCCTCAGTCATGGTGGCTCTGTCAGCTCTTCTCACCTCTTATTCTTCTTCTGTAGGCCCTCCTGCAGCCCCTGAGTATCTTCAGTTACTTTATACGTGAAAACTCTCACTTTCATGTATCATTTTCTTCTTATAAGAAAGTGCATGAGCAAAACTAAACAATAAGTCCACATATGCAGAGGGGATTTTATTCCTTGAGAGCTGAAAGATGATATGAAATCCCTATTTTTACCTTGTTTTTGGATAATGAAATTTCAGCATGAAGAATATGTTTTAATGTTTTATTCTTCTCCTTCCTAAGTAAATACACAGTCTGGCTTAAGTCCATCAAGTGTCCAAATGAGGCAAAAATCTCTCACTATGAGCTTGCCTAAGGATTTCCACTTGAGCGAAATCTCTCAGATCTGAGCTGCTTGCTGTTAGTGCTAACTGATGGATGTTCCCGTTTTCCAGGAAGACTGGGCAGGGGGCAGCACTTCCCTGTGTCTTTCCCTGCCTACCCAGGCTCATTTCTCATTTCGCTCTTGGGGCAGCTCCCTGGGAACCCTGTCTCTCCTGTTCTTCCTTCTCAGCCTCTCCTGCAGTCCTCCAGCACAGAGGGAGGTGCTTCCAGAGAGATTTGATTTCCTTGAAGGAAGCTCTGCTCCACCCTCCTCTAGATGGGGACCTGGCATGTAAAGATAGTTAGGGTCCTGCTTGCAGAATTTTTGCAGATGTGCAAGTTATTGATGTGCAGGAGGGCCCTTTCCTAGCCTGGGGTAAGGCTGTCTGAGGGATTTCTAGGACACAGAGGGCCTTGGGGAACCTCCCAGGCTATGAGGGGTTTATTCCTCTCCTTATTCATTCTGAAAATTTTGAGTTGAGTTCTAGGTACTATGCTGAGTCCTGGGGAAACCAGGCTGAATGAGACATTGGTCTTTCTCCAGGAGCTCAGACTCAGGTAGGGGAAATAGAATGCAAATAAGCAACTGAGTGCAGAGTCCTAGGGCAGGGTAGGCGAGGGTGCTGTAAAAAGGCACAGTAGGAATTTCCTAATTCTCATCTATTGTTTCTGTCATTTTTTCATCCAGTGCCTACTACATGTTTGTTCTGGGTTAGCATTCTCATGTTTATGATGTGATATGACTACTTGCTTATCTGTCAGGAGTAAGAGTTTGCTTTTAATTCCCTCATGGGTTTCTCATCAGAAGTGGCCCCCACTCCTGTTGCTCCCCAGAAAAGAATTTAAATTCTGCAAGAACAAAAACTATGTCAATTTTATTCACTACTATACACCCAGCATCTAGTAGCAAAGTTATTAAAGGGTAGATACTCAATAAATATTGGTGAATGAATTAATGAAAGGGATGGTGAAAGGAAGATGGTCAATGACAGTGGTTCTCAAACTTTTACATAAGAATCATGTGGAGAGCTTGTTAAAATATAGATTCCCACCCCCAAAGACTCTGATTCAGGAGCTCTGGGGTGAAGCCAGAGAATTTACATTTCTAACAAGCTCCCAGGGGATGCTGGTACTGCTGGTCTAAGGGCCACACTTTGTATAGCACTGGCCTATGGAGTCTTCTTCCCTATCAGGATCAATGGCAAGAAGTGGCACTGAATGCTAGTCTCAAAAGATTGCCGTGGGGTTTGACCTTAGCAAGGGCCTAGAGCGTCACACAGGACAGGTCCAAGTGACTGGAGTTCTGTACAGGTGCACAATGACACAGCCATGATGCAGGTGTTTAAGCCAGCCAGTGGAAGTATGAATGTGTGCCTTCAGCAGTCAGCTTGTTAAGTGAAATATAGGGCTATTAAAATATCTCCTCTTGTGAAACTCTTTTATCTATTGTGAGGATCATGGTCCCTTCTTATGCAATCAATTTCTTCAAGGAAAAGGACCCGCTCTCGTGGCAGTTTGGGTTTTTACTTATTCATCATCACTGCTTATTCATGCTGAGTAAGTTTTAATTGTCTTTGAAATTGGCAAAGAGACCAGTTCTGGCGACCTGGGTGCGCTATCCTCTCTCACCAACCTGCTGAAGAATACTCTGACTCTAGATGATGGGCAGCTTTCAGTTAACCCACCATGAGCTTCTCAGTGAAGAGATGCAACTCAGTCTCAGTGAGACTCTGTGGGTAATCTTTCCTTTCCACAAATAGTTGGAGACCAGTGGGCCTGCCCAGACTTACTGCAGACCTCATGCTTCAGAGGTACATCTGCAGTCACGATCGAAAGCTATCTGTCATCTGATGAAATAAGCAGTGTGGTGAAGTGGAAAGAGCTTTGGAGTCTTTCAGGATCCCTTTGGGTGTTGTCTCCGCCATGACCTGGGCTGGGTCAGGTGCCTCACCTGTGCTCACACACCACCCCTGCTCTTCTCTGTACTTCTACCATAGCCCACAACAGGCATTACTGAAACCACCAGGCCATATGACTTCCTCCTTCACTGGATTTGGAGTTCCTTGAGCACAGGGATCATTCTTGTTTCCTCTTTAGCCGCAGAGCCCAGAACAGGGCCTGCTGCATGGCAGCAGCTCGCTCGATGGCTATTGAGTGCATGAGGAATCATGCAGTCCTATGTTTACATCTAGATGGGATGCTTGCTGGTTGTGTGATCTCTTAGCCACTTCTCTGAGCCTCACTTTCCATTTCTGAGAAATGAGGATGATACCATGTACCTGAATATTGGCTTTCTCTGTGCCAGGCTTGATTCTACATGCTTCTTGTGTGATGTCTCATTTAAACCTCATAACCATCCTATGTGTGGGTATTAACGTTAACTCTGTTTTCAGCTAAGAACATTGAGGAAAGAGAAGTTATGGAATTTTCTAAAGTTACCTAATAAAGTGGCAGAGGAGGTCAGGATTTGGATTCTGGCTGTCTGATTCCAGAGCCTGCAAAATTAGTCACTATAGTAGCGGTTCTTAACTTGAGGTGATTCTGCCTCCCAGGGGACATTTGGCAATGCCTGGAGATGGTCTGGGTTGTCACAAGTGACAAGAGAAAGTCCTACTGTCATCCCTGGGTAGAGGCCAGGGATGCTGCTAAACATCCTACAATGCATGAGAGAGCCCCCACCACAGAGAGTTATCTGGTCTAAAATGTCAATAGTGCCTTGGGTGAGAAACCTTGCACTACCCTGTACTGCCTCAGTGAAATCCACTGTGCTAAGAGCCAGGTCCAGAGCAGGCCCACAATAGATGGCACTTCATTCTCAAAGTTTGCAGGTTGCAGCCCAAAAAAGATGAATCACTCAGTCTCCAGTTTCCTTCAGCAGCTCAAGTTTTATTCTTAATGGTTCCCGGCTGCTTGGCATCTCTATCTTGGGAGTTCCTGTCTTTATGAGATGCGCTGACAGTTATCAAGAGTCAGAGCAAAACTCTCCTTGGGAGAAGTCCAACTTCCCCAAGATCTGGCAAGTTCAGACATTCCACACAGAATGTACACCTTCTTGAGAAGCCTCCTGGCCTTTGACCTCATGGCATGTACAACTCTGGGGATGGCTGGGTTTTGTACAATAAGTTTCTCCTTTCACGGGAACTGACGTTTCTCACCCTTTGCATGTAAAGGCCTTGTAGGGTGTTTGCCACCATCAATGAGGTCTTGACATGAGTGCCAACATGGGTCTGGCCCTTGAAAATGTATGAGCCGAGGAGGAACATGACAGATGACCTGTCAGCTGGAGCAGCGAAAACACCCTGCACACTGGGCACTTTAGATGGGAAGCTGCAAGACCATGGCTTTACACTGACCGGTTACCAGGTGACCTTGGGCAAGTGCCTGGGACTGACTTCTTTCACTGTCAGTGTAAGGGCCTCCTTCACACCTTATGAAGCTCCGTGGAATGAAATTTGGACAAACTGGCATTAGGGATCTTTTTACGTATGAAAGAGAACTAGAAATAGGAAGGTAATGGCAAATTGAAAGGGTGCAACTATGCATACCAGAGGGTGCCGTGGTTTAGCACTTGGGATTTGTTTCCTTGTAAACTCATGTTCTTTCCTGCTTCAGCAATATAGAGTGGAATTAAGTTAGAATAGTGTTTTCAGCAGTAAAGGACTGTTGAATTTTTGTTGAAAGCTTGCTTACAGCCTTCCCTAGGTCTTGATACCCTGTGCAACATTTTCTAGTCGTGAGCTGAAGGAAGTTTTACTTAAAATGTTGGCCAACAGCAGACAGCATAAATCGACTCTGGAGAACCAATGGCAGACAGTGAGCTATTATATCTACCCTGGTCTAGGAGCAGAAACAACTGGCTTTTCTGAGGCCTAAAGAAAAAATTAATTTCAGTTAGGATGTTACCTAGGATTTATGAGCTGAGGACAATTTGTTCCTTTAAAGCTGACATCATGCATGTATACTTATCTCCAAACTCATCAAGTTGTATATTTTAAATATGTACGACTTTTTGTATGTCAGTCATACCTCGATAAAGTGGTTTAAAAAAATCTGAGAGACATAGGGCTCCAGATGGAAGAGTCTGTTACCTTTCTGGGAATGGGTAGGTGGGTGGGTGGGTAAGAGAGTCCCTAAGAGGACTTTCCAATGCCCATACTTTACATGATAGGAGTATATTTGAAGAACTCTGAAGAACTGGCAATTTGTACTTCTCATCAGCACTGCCATGGTTCAGAGCTTTGAGTTTCATGAATAGACTTGACAGGTTGGCCAGGGTGTGCTGCTAGTATTGTGGGTTGTGACTGCTGCCTCCATGCTATAAATCTGGAAACTTCTTGGATAAAATGTAAGAGGGCAGTAGAGCCAGTGATAAAGTTCTTCCATGGGTCTCCTTTTCTGAACCAAGTTTGTCATCTAAACTGGTTTTAGAAAGCCATATCTGGTGAGATGACATCACTCATACTATGGAAACAAAATGAGCAGCTTCTAACTGAAACGCTGACTCAGGTCGAGAGCACCCACCTGCCTGCAGGGGTTTAGTGGGTGCAGACCCACCCTCCACTGCTCAGGTATGGAGGCCTCCCCTCACATTCTCGTTGCAAAGTTGACATGCAAAGTGCCAAATTGGAAGGTTGTCGATGTTCAAAAGTGGGCTGAAGTCCAGGGCCAGCTAATAGAATTAATATCATGTTCCATTAGATAAACTTGACTGTTCATAGGATATTGGAGACTGAGAATTCTAACATATCTAGAGGGCTCCAAGTTGGAGGCCTCAGGGCACTGTGGTATTTGCAGCAGGCCTTATCAGAGGCTTGAAGTAAGATAACGGTAAAAATAGTAGCAATTATAGCACTCATTGTGTACCAGCACCATACAAATTCCTTTATTTATACTCCTTTTAACAACCTGAAAATTTGATATTATTTGCCATTTTTTCATGTGAGAAAAATGAAACACAGTAACCCAAATACACGGAAGCTTATTTCTCTTTCATTTAACAGTCCTATTGTAGATAGATGGCCCAGGATGACTGGGCAGCTCTTTGAAGTCATTCAGGGACCTAGGTTCCTCCTTTCTTGTTTCTCCACCATGTCCCAGAATGTTCTCCTCATCTGCGTAGTCCGTTTCTTGTCAACAACATGTCTGTGTTCTAATTCTTGGGAAGGGAGAAAGCAAGTGATTGGAAGGCAAGCAATTTACTGTGAAGAAAGTGACCAGAAGTTGTACACATCACTTCCTATCTACATACCATTAGGGAAACATAGTCACATGGACACACCTAGCTGCAAGGGAATCTGAGAAATGTGTTTATGATGGAGTGGGTATTTGTTTCACTAAAACTCAGGATGGAGGTATGTGTGCATGCACATGTGTGTGTTCTAACGCTAAGTAGAAAAGGAAAGAATGGATTTTGGGGGGCATTTAACAGTTGCTGATATACACCCCTATGTAAAATTAAAAACATAACTTTCTCTCTTTAGAAAAAAGTAAAGTGCTTTGAAATTTAATCTGACAAGGCACTCTTGACCCAGTCATGCCTACCCACTGAGTTGGTGCTAATGTTAATGTGAGGTGAGACTTTGGGGCAATGGCCTGGGCTGAGTGAATAAGGCGTTAAGCTTTGCTCCTTGCTGATCTTGCCTGAGGGAAGGTCTTAGTAAATCCTGACCTTTGCCAGACTTGTCAGGAGCTGGTCACTGATCACCCTCAGCAAATACTTGGGTCATCATCCAGTACTCAGGATCACTCCAAGTTAAGCAGTCTCTCTTTGGAATTCCTACTCCTCTGGGAAAATTCCTTGCTCTGTGGATTCTAGGGTTAGAATGGTGGGGTCAACTTAGGAAAATAGTGCTGAAAGTTGTCAGGATGTTCTGCTCACTTCGTTCCTTCTGCTTATTCAGTGAAGACAGGAATTAAACAATTCCAGTGTCACTCTCTAATGCCTGAGATTAGATGTGGGCACTCTTTAATAATGGATTGACCTGGAATCTCTTCTGGGATTCTGTTCTAGGGCCAAACATGTTCCTGAGGTTGGGCCACCACATTTCCCATTCACACCCCCTCATTTGAACTCTTCTCCAAGTGTACTGCATAAACAAAAGACATTTGGTTTCAAGAAATCTGAGTTTGTTTCATGCCACTTTTTCTTTTCATGTGTTTTTCACTCTCCTTGGGGTCTCCTAACCCCCACTGCCCCTACCATCCATGCCCACACACCTCCCTGAAATATCTAACCAACCTCATCTGTTAATTCTCATTGCAACCTCTCTTTTTCTGGGTTCCTTCCCTCACTCCCCGGTCTGATTCAGGGGCTTCTTGCCTATGATCCTGAGAACCTTTGTACTTCTTTCTTTCTTTGTAGTGTAGTGCAGTCATCAAAAATTGAGTATAAGTCAAGACTTTGCCTTTTTTAAAAAAAATTTTAAAGATTTTACTTTTCCTTTTTCTCCCCTAAGCCCCCCGCCACATGGTTGTGTATTTTTAGTTGTGGGTCCTTCTAGTTGTGGCATGCAGGATGCCGCCTCAGCATGGCCTGATGAGTGGTGCCATGTCCGCACCCAGGATCCGAACTGGCGAAACCCTGGGTTCCGAAACTGCCGAAGCAGAGCGCATGAACTTAACCACTCAGCCACCGGGCTGGCCCCAAGACTTTGCCATTTGCTAGCTGTACAACCTTGGCAAGTTTTTGCCTCTTGGTAAGTCTCAATTTATCAGTAGTTTGATAATAAAAGTACCTGTTTTATAGGACTGCTGTGAGGTTCAAATGAGATCTTGCATATAAGTTGCTTAGCACAGTGTCTGGCACATGGGAAGCACTCAGTAAATGTTTGTCTGCCTCATATCTGAAAGTCATCCTCATATTTGGAGGATTCCCTTAGGATGAGCCCTGGAAGGACTGTGTCCACCTTCAAAGCTGAAAGACCAGCTGGTGCTTTCCCTTTCCCATGGGGACCCAGTACTTGGGCAGCCTCAGAGTCAGTGTTGCATCTCCCTGTACTACCTGGGGGGTTTATCCTGTTGAACTTGGCAGCAGCAAGAACAGCCTGTTTTTCAAAGTAGCCGTGGAAACAGGACCAGCCGCGATGTCCTCGCCAGATCTTCCCTGTGGTGGGATTTTGGCTGTGGTCCCATTGTGTGGCCTCTCTTAATTCCTGCCCATTTTCGGCTTCTGCTTCTCCAAACTTCCCAGAAATTCTGTGAGCAATTTTTTTCCCTGAATGAATTCCTTGTTTGCTTAAATAAGCCAGAGTTAGTATCTGCTGCTTACAACCAGAAGCCTGATCAGCAGAGTTAACTTTTATTATTGTTGTTGTCGTTATTTCCCTCATCACAGTATGCTGCTATCACTCTCTTATCTGCTTCCCCTCCTGCACACTGGACAGTCCTCAGCACAGCATTGTGCTCTGAATAGGCTTATTGAATGAGTATATGATGTCTAATGATAGATGAGAAGTAAATGAATGGATGAGTAGATGAATGAAGTATTTTCTCAGTGCTTATGATGATTCTTATAGCTCCTAACTTAGAGTTGAGGTGCTCTCAGTACCATCGACATAAACAGAGCTCAGATAATGCACTGTCATTTCTGCTATGTATTTTAATATTAGAAGGCCTAAATGACCCACTCTTTCAGGCTGAAAAAATTTACAAATAGTTGCTGAGGCTCCCTGATTGACACATGTTTTATCTTATCCTAGTTGTAGCAGGGGCTCCCCTGGAATAACCATAACCAGGTATATATTGTTTTGCCCTTTATGATGTAGGTGAATGCACGTTCCTTTATTTAATCCTCACAAACTGCTGATTGATAGATATTACTATCTTGTTTTACAGATGAGGAAACGAAGTCTCAAAGAGGATAAGTAGCTTATAGAAGATGACTCACCAAAGAAATAGCAGAGATATGTCTCAAAGTAGGTCCTAATCTCCAAGTATTATGCTCTTGCTGTTTTACTTCTCCACCCAGGGAGTAGTAAACTGTCATCGAGGGTTATTTATCGAGAGTGCTTTTTAAATGAGGAAGTTGAATTATTCTTGTTGAAGGCACTAATCACATTATCTTGGGCACTCTGTTGGCAACATACCAGGAGGATTTACATAAGTCGTAGCCTAGCAGCTATGCTTGATGTTTTCGAATTATTCTGATCATTAGAAAACCAGAGAAGATTTTAGTACATATTACGATTTGCAATGTAATCAACCAAACCAAGCTAATTTTTGGTGGTACTAAATCAAGAAGCCTTGGCCAAGAATCCATATCCATTTTGTAGGACACTTCTCCAAGATGTTCTTCAATTGTTTTTATCTCCCTCTCATATTGACTCAAAGTGCCCCTACTTTTATTTCTGATATTAGCAGTACCCACATCTCTGTGTTCCTTATAGGAAACGCAGATTCTGGATCCCATCATGCCTGACAGTATTGAGCTTTTATCACAGTAGAGCTATGGAATTTGCAGACAGGAACTTCTTCAGAACTGTCTCATTTTATTCCATAGCCTTGTGGGCTAAAGATGTTTCAAAGAGGATCGTTGGATGAAATTGAACACCTCCAATGTGTGTAATTCCTCGACATTGATAACTCTATATTGATAACAGGAAGCATTTATCTTGGTCCTTGGACCATTGTCTTTGGCAGAAGAACAAGATGGATGGAATTATACAAATTCCATTTTATGTTTTGTTGAGGAAAATATACACTTTTTGATAGGATAAATGACAATTTTGCTGGTTCACTTAGTCATCATTTGAGTATATTTAAATGTTCTTCAAGGCACCTGACACTATGTGATAATATCCTGTTGATGTATTTGTTTACATATTATTTGTCTCCAGCATCTAGAACATGAACTCTGAAAGAGCAGAGCTCTTGTCTTTTCTGTTTAACACAGTGTCCAGCTGTGCCTGGCACCTGGTAGGGACTTGATAAATATTGATTGAATGAATGAACTAATGAAATAAAGTAAATTATTAGATGGGACTGGGATCTTGAAACCCAAATTCAATATTTTGCTAGAAATATTTTGTAAGAAATACTAAAAACAGACGAAGGAGATTATGGAAACATGATTAAATGAGCAAAATAAAGTCTAAATCTATCATCTTTATCAGATCCATGTTTCCTTATCTGTAAATTGGGAGTAATTGTAGTTACCTGGCAGGTTTTGGGGAGGATTAAAGTTAATTCATGTACATGTGGGTGGTATGTAGGTAAGTGCTCAATGAATATTAATTTAGAATTAAGAGTGGAGGCAAAGGAAGTTGTGAGGATTATTAATCCATAGACTGAACACAACATTTTCATGGGAATTCTGCTTCCAAGACTCAAGTTTTATTCTAATTTAATATGTGTGTTTATTCATAGGTGTAGAGCTCTTTCTCTATACTTTATTTCACCTAATTCTCATTCACCATAATCTTGCCTAGTGGTTACAGATGGGAGTCAGAGGTAGGGCCCAGATTTGAGTTTGGAGATTCCCAAACTTTCTTTTTGGGAGTGGACCCTGAGCTTCCCCAGTGAGCTTCTCCTCTGGTCATGGACACCTCCTCTTGCCTACCTGGCCAGACTTGCCTTTCCAGCTCACTTTTGCATTGTTTTTGTGGAATTCAGACCAGGAGCCCCTTGAGGGCAGGGACTGTCTCTATTGTTCTATTTGCAAAATCCTAGTTGCAGTCTGATTGTTTATGTGTTTATTAGCACAGGGTTGTGCAAAGATATTGCCCTACCTGGTTTCTTTATGTTCTGTTTAAGCAAATACACAGGAATTTTCATTTCCCTCTCCCTCCACTCCATTTCCTGCTCCCCTCCCCTCACAGTCTGAACACCCTCTGTGTCATCCAGTGAACTCTGTGGGAAAGGAAAGCAGGTGGAAGCAAGCTTAATGGTAGGGTGGGAATGTCTGCTCCCAGTCCCCATCTCCTGTGTCTCCCCTGGCTTTTGCCTGTCTTCTCTGCCTCTCAGTTATAAAACATCAGATTTAAGCCTAGCTTGCTACACGTAGAATCATCAAGAAGACAATGCTGTTAATTATAGGTTGAAAATGCAAATAGCAAGGACTAGAGAAACTTCAGGTTGAAAGGAACCAAAGGGATTCAAAGAGATGGAACTCCCACCATCCTCAGTTTAACCAATGTTTATTGAACCCTGTGATGTATGAAGTACTTGTCCTGTAATTACCTCTCTAGCTTGCTGGACTGATGGTCATTGTTATCATACCTGGATACTTCTGGTGAGTGTCAGCTCACTCAGGAAGAGAGTTCAGGATGGTAGTTAAGGGCTTGGGTTTATTTTTGGAGGGAATAACATGTGCAGAAAACATAGAGTGTGGAAAATACATGGGCTGTGTGACATCAGATGAATGGTCAGCCACAGCTAAAGTTACAAAGATTGAGAGTCTTTTCCTCCATATAATCTAAGTTGTAGATTGCACTGAGCAAAACAAATTTCATGTCTTATGAATTTTTTCCCCAAATGATTCAAGAGTACATTCTAGGTAGTACACACAGATGCTTATGTAAAACTCATTTGGTAACAGGAGAGCATTTAGAAACAAAACAAAAACAAAACTGTTCCTGGTATTATTAGGAAGATAGTGTAGGTATGTTTCAAAAAGTAAAGCACTTTGTCAAGAGACTTAGTACTGACTGAGGAAAACTGTAGAATTATCATGTAGTAATCAAAGGAGGGAATTCCCAAAATATAAGAGATGATTGTAAGAGTTATTGATATGAAGGTAACACCTGGACTCGCCACTGCTATTGAGGTAGCTTCAGTTGAAAATACGTGCTAACATCATCTTTTATAAGTGAAGTAGTGCTAAAAACTTTCTATTAATGGAATGTTAGTGCTGGGAAAGAATCATCACAATCTGAAGCTATCAGAAACCTTCCGAATACTTCAACTGGGATGGCTTTAAGAGAATATCTAGTTCAATCCCTTGTTTTACGGATGAGCAGACTGAGGTTCAGAGAGCATGGGTTTTAAAGTCAGAAAGATTTGGGTTCAAATCCTTAATCTCTAAATTGATGATACTGTCTCTCAGTGTTTCTAGCCAAATGATCTCAGACAAATTATGTAATTTCTGTAAACTTCTGTTTCCTCATCTCTTAAGATGCTTTCCTCTTTAGTTCTGCTGAGGGTTAAATCAAACTGTATTCTTGTTTTTTTCTTAAAGATTGGCACCTGAGCTAACATCTGTTGCCAATCTTTTTTTTTCTTCTTCTCCCAAAGCCCCCCAGTACATAGCTGTATATTCTAGTTGTAGGTCCTTCTAGTTCTGCTATGTGGGATGCTGCCTCAGCTTGCCTGATAAGTGGTGCTAGGTCTGCGCCCAGGATCCGAACCAGCAAAACCCTGGGCCACTGAAGCAGAGCGCGGAAACATAACCACTAGGAAACGGCGCTGGCCCCTGAATTCTATTCTTAAATACTTCAGATCAGGCTCTGTGTATACTAGACCCCCAGTAAAGGATGGATATTCTTATCTCAGAGGGCTAACCCATCCATTTTTAGAAAATAGTTTTCATTGTCAGAATATTTTTTGAACCATAAAAATGTTATCCCTTTTGAGCTAGTAATCTGTAAAATGGGGATAATGGTACTTTGTCTAAAGAATGAAAAGATTTAAACATTAAGAAGTTCGTGGCACTACTGTTTATAATAAGAAAATTTTGGAAATCCATTGAAAAGCCTTATAACAGAATGAATTAAGTAAATTATCTATTCTGAGGAATATTATATATCTATTATAATAATAACAGTAAAAACCATGAGGCAAGATGAATAAAAATTACAGTGTAATGTTGGATTTAACATGGTGAATCCCAAATTACATTTATATTATGATTATAAAAGTGTAAATGTATTTATGCATGTGGGCAAGAATTGGTAGGCAAAACAAAAATGAAAAGGACTTTTTGGTGACTAATGAAGTTCAGATGTATTTTTTTCATTTTAATTTTCATTATAATCACTCGGGTTATTTATATAAAAAATTGTCATATAAAATTTTTTTTAAAGAAAGAAAATGTTTCTCTTCTCTTCAGTAAGATGGTAACCTCTGACTGAAGCTTCATCCTTACATTGCCTGAAGAGCCATATTATATTTTATGCTCTGCAGGACATTGTCTAAATGAGTAGAACCTTAACCACAAGATTGTGTGGGTCACTAGAAAATGATTTGCAAGTTGGCATGGTTGGGAAGATTTAGAGCAGAAATTCTCTGATGTCTTGTATTTTCTTTGCTTCCAAGCAGAGAGAGAAGCAAAGAAAAGCAATGGCGAGTTAGCCAAGTCCAGTTTTACAGGAGATATGCCTTTAACCACAAAGGCTTCTCTCCTGTGTGGGCAAGTTACTACAAGGCGAGTGACTAGGGTGGTGAGAGGACTTGAGACTATGTCACATGAGGGCTAGTTGAAAGAATTGGGTCAATCGACTGTGAAGTGCTTACTGCCTTAAAATTTTTGAAGGTAGGTCAGGCAGAAGAGAGACTAGGCTTGTTCTCTTCAGCTTCAGAACGATGAGCAGAACATATTGAGTGACAGAATTCAGCTCAATACCAGGAAGAATTTTTTAGTAGTCACAGATGTCCCGAAGTAGGATGGTTCACCTCAGGAGGTGATGAGCTCACTCTTCTTGGATGTATTGCCAGTGGAGGCTGATGACTCTAGTGGGGACATAGCATTGGTTGAGACTGGGGTAAGGAAGGTAGGAGATGGTTTTTGAGGTGTTTTCCACTCCTGAGATTGTGACTCTTCCTGGAGCTCTACTCTTACTCGGTGACAGCAAATCTTAGGGATCCACCCTCACCTCCTTTCTTGTCGCCTACCCTGAGGCACCCAAGGGAATTACTACCTGTCACCATGTCTCATATTGCCATTTCCAAAATAGGGAAGTTAGTGAACTATTAACTGTATCAATTTACTTTAGAGATTTGTGAAGATTAGTGAAGAATTGTCAAGAGATTAAATTTCCCTAAGGACAAATATTATAATTTGCCTGCAATTTAGGTGAATCATTTTAGGAGAAAGGACTAAAGATGACAAAATATTCTGACTCAGTATAAACAATATTTATTTTACAAACTCATTCATTCACGAAATATTTATTGAGACTGTATAAACATTAGGAGTTTTCTCTAACCTACATAGCATGCATATATGACATTGTATAATGCACAAAATATAATTTAAGAACAATTGTTTTTCCCACACATCTTCCTGACTTAATCAGACTTATTCTAAATCTCATCATATTCCTATTTCCCCCTCTCACCTACAATTTATAGTCCATTTAGTGTTTTATTTTAGGATTTATTTTATTTTAGGATTCTTGGATATGTTCAGCAATTGGAAAAGGATATTAAAGATGATGATTTTGCTTTTCACTAAATAAACAGTGACTGTAATTTTTCCACTTTTCCAGATTATGCTAGTTTATGCACATAACTTATAAATAAAAGGGCATGAAAGAGAGGAACACTAGCAAATACAAGAAGAAGATAGGTTGTCACTTTAGTGGTTACAGTGAAGCAGCTTTTTCTAAGTGGTGCACAGGACGGAACCCTAAAGGAAGGTTTACTGAGTGACAGGTGGGTCTTCAAGGTAACTGAGGCCAGGAACACTTCTTTCCTTCTAAAAACAGGGAGGTCTGCATAGGGCTCCATGTTGGAGAGGAACTGGTCTTTCTACCATGTAGAGATTTGCATGCATTTAAAGAACAAGTAGGAAAGAGCATAATTGAGCTCAAGTAATAGATAGTGAGTACAAATGTGACTGGGAGATTGAGAGCTGTCTGTGCCAGTGGATTACCAATGGAGTGGTGGTGGGAGGGTTCATCCTCAGGCGAAGTGAGGTGGAGTGTATTGTCTATAGAGAATTTAAAATCATTAATAAAAATAACCAAAAGTTGGTTTGCGTTTTATTATCACATGCACTCACAATTCTCAACAATGTCAGTGGTATAATACAGTTGGAGAAAATCTTTTGTTCTAAGTTTTAAACAGTTATTAGGGTAGTTAATAATATACGTGTGAGCTTCACAGTAGCACATTTTTATATCTTATCCTTTAATGAATATTGTTTTCTACATGGAAGTTAATTCAGAAAACTCTGAGTTATGTAGTTGGTGCTGAGTACATGCAGACTCAGCTACATGGTTGGTTTTGAGAGTAAGTTCATAATGGTTTAGAATCTTTCTTGCTTGTTTCATATGTGCTTTGTGTCTTCAATACCTGTAGCCCACCTATTCCTGTGTTTAAACTGAAGATTTGAAATAAACAATGATAGTGCAGTGATTAGGAAGACAAAGAAACGGAATTTAAGTCACATGATTCTGCTAGTCTATTTGATCACTTAGAAGTTTTATTTGTGCTTAAAATTTAAAACAGTGAAACTACATATAAACTGTGAGATGTAATCTTTTTGCCTGGTGAATGCAAGTTTTTGTGCATTTGTGAAATATTCTATTGACCTTGAATAATACGTTTAAAATTGAAGTTTATTCTTTTGAATTAATTGTTTTAAAACTAAAGAATAAAAAGAACAATGATTATTTTATAATTACTGAAAATAATTTTCTTTTATAGAAGTGGAAATTTTAAGAAATGATATGTTTCAGGTGTTAAATTTTCTAGGTCCATCACTGATCTTTGGAATTGGGCAGCTGTGGTTCGAGTGCTCTGAGTTAGTGAATCATTCTAAACCTTAGCTTTCTCATGAATGTAATAAATACCTCCTTTGTAGAGTTATTGTGAGATTAGATGGGGGTAATGCATAAAAGTACCTAGAACAATACCAGGAACATAGTAAATGCTCAATAAATGACAGTTTACTAATAATGCTAGAAATAATTGCTGAATTTTATGAAATGCATCACAGATAGGCTTTGTATATTAAAGAGATCCAAGCAATTAGAGACATTGAGAATTCTCTGGAGATAGTACACTATCCTTGCAAGGAGGTAATTCATTCATTTAAAAAACCTTTTTGGGGGGAGGGTACAGGCACCATTTTAGGTGATGTATATAGTAGCAAATAAGACAGACAAGATCTTATTCGCAAGGAGTCGACCAGCAGAATTCCAGTGGAATTAAAAGCCCCTTTAGGTACTCCTACCCGAACGAGCCCCATTTATGGTCAACGTTGTGGAGCTCAGAGTAAGTGGGAAGTAAGTGGAATCCCAGATGAGCCATGTGGTTTATTTGAAAGGGCGTGCACTGTGCAGTCAGACTGGGTTGCATTCCAGCTTCTCTGTGCATGAGCTGTGTGACCTTGGACAGGTCATTTCACATCTCTGTGATTCAGTTTCCTCATCTCTAAAATGTTCATAATAATGCCTGCCTCACAGGGTTCTTTGAGAAATAAATGCAAGAACAAGGATAAAGGACATAGCATTGCCCCTGGCACATAGGTGTGCTCAACAGATGTTAGTTCCCTTTTCCTTCTCTCCTTACCGAATCGTGCCTGAATATAACCTGTCTCTGTTGGGTGCATCATTCTTTACACATACATACATATGAACGCATCACATTTGGTAAGACCACAGCTGGAAGGATATCGATTGATGCTTAAGTCAGATTACTCGGGGTTGACGTTGGCTGTTTATTCTAGTAGTGAGGATATACTTGGAGGCATGCCTACTGATAGTGTCTAGACCCCTCCATGTTTAGTAGAGCAGCCACATATTCCTCTGAAACTATAGACCTGTATACTTATTAACCTAGTTTTTAGACTAAGTACCTGTTTGCTTTTGACAAAGTATACATGTGAACTTCTTAGGCCAAATCTATTACATGAGGAGTAGGTCATCTTTAAACACTGTTGGTCATTGATACATTCTTTACCACCTTGTGGAGAAAGTTAGGAAGAACAAACTAAGAGTTTTAGCTTTTACTGACTTTTCTTAAACTTTTACTCTGTGGAAAGGAATTACTTATGGGAGAAAATCTATGTCCCATATAGATGAATGCTCATATAAAATCTAAACCTTAGTACTACCATGGAAGTAAGCAGAGATAGGAGCAGTTTCCTGAGGGAGAAAATGATTTTTAGTAAAGTAAGTGATACATCCTGCTGCCCCGTGTTTATAAACTTGTATGGTAATAATGTGACATCCCATTTGGATGAGATGGGCGTATGCTTTCCACCTCCCCGACAGAGAGAATAACAATATGCTGACCTCATGATGATTTTTATTGTTTCAAACTAAGAATACCTCAACAGACAAACTGATGCTGTCATCTAATGGCTGCCAGAAAGAGGTCACCTAAGATCAACTATTCCAAAACCAATTTCCTGAATTTTGGTTGAAGTTCTCTGACATTTAACTAGCTTAGAGTTAAGAATCCTATACAACTGTGGTTCTATTTGCTTACGTTTGCTTACATTTTGCAACTAGTTTATCTTGGAGGGTTCACAAGGAAATGACATTTCTTAATATTTGATATTATCTGAAGGCTGTATTGATTCTTTTATGTTTATAGTTGGCATTTAGAAACAACAACTTTAAAATTTTTCCTGGCTAAAATGGGCATAACCATGCATACGATAGAACTTTTGGGTCTTGATCCTTCATTGTCTCTGCACTAGACAGAAGACATGAATGTAGAAAACTTGGACCTGGGTGTCTGGCTAGTGGTGGGTTGGCCTTTAATCCAGGGGTAATTCTGTTTAAGCTGATGTCAATTCCCTGTGGCAGATTATTATGATTTCCCTTATCCTCTCTCCCATTCTTCCTGGAAGTAATATACTCTCTTTGAGTTTTAGGTAGATATGAGGCTGTCCAGGTAGAGGTTCCATTCTCCAGTCTTCTTTGCAGCTAGATGTGTCCAAGTCAGAAAATTTTGGTCAATGGGATGCAAACAGAATTGATATGTGCAATTTTTAGGTCACATTTTTACAAGGAAACTGTTTACCTTTCACTCTCTTTCTTTCCTTTGGCTCTAAAATGATGACAACCTGAGCAGCTGCTTTGGACTCAGAGAAGCTGCTTGTTGAGGACTGCAGAAGCTGCCAGCCTGGGTCCCTACATGACTTTGTGGACCAGAGCTGCCCACCTGCCCTGAGCCATCCTCCTACACCTGGATTGTTACATGAGAGAGAAATAAACTTTAGTTTTATCTAGGTCACTGTATTTTGTAGTCTCTTTGTTATGGCAGCTTAAGCTATACTTTAGCTAATATACCCTTCCCCAGGTCATCTGACTGATAAATCATATGGAACTCTCCATTGTTGCTCAACATTGACTATGTTCTGGATGCTTGTCACTTTCAATTCACTGTTACTTAATACTTATTAGAAGTTTTTGTGTGAGAAGTAAAATTTACAGAGGCCAGCATATGAAGGGTGTGCTGTTAAATGATTCCTCCAGAATCTCCAGATGTCCTTTTTGGATTAAGACAGGCCATCAGAGAATTGCACACCTGGCCTGTCTTGATTTGGCTCCTTGGAGAATTGCTCTATGGATCTGAGCCTTGGCCTTGTGCCATCAGCCCACACTGAGGAGTGCTAGCAAACAACCCTGGGAGCCCCACTGCGGCATGTCCTGGAGGATGTGATTGAGGATGTGGTTTGCTGCTCTCTGTGAGGACCCAAGGGAGAAGTTTCTTTCAGACCTTGTACCAGGAATAGTTGTGCTTCTCCTGAGCAACTGGCTTGTTTTGTTTTTGTGGACACTCTAAATTGTGTAACTGTCTGTGTCTTTCAAAGCCACCTCAAATCCTTTGGGAACAAGACAGGGTATAAAATAAAGCTATTCAGAGTTTAGACCAATCTCCCTATTTAACTCATTATATTGCTTTTGGAAAAGTCACTTCACTTGGCTTTGCTTTCTTTGCTTAAAAGTTAGAGATAATGAGTTCTTCCTGTGAATAGTGTAAATTAGTATTTTTAAAGCACTTAGAGTTCCCTCAATACAAGTCATTATGGAAACTAAGAGTAATATTTAATTTCTATAAATCTCTGCTATTGTGTAATTCCCTCACTTTTAACGTCTTTCTTGAACTTTGCTTGTTCATTCATTTATTCAGCAAATTTGAGGATGTACTGGTGCACCAAACACCCTGAAAGGACACAATTTAATAAGCCTGGATCCCTGTTCTCAGGTAGCATGAGGAGTTGAGGATGTGTTTTTCTACTAAATTCAAGATTTAAGTAACAAACAAGCAATGAATGAATGAATAAATAAAAAATTCCTTATTTACAGAATCCTGTGGTTGCAGTGAAGAAAAGGAATAGGGAACAGTGAGAGAGAATGATAGTTCTAGAGGTGAAGATGGAAGGCACCTCTAAGAAGGCAACATTCAAGCAAAGACTTGGAGAATAAAAAGGAACAACTCTGCTAAGAGCTGAGGAAATAAGTCTTAAGGCATGAAAGGGTTTGGCATGGTAATGGATCTCAACAGACAGTGGTATGACAGTTAGTAAGCAAGGGCAAAGCGGGTGTTTGGAGAGAAGGTCAGAGACCAGGCCAGAGCATGGAACCTGGATCTTCTCTTACCTTCCAAACAGGATGCCTCTTGAAGCACTTAATAGGCCGGAGTGATGATGTGTGAATGATGTTTTAAGGAGACAATTCTGTTTGTATCTCTAGCATGAGATAATCCTGCATAATAAGGGAAAAGTTGAGGTGAGGTCAGCACTGAGGTTAGGATAGGGGAGCACAGAGGAGGGGTCCTTTGGGTGTTCTCAGTTTGGGTGTTGAGCAAGACTTCCTGAATTATATGGTGGCTGAGCTGAGATGTTGAGGAATGAGTACGAGTTAGCCAGAGCAAAGGAAGAAAGGGTGAACTAGACAGTGAACAGCATGACCAAATGTACAGAGGTGTGTGACAGGATGCTAAGGATGCTATTGTATTTAAGCATCAAGTAAAACAGAGCATGAGGGGAGATGAAGCTGGAGAGGAGGCTAAGGATTGGATCATGGAGAACCTTGAGTGCCTAATGCTTTCTTCCTCATTCCATAGCTGGTAGGTGGGAGGGAGCTAGGTTCCTTCTCCTAATATTTTTACGAGAATTATTTGGGAAAATATTTGCTGCAACCTCTTGAATAAAAACTTACATTCCCCACCCCCCACTCCCCCACCCCCGCCCCTACTTTCTTTGAAATAAGGGCCCTTGGAGTACGGATGGCCACGAGCAACTCTTCTGCAACCTGAGATGAAGCAATTGGGAGAAGGTTAATCATCTTCATCCTTGCCTGTACCTTGTCAGCTCCTATCACCAACTGCACCTTTCCCTGGCTCTTGTCATCTCCAGACCTCTGCAGAGGGAGTTACTAGGACGTGGCCATCCCGCTTCCTAATGAATGTGGATGTGCTTAGTAAAATGCTGACAGATATGATGTATTATTATTGGTGCTAATAGCACTAGATTTAGAATCAGGGGCTGGTCCCAGGCCCTCTGCTTAGTAGGCAAGAGATCTTGAGCAGGTTACTTAACTTCTTGGAGCTATATAAAGGAGGAAGTATCTACCTTACTGAGTTGTTGTGAGGATTAAATGAAAAACTGAATATATGCAAGGCCCTTATGCTGTGCCTGCTTAGTAAGTTATAGGTGCTATTGTTGTTCATGAAAGGAAAACAGTAATCAAAAGGGAAAGCAAATTCAAAGTTTTTTCTGAATACTGAGCATGAAAGACTGGGAAATGGAGAAGCTACTGAAAAAAATAAGGTAACTGATCTTGGTCAAATCACTTAACTCATTTCATCATCTAAACGGTGATTACAATTTCCCTTTTGTGTAATATATTGTATATTTATAAGGAATAGATGTTATTATAGATGCAAACGTTTTTTGAAAACTGAGTGTTTTCTTTTTTTCTGTATACAGTATTAATCTGGATCCTCCAAGAGATGACAAGGATTTTTTTGGGGAAATATTTGAGAGAGAAATTGGGATGGAAGCTAGAGAAGCTGGCAGGGCTGTCAGACTGTGATGAAGTTCTGACCTGAGGGAAGGAAAGTTTGGCAAGGGGGTACAACTCTGAACTAAAGTCAACCAATAGAGGGATCCTGCAGGTGACATCTTTCAGGAATACTGCAGTCAAGCTATCTTTGCTGAACTCAGTAATTGGCTGAGAAGAGCTTGTGGGAGATGTGGCCTCAGCACAGAGAAGTGATGCATTTCAGAGCAGCAGCTGTGGCCATTGGTCAGTTCTGCTCCCTGTAGTTGGTACATTCTCATGGCCACCACATTTACCATGATGAAGAATCTATTTTCTTAACAGGAGAATGTATTGTTTGCAAGTAAAACTGTTTATTCTGTTTCCCCTTGATATGTAGGAGAACTCTTCCCAGCAAGTCCAATGCAGCTACTCTTCCAGTGAAGGTCAACAAATAGTGTGCAGTGCTCTGATAATGAGCTAAAGGAACTTGTGAGCGTGGGCACTCCTTTTATCTCAAGTGGATTCTTGAAAGAGCTAATGGGGATGGGATTCGTTTTCTCTTTTGGAGCCGGTACCTTTTCTTTCTTGATACAAAATAGAATTTGTTAATAATGTCCTCTGCATCCATGACTTTTTAAAGAGAAATGAAAAGCGCTCTCTCTTTAAACAATTGTATATGATTGTAAAGTACTTCACATTTTATATACTTTCATATATGGTTTCTCATGTGATTGTCACAAAAGTCTTGAGGAGTAATAACTCTGGTTTTAGATGGATCAAAGTGAGAATCAGAAAGGTTAAACAATGTATCTAAAGCATAGGACTCATAGTGGCTAAGTGGGGAATTGAACCCATGCCATAATATTTCCAGCTTTTGTCACCACAGCACAGAGTTTGCAAGCACCTCTAATTTAATGATAAAGAAATATTCTGAATCTTTCGTATCATTGCTCCCAGTTTGAATGTCCTCATTTTATAAATAATGGGAAAAATCTGGAGAGGTGCCACAGAAAAGCATCAGACATTTTTAATTGGGCCCTTGGAGGAGCGTTGAAGGGAGCTGGAGTCACTCACTTTAGGAAAGAGAAAGCTGAAGATTGAGTTTATTACTTGCTTTATTTACCACCATAAGGGCTTATTCTGAGGCAGAGATGGACAAATTGCTTTCCATCTTCAGAAACATCGGGATGTCAGGAAATTGGGCATGGAGGCAGAAGAACTTTCTGAGTTGTCAGTGTAATTAAACAACACCAAGACCAGGACGAAAGGCTTGAATAGCTTTACAGATAAGAGCGAATACAAGAAGTCTGGCTGGTTTCCTACCTGCTTACATGGAGGAGGGAAGGAACTGGGGACCTCCTGCCCTCTGTACGATGCAGGAGCTGTAATTCTTTGACCTCAGAACAGAGACTTCTGAGTCTACCTTGTTAGCGTCATAAGGTGATGACTTGAATCATGTGAGAACACTGACATAGCTCAGTCAGCCCTTATGTTGGTGTTACAAAATGCTCACTGTCATTTCATCTATTCATTCATGCAACAGATATTTATTGAGTGCCTACTATTTTCCAGGCACTATTCTATGTGCTAAAGATCTATATAGTAGTGAGTAGACAAGGTCCATGCCTTTACTATTCTTATATCTTAGTGGGTGGAGGTAGACAATTAACAAGTAAACAAATAACAAATTCAGATAGTGCTAAGTGCTGTGGAAACAATAAAACAGTGTGATGTGACAGAGAGAGACTTAGGCTACTTTAGACTCAGTGGTCTGGGAAAATCTCTCTAAAGAAGTGCCATTTGATCTGAGACCATGGAAATGAGAAGGACTCAATCCTGCAAAGACTTAGAGGAAGACCATTCCAGGCAGAGGTAACATCAGTGTAAGGTAACATTTGGGCTGAGCCTTGAAGACAGAGATATAGTGGATGGATCACAGGAGGGAGAGGGAAAACCAGGAGTGAAAGTATATTGACTAATGATCGGGAAGCACTTTCTTGGAATGGTGACAGGTGCAGTTTGGCTGGAGGTAGAGTTGGTGTAGAGCCGTGGTTCTTAAACTTGAGGGTGCTTAAAAATCACCAGGTGGCCTTGTTAAAACCCAGATTGCTGGGCCCCATACCTAGAGTTTCTGATTTGCTTGGTCTGCTGTTAGGCCTGCATATTTGCATTCCTAATAAGTTCCCAGGTGATGCTGATGTTGCTGGTCCAGGAAACATGTTTGGGAACCACTGGAAAGATGGATTGCCATTTTGCGTCCAATTAACTTACTAATATTAATAAAAAACCTAACATTTGCTAAGTCGCCACTGTATGTCAGGTACTGCATGGACCCTTTTATGGAATCTATATAACAGCCCTCTTAAGTGGGAATTATGACTACCCCATTATCCAGTTGTGGGATAAGCACAGAGAGATCAAATAATGTACTGAAGCTCATAAAACTTCTTCACAAAGGTAGAAAGCAGGAGACCTATGGGGTAAGTCACAAGCTTGGGATTCCAGAGCTCTTCACCACCATACTATAATTCAACTACAAAATCCAGAGAGGTGGAGAGGCAGCAACTGGCTGGGTAATTTAATCAACCTAGAATGAAGGGATCATATAAGGAAAATGTGGCATGGGTGTATTGGATTCAGTTGGTTCCCTACTCAGCATGCCTTCCCCTTTGCTCTTTCCTAAGAGAACTCTGATTTTATTCAGATACCACCTTCTCAGCTCTGGGGGTAAAACTTAATAACTTTGAGTCTAGGTCTATCAGTACATGGCATCTTCCTGGCAACTGTTACTGGTTCTGGGTAGAATGTGTGTCCTAAATTGGTCACATAAGACTAAATGGAAGCCTTATATTCCATAGTTGGGAGAGCAACTTTCTTCTTCTCTTTCCTTGGGCATGAACATGGAAATGTGCCTGGTTGCTGTTGGTAGCCATTTCTCAACCATGCAAACAGGCAGTCTCTACACAAAGCTGATATACTGCGGCTGCAGAGTGGGGAGATGGAAGGAAGCTCTTGATGACACAGACCTGTCATTGAACCAAGGAACCCAGAAGGCTGCCTGACTTATGGACTTCGTTATGGGAATAGCCGAGTTCTGTATCTCTTGAGCCAGTTTGAGTCAGGGTAACAGGCAGCTGAGAGCTTCATAACTGGTAGAACAGGCACTACAATATGAAGGAGAATCTTTGGAATATATAAACTTTAATATAAAAATAAGGAGTAAATGTTCTAAGTTTGTAGGGTGTTGGGGGACATAATGGTGGCCATTTAATCTGGGATGCTCTCTGGAAAAGGGGAGGTGGAGGGAGAGGGGGCAAGAGTGAGACTGTGGAGACTTCTCTGTAATGACCATTGTCCTTCACACCCTCAAGAATGCTGTCAGTAAATTCGGATGGCTTTAAAGTAACAGTTGTCTCAACGCGTCTCTTTCTTCTTTCTTCAAGCTCTTTTATCCTGGTCTCTCTGTTACTCCTCAGAATGAATGTGTAATTCATACTTCAGGATTTCGGGTGATACAGCTGAAAACAATTTGGCCATAACAGTTTGATAAAGAAGAATTGGTCAGCACAATGATGTGGCTGAAATGATGATTTGATAAAATATGAAAATATTATAATCACTGTTTTTTTAAAGTAAATCTAATATTGGTGCATCATGAGGGTGATTTTGTACTTCCTGTGCTTTTCTGTTTGTGACAAGGAAAAGTTGAAATAACTTATATGTCTGATGATAGGTGATTCATTGGAAAAATTAGGTAATCAGTAATAGAGGATTAGTTGGGAGAACTTAAGTGGCAAAAATAGGAGATTAGTTGAAATAAATTAAATGTTTTTTACACTGCCCACAAAAATAAAATCATAATCAAGTAAGAAGTAAGCATAATTGAATGAGAAAGGATTATAAAAATTTAAAGAGGGAAAAATGAATTTCCAAACTCATAAAATGCCAAATTCTAGATCCTCTTCTTTTTTATTATTATTTATTTTTATTCATACTTACTACAAAAATATCAGAAATGCAAACAAGTAAAAAAGAGCATAATCTCACATCCCACTTGCTCAGAAATAAACACTGCCAATATTTGATTTATTTCCTACCAGATTTTGAATCCAGAGCTAATAATTTATGTGTCTCTATTTGGATACAATATACATATTAATATGTTAGTATTTTTCTAAGTAACATATGTATGTACATGTTGGTATTTTTCTATAAAAAGGATTTATGCTATTTTTGGTATAAAACAAAATATTTGTAACGCAAACAATAACTTTTTGTGTTCCATCACATTGGCCATTAAGGTTTCACTTTAATGAGCATCAAAGAGCATCAAAGGCCCAGCCTTTTTGCTTTTTAATTGAAGTGTAATTGACATACAATATCCTATTAGTTTCAGGTGTAAATCATAGTGATTTGATATTTATGTACATTACAAAATGATCGACATGATAAGTCTAGTTACCTTCTGTCACCATACAAAATTATTACAATTTTAATGAGTATATTCCCTATTCTGTACATTACATCCCTATGGACTTATTTTTTGATAACTGGAAGTTTGTACATGTTAATCCCCTTCACCTATTTGCTCCCCGTCCCCAACCCTTCCCTGCTCTGGTAACTACTAGTTTGTTTCCTGTATCTATAAGTCTGTTTCTGTTTTGTTTGTTTGTTTGCTTTGTTTTTTAGGTTCCACATAAAAGTGAAATCATACAATATATGTCTTTCTCTGTCTGACTTATTTCACTTAGCATAATACCTTCTAGGTCCCATCATGTTGTCTCGAATGGCAAGATTTCATTCTTTTTTATGGCCGAGTAGTATTCTATTGTGTATATATGTATACATATATACCTTTATCCATTTATTTATCGATGGACACTTAGGTTGCTTCCATATCTTGGCTATTGTAAATAATGCTGCAATGAACATAAGGGTGCACATATCTCTTTGAATTAGTGTTTTTGTTTTCTTTGGATAAATACCCAGAAGTAGAATTGCTGAATTGTATGCTAGTTCTATTTTTAATTTTTTGAGGAACCTCCATACTGTTTTCCATGGTGGCTGCACCAATTTACATTCCCACCAACAGTGCATGAGTGTTCTCTTTTCTCCATATCCTTGCCAACACTTATTTTTTGTCTTTTTGATAATAGCTATTCTGACAGGTGTGAGGTGGTATCTCATTGTGGTTTTGATTTGCATTTCCCTGATGATTAGTGATGTTGAGCATTTTTTCATGTGGTTTTTGGCCATCTGTATGTTTTCTTTGGAAAAATGTCTATTCAAGTCCTCTGCTCATTTTTTAATTAAGTTGTTTGCTTTTTGGTGTTAAATTATGTAAGTTCTTTATTTTTTTTTTGGATATTAATGCCTTATCAGATGTATGATTTGCAAATATCTTCTCCCATTCAGTAGATTGCCTTTTCATTTGTTGATGGTTTCTTTCACTGTGCAAAAGCTTTTTAGTTTGATGTAATCCCATTTGTTTATTTTTGCTTTTGTTACTCTTGCCTGAGGAGACTGGTCCAAAAAAAATATTGCTGAGACATCAATAGAGCTGACTGCCTATGTTTTCTTCTAGGAGTTTTATGGTTTCAGGTCTTGCGTTCAAATCTTCAATCCATTTTGAATTTATTTTTGTATAAGGTGTAAGATAGTGGTCCAATTTTGTTCTTTTGCATGTAGCTGTCCAGTTTCCCCAACATCATTTATTGAAGAGACTGTCTTTTCCCGATTGTGTATTCTTGCCTCCTTTGACATAGATTAATTGACCATGTAGGCCTGAGTTTATTTCTGAGCTTTCTATTCTATTCCATTATCTGTGTGTCTATTTTCGTCTCAGTGTCATACTGTTTTGCTTACTATAGCTTTGTAGTGTAGTTTGAAATCAGGGAGCATGATAACCTCCAGCTTTGTTGTTCTTTCTCAAGATTGCTTTGGCTATTTGGAGTCTTTTTTGTTTCATACAAATTGTAGAATTATTTGTTGTAGTTCTGTGAAAAATGCCGTTGGTATTTTGATAGGGATTGCATTGAATCTTTAGATTGCTAGTGCGGGTATTTTAACAATATTAATTCTTCCAATCCATGAACATGGTATGTCTTTCCATTTATTTGTGTTGTCTTCAATTTCTTTCATCAATGCCTTACTGTTTTCAGAATACAGGTCTTTTCCCTCCTTGGTTAAATTTATTCCTAGATATTTTATTCTTTTTGATACAATTGTAAATATGGTTTTCTTAATTTCTGTTTCTGATAGGTTTTTATTATGTATAGAGATGCAGCTGATTTCTGTGTATTAATTTTGTATCCTGCAACTTTACTGAATTCATTTATTAGTCTAATAATTTTTTGGTGGAGTTGTTAGTGTTTTCTATATGTAGTGTCATGTCATCTGCAACTAGTGACAATTTTACTTCTTCCTTTCCAATTTGGAAGACTTTTATTTCTTTTTCTTGCCTAATTTCTCTGGCTAGGACTTCCAATACTATGTTTAATAAAAGTAGTGAGAGTGGGCATTCTTGTCTTCTTCCTGATCCTAGAAGAAGAGCTTTCAGCTTTTCACCATTGAGTATGATATTAACTGTGGGTTTGTCATATATGGCCTTCATTATGTTGAGGTACATTCCTTCTTTACTCACTTTGTTGAGAGTTTTTAATCATAAATGGATGTTGAATTTTGTCAGAGCAGCTTTTTGTGCATCTATTGAGATGATCATATAATTTTTTCCTTTGTTTTATTAATGTGGGATATCACATTGATTGATTTGTGGATGTTGAACCATCCTTGTATCACTAGAAAAAAATCCCACTTGATTATAGTGTGTGATCCTTTTAATGTATTGTTGAATTTGGTTTGCTGATATTTTGTTGAGGAATTTTGCATCTGTGTTTATCAGGGATATTGGCCTGTAATTTTCTCTTTTTTTTGTGGTGTCTTTGTCTGGTTTTGGTTTCAGGGTAATGCTGGCCTCAGAAAATGAGTTTGGAAGTGCTCCTTCCTCTTCAATTTTTTGGAATAATTTGAGAAGGATAGGCATTAACTTTTTTTTTTTTTGGCTGAGAAAGATTTTCCCTGAGTTAACATCTGTTGTCAATCTTCCTCTTTTTGTATGTGAGCCACCACAACAGCATGGCCAGTGACAGATGAGTGGTGTAGGTCCATACCTGGGAACTGAATCTGGGTCACCAAAGTGGAGCATGCTGTACTTAACCACTAGGCCATTGGGGCTGGCCCGTTAACTCTTCTTTAAGTGTTTAGTAGAATTCACCTGCGAAATCATCTGGTTCTGGACTCTTTTTTTTTTTTTTGGAAAGTTTTAAATTACTGATTAATATCATTACTTGTAATTGGTCTGTTCAGATTTTCTACTTATTGACGATTCAGTCTTGGAAGGCTGTGTGTTTCTAGGAATTTATCCACTTCTAGGTTTTTCAATTTGTTGGTGTATAATTATTCATAGTAATCTCTTATGATTCTTTGTATTTCTGTGGTGTCAGTTGTAACTTCTCTTTCATTTCTTATTTTATTTATTTGTGCCCTCTCTCTCTTTTTTTAAATTGAGCCTGGATAAAGTTTTGTTGATTTTTAAAATTTTTTCAAAGAACAAGCTTTTAGTTTCATCGATCTTTTCTATTTTTTTTTGGTCTCTATTTCATTTATTTCTGCTCTGATCTTTATTATTTCCTTCCTTCTACTAACTTTGGGCTTTGTTTGTTATTTTTCTAGTTCCTTCATGTGTAAAGTTGTATTGTTTATTTGAGATTTGTCTTCTTTCTTAAGGTAAGGCTGTATTGCTGTGAAGTACTCTCTTAGAACTGCTTTTGTTGTGTCTCATAGATTTTGGAAAGTTGTGTTTCTATTTTCATTTATCTCAAGGTATTTTTTTTCTCCCCAAAGCCCTAGCACATAGTTGTATGTCCTAGTTGTAAGTCATTCTATTTCTTCTATGTGGGATGCCACCACAGCATGGCTTGATGAGTGATGTGTAGGTTTGTGCCCAGAATCCAAACCAGTGAACCCCAGGCCACCAAAGTGGAACATGTGAACTTAACCACTTAGCTATGGTGCTGGCCCCTCAAGGTATTTTTTTGATTTCCTTTTAATTTCTTCATTGACCCATTGGTTGTTTAGTAGAATGTTGTTTAGTCTCCATGTGTTTGTGTTTTTTTCCAGTTTTCTGCTTGTAATTGATTTCTAGTTTCATACTGTTGTGGTCATAAAAAATGCTTGATATGACTTTAATCTTCTTGAATTTATTGAGACTTGTTCTTTGGCCTAACATGTGATCTATCCTGGAGAATTCTCCATGTGCACTTGAAAAGAATGTGTATTCTGCAGTTTTTCAATAGAATGCTCTGTTTCCTTAAGTCCATCTAGTCTAATGTGTTGTTTAAGGCCAGTGTTTCCTTATTTATCTTCTGTCTGTTGGTCTGTGTATTGATGTAAGTGATGTATCAAAGTCCTCTACTATTATTGTATTTCTGTCAATTTCTCCCTTTATGTCTATTAATATTTGCTTTATATATTTAGGTGCTCCTATGTTGGGTGTATAAATATTTACAAATGTTATATCCTCCTCTTGGATTGACCTCTTTATCATTATGTAATGCTCTTCTCTGATTTTGTTACAGTCTTTGTTTTAAAGTCTATTTTGTCTGATACGAGTATTGCTACCCCAGCTTTCTTTTCATTTCCATTTGTGTGGAACAGTTTTTTCCAACCCTTTACTTTTAGTCTGTGTGTGTCTTTAACTCTGAAGTGAATCTCTTATAGGTAGCATATAAATGGGTCTTGTTATTTAATCCATTCTGCCACCCTGTGTGTTTTGACTGGAGAATTTAGTCTGTTTACCTTTAAAGTAATTATCTATAGGTATGTACTTATTGCCATTTCGTTAATTGTTTTCTGGTTGTTTTTGTAGTTCTCTGTTCCTTTTTTCTTCTCTTGCTCTCTTTCCTTGTGGTTTGATGGTTTTCTTTAGTGTTATGTTTGGATTCCTTTCTCTTTATTTTTTTGTGTATCTATTATAGGTTTTTGGTTTGTGGTTACTATGAGGTTCATATATATTGACCTATATATATTTAGGAGTCTGTTTTAAACTGATGTTTGCTTAAGTTTGAATGCATTCTAAAAGAACTACATTTTTACCCTTCACATTTTATATTTTTGATATCATATTTTGCATTTTTAAATTTTGTGTCTCCCTTAACTACTTATTGTACTTATAGTTGATTTTACTACTTTTGTCTTTTAACCTTCATATTAGATTTTTAAGTGGCTGATCCACTTCCTTTGCTATATATTTGCCTTTACCAGTGAGATTTTTTTCTTTCATATATTTTCTTACTCCTAGTTATGGCCTTTTCCTTTCTCTTAAAGACGACCCTTTAACATTTCTTGTAAGGCCAGTTTAGTGGTGATGAACTCCTTTTGTTTTTGTGTGTTTGGGAAATTTTTAATCTCTCCTTCAAGTCTGAATGATAAACTTGCTGGGCAGAATATTCTTGGTTGTAAGTTTTTTCCTTTCAGCACTTTAAATATATTCTGCCACTGTCTTCTGGCCTAAAAATTTTCTGCTGAAAAATCAGCTGATAGTCTTATGAGAATTCTGTTGTATGCGACTAGTTGTTATTCTCTTGCTGTCTTTAAGATTCTTGCTTTGTCTTTCACTTTTGCCATTTTAATTATAGTATGTCTTGCTGTGGATCTCTTTGGGTTCATCCTGTTTGTGAGTCTCTCTGCTTCCTGGACCTGGATATTTGTTTCCTTTCTCAGGTTAGGGAAGTTTTCAGCCATGATTTCTTCAAATAAATTTTCTGCCCCTTTCTCTCTCTGATCTCCTTCTAGGACCCCTATAATGTTATTGTTAGTATGCTTAATGTTGTCCCAGATGTCCCTTAAACTATCCTCGCTTTTTGATATTCTTTTTTCTTTTTGCTGTTCTGATTGGGTGTTTTCCACTATTCTGTCCTCCAGATAGCTGTTCCATTCTCCTGTATCATCTAATCTGCTATTGATTCCCTCTAGTATATTTTTCATTTCATTTATTGTATTCTTTAGCTCTGGTTGGTTCTTTCTTATATTTTCTAACTCTTTTTGGGGGAAGTTCTCACCTGTTTCCTCCATTCTTCTCCCAAGTTTGATGAGCATCTTTATGGCCATTACTTTGAACTCTTTATCAAAGATAATTACTTATCTGTATTTCATTAGAGTGTTTTTTCTGGGGTTTTTATCTTGTTCTTTCATTTGGAACATATTCCTTTGTCTCTTCATTTTGTTTGACTTTCTGTGTTTATTTCAATGAGTAAGGCAAAATAGCTACTTCTCCTGGTCTTGAAGGAGTGGTGTTGTGTAGGCACATCCCCTGTGTGGACTGTTTGTACCAGGTGGTTTTGGCAGGCCATCTGGAGCTGGTGTGGGTGCAGGGGATCCTGGGGCACACTGCACTGGGGCCACCCTGGTGAGACAGCTGGAGCTGGAGTGAGTGTGGACTGGTGGGGGGGGGGGGGCGGTAGTCCCAGGGCTGCCCTGGTGGATGGCTAAAGGCCCAGCTTTTTGCTCTAGCCATACTGCTCTGTCCCCACTTCTCTACCCATTTACCCACTTGGGGATTTTGAGATTTCATGAGCCACCCTGTGAGCCAAGGAGCTCAGAAATCAACCAGAGGTAGATGAGGATGATTTTCTGGGGAGGAAAATAGTATAAGACCTCTTAAGGAAGCAAGACATGGGAAAAGGAGAGCTGAGATGATAGGATCAGTAGAATGGATGATGTCTCCACTCACTGGTGTAAAGGAGAGATTTCATATTAATACAATTAGGAACACATTATACTGTTCAAAAAGAGCCAGAACATGAGCAAAAGGAGGACATTAAAGAATATTTTCCAAGTAAAAACTGGAAAGGAAAAACAAAACAAAAATAAAAACAAAAACCAAGAAGCATAAAACTCACCTTTGCAGTCTTTGAGGTGGTTTTTCACTGCCAAGGAAGTGGAACACCCAGGAGAAGCATGAAAAGCAACTGAAAGAATGAGGAGGAGGATGAAGAATAGGCAAGACCATTACACACAGGGGGTGCTATTATATTTTGGGCTTGGTGAGGATGTTTGTGACTTTCTTTTTGTTGTTGTTGTTGAAGAATACTGGCTCTGAGCTAACATCTTTTGCCAATCTTCCTCTTTTTGCTTGAGAAAGATTGTCATTGAGCTAACGTCTGTGCCAGTCTTCCTCTACTTTGTATGTGGGATGCTGCCACAACATGGCTTGATGCGCAGTGTGTAGGTCCATGCATGGGATCTGAACCCATGAACCCTAGGGCACTGAAGTAGAGTGGTGAACTTAACCACTGTGCCACTGGGCTGGCTCTGTTTTGTGACTTTCTTAGGTTGGAAAAGATGGGCAAGTATTGGCCATCAGCAAGAAGACAACAGACTTAGAGATGATTTACTTGGTTAAAGAACTGATGCTGTGTTGTATTTAAGGAGGAAGTTGGCATCAAGCAAAAAGTGACCTAGTAATTATTTCCCCAAATTAATACCAAAATATGTTCCAAAGATTTCTTGTCAAGTTTATCTGATCTCGGTTCTATCTACCTGCCTACCTATCTATCTGTTTATGTATCTATCTATCTAACATATAGTTTGTTCTATTTGTTTTTGTAAAAAATCTTGTTTGGGATTTGGTTTTAAAAGTGAACAGAGAACTTCTTTTTCTAGCCAAGCTGGAGTAAAAGGACTGGATTTATCTTTCTTCTAAAATACCCCTCCACAACCCAGATAAAGTATATTAAACAATGGTTTCAAGATACTGGGCATCAGGTAATGAAGTATCTTTGATCACTAAGAGATGAGAAATAAAGGGAGTGAGCCCCATGAATATCCCAATTTACTGCCTGGAGAAATTTCCAGGCTATGATTCAGAAAGGGGTTGATGTAGAGGAGCCCAGAAAATGCCATGGCAGAATTACTGAGTTATTTGGGGGAGGAAAAAACATTCTAAGCCAAAAACAAGTGCAGACAGGAGATGAAGGCTTTTCTGCAAGACCTCTGTCAGCTCTACTGTGAAGAGGCAAACTCTGTGGAATTATCCTAACATGGGGCAAAGAGGAGGGTCAGCGGATGAAGAGACGCAGGACAGAAAGGAAGTCCAGGAGCTAAGCCAGGGCTAGCTAAGGGCTTCATAAATTTTCTAGTAAGGAAGGATTGGTAGTTAATACCAGAACTAAAGTGTGGCTTGGATGGTAAATTATCTGTAGCTTGTTTTGTGGTATTTGTGCTTAGGACGTAGTGAACGGTACACAATTTATTTCATAGGGTGGGGATCCTTTTTCTTGAATTTCCCTTTTGTTTCTAAAAGTTCCAGAATAAAAGCCTCCTTCATCACCTTATAAGGAAGGGGCCTGAACTGAGGGTCACCCAATCAGCATTTGTACCCCCTTATTGTGGTGCTTTGAGTTTATGCTGCCCTTTCCAGAAAAGCAGCCTAAGGAGGACTCATTCTTGTTTAAGTTGACTGTAGCTTGACCTTCACATTTCTAGTGATAAGAATTAAGGAAGGAGAAGTGAGGTGAAAGGGAAAATGTTAAAAAAAAAAAAAAAAGAAATCCTTGGATGGTTTTGTGTGTGTGTTTATGTATGTATTCTTTCTGTATGAGGTGGGATTTTCTGGAATGTTTTATATCAGAGACTTCCTAGTACTTCAGAAATTTTATATTCATATATATAGTGACCATATGATATATATAATCTTATAATTAGTTAATATTTTGATCTTTATATTCTTTTTTAAGTAAAGAACATAATTATTCAAATAAATAAGTTCATTAATATGAGTTGAACTCCTACTATACACAAATTATAGAGATGGAGAAAGGTGAGTTCTGCCTCTGAGGGCTCTTACGGTCTGGGAGCGTGGGGTTGGGGTGGCAGAATGGTGAGTGGGGACAGAGTTGAAGGAGGCCAACAGACAGGCATCCACATACCAAATAGAATGTTGTAATTAGAGCCAGAATTGTTCTTCAGAGGTTCCGTGAATGAGACAATTTTCTGACTTTTCGGAAGTAAAGAAGACCTTATATGGATTTATACTCAAGTGAAAAATCATACCCAGAAATCACCTGGGGATCTGTAGGCATGTGAGCTGCCCTGTGTGTGACATGTCTTCTGTGGCTTCAATTTAAAAACAAAGTCAAGCACCAAGATGTAGGACAGGCATTTTCTGAAATGTCACTATTCCACCTCACCATAAATAACTGGGAACATCATAAAATTATTTTGGTGTGTTACGTGTGATCTTAGTGATTAGGACTGAGTAAAATGTCACGTTCCTGGGGTTGGTATGTTAGGCCAACACCCCAAACTCTCATCAAGTTTGATCCTGTGGCGGTAGAAGTTTGCTTTCGAGTCTGGGTTGAGTCACTGTCATGATGATTCTCCATCCAAGAAGTGTGGCATATTTTTGGGCCCCAGAATCAGAAGCAAGTGTGAACTAGTATTTGTGAGATTTTCCAACTAGAAACACTGGCTGAGGTGGGTAAATGGAGAGGGGAGGTGATTTGGACAACAGGCAGCACCTGGAGGAGTGGCAGATATCACACTCAGCCGTGTTCTGAAAGTGGAACAGCTGCCCTTGAATAGGGCTCAGAGGAGGGCTAATGGGTAGGTTTTGTTAGAGAAAAAGATTAAAAAAGCCATAAAAGTCAAGAGGCAGCCTTGCAGAGAGCATTAGTTTTGTGATTAAGGTATCAAGCTACTAATTCAGGAGAAAGTTGTCTGTCTGTCCAGACTTACACGTTAGAGGCAGCACTGTGAGTCACCAGGGATTTGGTTCAGAAAAACTAGAATAGGTTTTAGGAGCAGAATCCTTTAGGATTAGCAGAAACCCTACTAAAATAGCTTACACATCCAAGGGTTTCTTTTCTTTCACAAATGAAGTCTGGAAGTAGGTTGTCCAACGCTGGTATGGCAGCCCCACAAAGTCATCAGGAGCTTGGACTCCTTCTGGCTTAGAGCATTTCCATCCCTAGGGTGTGACCCTTGTAGTCACAGTCCAAGATGGTGGCTGGAGCTCCACCTGTTATATTCCAGACAGCGGGAAGGAGGGAGGACAGAAGAAGTACCCTTTCTTTTCTTGTTAAGCAAACTTCCTGGAGTACCATACAGTTCTTAAATCACATTGGTCAGCCTCAGTCACAAGGCCATATCTACGTTGAAGAGATGTTTGGAAATATATTCGTTTAACTGGGTTTATTTTTACTCTGAATAGGTTCAGGAATTCAGGGTTTTGTTCCTAAGGAGACAGAAGAACAGATTTTGGGAGGTGATTGGCATCTTTGCCAGTGAAGCTTGCAATTGATTTTGAAAATAGATGGAAGCAGATGAACAGAATATATATCACAAGTGATAGAAACTAGTTGCCATTCATTCAGTCACTCACCTCATTCATTCATTCATCATTTGATAAGCATCGATATATACCAATCCTGGGGATAAAGGGATGACTCTAGACTCTACACTGATTCCTGGAGATGTCTGTCTGTCTTGAAAGGCAAATCCACATCCTCTAATTAGAACAATCTTTTGTGGGGGATTTGTGGAAAAGACCGTGTGCAAGCTTACACTCTGCCTTTGAGTAGATTCTTAGTGCCTATTATGCTTGCAGAAGAGTTTTAAGTTGTCCTTTTGAAATGCTAAAGTGCTTTTGTCAATACTCTTGAACAGGATTATTCATAAAGTCATAACTTGTAGATGAAGAATGATTTCCTAGAAAAACCTTAGAGCGGCCGAATGCTAAAACATTCTCTGCTGTGAGCCAATTTTTATACTATCCTCATCTTTACCCTCAGCCTCTGACCCAGAACTTTTACCGATCCACCTTTAGTTCTGTTGTTTGAGGACCACCTAAAGCAATTCTTGGGTCTCTCCTCTCCTCTGCTCACTGTTTTTCTGTTCTTCTCTGAGGCTTAATTTTTTCAGACTAAAAAGCCCTTTTACCCTTTCAGCTGTTTCCCAAATAATATGATTTGGGGACAGGAATAAGGAGGAAAATAACATTTTTGTGGGGGTTCACTATGGCCTGGATATGGTGCTAGAGTTTTTATAGACATGATCTTATTTCAACCTTCGCAACAACCCTGTGGGAGGCTGATAGTCTTTACATTTTGCAAATAAGGACCAAGGTTTGCGGAGCTTACCTTCACCAGTCACCTCGCTGAGTTCCTTCAGTCAGCCAATGTGCAGGCAGGATTTGGTCCTTATCTGTTGGAAGACCAGTCTGTACTTTTTCACCATATCTTGCTGGTCTATCTTCCTGGTCCCTCCATTCTGAGGATGCTCGGTTTCTTCAGCTACAAAATAGGACTCATTCTCTACTCACCTCAGGAGGAAGAGACTTCAGGTAAGACTGATGCACCTGAAAATTGAGCTTCCTCTCTTCCAAATTTGGGGTAAATACAGAGAATGTGTGCTGGTTGTGCCAATTCTCTGCACATGTAGGCAGGCAGACATGGAACCAGAGTCCCCCAAAACAGTAGAGCAGGCCAAAGTGAGTCTCACCTCCTGTCTAGGGATGCCAGTGGGGATTGTTGAAGGACAGCTCAGTCAGGTACTGTTATCAACAGCAGGTGGCTTTATGAAGACTTGCAGGCTGAGGAAGCTCTTCCTTCCGATGGGGATAATGGAGCTGGCCCCCTGCATCACACAGCTTCCTTCTTTCAGCTATATTGTTGTGCCCTGTATCGACAGTAAGGGAACTTATGCCCCCTGTCTGAGTCTATGGTATTTTGTTGTCAGTCATCATTGCCTTTGTCAAAATGCTCTCTATTGCCACCATTTGTTTGTAAGAATTAATAGCAATTAACACAGAAACATGTAGGAAACTGCTTCATTAAAATAATGAAGCTATGATGAAAATGGTATTGGTTTATATGTTTTAATCTTCAAAGATTGCTGTACTAGAGGCAGAACCATCTAGTATTTTTCCCTAATTTTATGGAGAAGGAAACTGAAGCATAGACCAAGGCTGTATAGCTAGCTGTCCTTTGAGGGAAGTTTGCTTAGGAGCTCCAAATTTGTACATGTCATTGTAGGCGCAGTTTAGGTTTTATAAACAATTCAGTGGTCAGTGAAGCATAGTACTTAAGAGGGCCCACCATCTGTGCGACCTTGGGTGAATTGCTTACCTTCTTTAAGCTACTGTTTCCCCATTTTAAATGGGGATGATAAAAGTACCTACTCTGGAAGGGTTGTTATGAAGACCAGAGGAATTACTATTATGACCCACTGGGATGGTGACTGGCGCATATTAAGTGGCATATAAATGATTGTTTAAAAATGAAAGTAAACTTTTACTAGAAGAGAAAATGAACACATGGGTCTGTGAGATTGGAATTTCCTTATTCTGCTCTCTTTTTGTCACTAATAATAACATTTTATAGGGCCTGAGTATTTTATACCTTATTGAATAATTTCATGTGCACTATATAATTTGGTCTGCATAGAATCCTGTGAGCTGGATCCTTTAGCTCCTTTTTAAAATAAAGATGCCAAGGGTCAGAGAGGCAAAGTGATTTGTTTAATCTCACATATCTGGCAAGTGACAGAGCACTTTCCCACTAGTACTGTTAGTCATTTTCACTTTTATAGTACTTATCAGGAGCCAAGCACTATGCTAGTTAAAAAAAAAAATTTTAACTATAAGCCTCTTAGCAAGGCTTTAAGGTATTATCCCCATTTTACAGGTGGCAAAAGTGAGGCCCAGAGGGTTTAAATAACTTGTCTCAAGTCCATAACTAATGAATGGAGTTATCAGAATTCGAAACCAGGTCTGCTTGAGACCAAAACTTGTCCTTTTGCTCCAGCTCACCAACTCTTGTTACCATCTTCCAGAAGAAAGATGGATTTTTTTATTCCTTGGCTGTGATGGCTTTGATAACAAGGATTGCGTCTTTTCATCTTTATATTCCTCGACCACAGTGCCTGGCACTAAGCCCAGTGTCTGGCATGATGAATGTGAGCTGATCTAAATGGAACTGGTCCCTTTTTGGCCGTCTCTCCTTGTTCCAGCTAGGTAACAAGATGAGTAGCTAGAAATCTGGACCTTGGCTCAGCTGCAGCTTGGTGCCAGGTCTCTATTGAATGTAGTTTCTAAAGTTGTTTAGTTTCTTCTGGATTGCTGGATGTCATCAGATATCACTTCCTTTGCATTCTTTTGGCTTTTCATTGGGAAACCGCTCAATGTTATGATTTCACTCGTCCATAGCAGAACAAGGGCTCAGTAATGCAATGATAATTGAATAGTTAATGAAAACAGGCTTCGATGAATTGGAAACCTCAGTTCTTTGCCAGTTGGGAACATTCAGAACTGGGACTGTGGGGAGCATGATGGATGGATTCAGCTATGCTATCAACGATTAAGAAGAATTGTAGGGAGAGGTGGGATAGACAATGTTTAGAGGCGAATGAGACTCTCAACTTTAAAGTAAACAATCCTTGGGCACTTGATAGACAGATGGGGACTGGAAGGCAACAATTTAGGTGGATTGTAGCCAAAGGGAGGGTGGAGCTCACTCACTCTTAAGTTAATTCTCAGTCATACAGGTGAAGACGCTAAGTCTTGGATATGGCAGAGGCTAATTTAAAGTCATAAAACAAGTTGGTAGCAAGTCCAAGCCTGGGACCAAGCTTCATTCTCTGTCTGGGGCTCCTTTCATAAAAGATTTGTGATTGGTTGGCTCTAGGAGGTGATGAGAATGCCCTGAGGATGACCCCTATGCTTCCAGCTCTAATGCTGGGCAAAGGAGGGAAAAAAGTAAGCCAAAGTGTTGTGTTTGACAAGTTTATTCATGTAGTTAGTAAGGTATTGGTTTTTGTTATCAAGCTATTGATGATCCCAATGGTGATGTTTCAGTGGAGTCTTTAGGGTAGCCATATTGTAATGGGTTGAGGGTAAAAGGGAATTGAGGTAGTAGAGACAATTAGTGCAGATCACACTGCTAATACGTTTGGTGAAGGTAGGAACTGGACGGGGAAAATAAGAATTGGTTTGTTTGTTTTTAAGGATTTCCAAGTCTTAAGCTTGTTTGTAGGCTACGGGGAAGAAGCTGGAGTGGAGGTAATTGGAGACAGGTATTAGAGGGGATGGGTGATGGAGCACAGTCCTCAAAGAAGATAGAGGGGAAGGAATCTGGTCCACAGGGCAATGGGCCAACTCTGGAGGTGAGGGAGGACATGTGAGGGAAGGACATAAGAAGTCATGAGTGCTGTTGTATCTAAATTTAGAGGAAGAGGGGCATATGGTGTTAGTTTTGAAAGCCTTTCATATTCTCTGTGGAGTAGGAACTATTCATTGGTAAATTGGGTCGGACTTGAATAAGTTTTGCATCACTCATAGGGGAGTCAAGATCAGACAACAATTTCACATAAGAACATAAAGATAAAGGAATAATGTGTGAGTTACACAAATTACCATTTGTCTTTTGGAAATGAAGTGTGAACTGAAGGGATAATCCCTGGCTTTGCTAATTGTTTTGTCTCATTTGGGAACAAAAGTGGGCAGTTGATCTTTAGCCAGGATGCTTATGGATGTGTACACATAACTGATGTTTTTGCATGCTTGTTAAACCTACTAGAAAACTGTGTCCTGTTAGATTGTTACCATTCACTGATGGATCTTGGGCTCCTAATTGGTCTAGACTACTGTGATGAATTCCGGCTCTCTTCCCACCCTCTGCTGAAATGCAGCCACCTCTGAGATGGAGCGTGAAACTAGTTGTGACAGGGCCAGGAAATTGTCTCGTCCCGGAAAGGACAAGGCTGATGAAACTGGCATTTCCAGGCTAGAATCTGTCTCCCCTGGGACCGAGAAGAGTGTGGACTTCCAGTTGCCCTCTTCTGAGCCCTCTGCCCAACTGTTCCATGATTTCAGCCACATGTCGTAGAGTGCCCAGTCATATTTAAAGTCTCATCTGTGAAGCTTATAAAGGCTGGGTGCTGCAGTAGAAAGAGTTTCAGTTTGGAGACAGATGTGCCCGGGTTTAAGTCCTGGCTCCATCATGGGTGACCTGAGCCTCTAGTGGAGACTCATTTGACCTCTCTGTGTGTAGCATGCTTCTCAGTAAAAGGAGATGATAATGTCTCCTTTGGTTACTACAAAGCATTGAGATGATTACATAGGGCAATGAATATTACAAAGTGGTGTGTAATAGAAGGTGCTTTAATGAAATAGTGGGCGAGCGAGCTGTTATTTACTTAATATCATCTGTGTGCCAGACATCGCAGTAGGTGCTTTGCTTTCATGGTCACGTTTCACCCTGTGGAAAACTTCTGAGGTTAGCATGATTATCCCCACTTTACAGAGGATGAAATGTATCCAAGGGTGGGATGACCCTTCATCTCTTTTGCTTGGGACAGTCCTAGGTCACACCTATTGTCCCAGAGTAATCATTAGTAAACCTCTCTTTCACTCTCCAAAATTTAGAATACAAATTATATGGTCACCCTGTGTGAGGGGAAGGCCTGAAGCTGGAGTAGAGTCCTGTCTTTCTTTCTCTGCAGGTGTGGGTGGGAGGAATTTCCTTGGCACAATTTTTTATGTTCTATTTCTGCCCTGCAGCAAAGCTGTACTCTTCTGCCTCAAAAGCAAGAGAGAGACTCCCTGCTAATCTGCTGAGTCCTCCCTGGGATTCTCTTGCAAGGCCAGTTCATCTGAGAATAAAGGGCAAGAAATGAAGCTATAGTAGGAAAGAGCCATTTGGTTATATGTATTTTGGATTCATTCATTCATTCATATATTTCATTCATTTACTCATTTACTGACTGCATACTACTTGCAAGGACCAATGGCAGATATGAGAATGGGAGAATAGGAAGTTGAACACCACACAAATCTTATCATCAAGAAGCTTACAGTCTAATGGGCAGATGCAGCAAACTAAAATGCAAGGCTGAAAGTGTAGAGTTTGAGTAGTCAGGGGATGCATCAGTGGGATCTGGGGACAGAGACCACATCCTGCTTAGGGCAATTTGGGAAATTTTCTTATAGGAGGTGGCCTTAGGGCGAACTCTGAAGATTGATAGGATGTGAACCACACAAAGCAGGGGAAAGGGCTATCAGGCAGATGGGTCACCAAAAGAAGGCAGGACATCTTAAAATCAGGAGCAGTTCAATTTTTTTAAAATGAAGGCTATATAAAAATGACTGAGGGGAAAGAAAGTGAGAAAATTTGGTTGGTTTACACCATGGAATGGCATGCATCTGGACTAAAAAAGCTTACATTTTAATGTGTTTGTCATACATACACATATAAGATAGATTTATACTTTATTTGACTGGTAAGTTTATCTCTCTATCTATTTTTTAATTTGTATCAGGAGAATGAAATCTGGTATCAAATCTGGGAGTTTTGTGGAGATGGACCCAGGTCAAGGGACATCAAAGGCATGGAGACTGTTGTTGAATGTGTTGTTTCAATGAGAAAATCTATGTATGGAAAGAGAATAGCAAAATTGATTCTAACATGTATGTGTATATATATTTTAGTTTTCAAAACATTTTTTTCCAAGTAATTTTATTGAGATCATAATGGTTTATAATTGCCTAATTTCAAATGTACATTATTATTTACCAATTTCTGAATACAGTTCATCGTGCTCACCTGCAGTAGTCTAATTTTTGTCCATCACCATACATATGTACCCCTTTATCCCTTTCACCCACCCCCCAAGTCCCTTCCCCTCTGGTAACCACTAATCTGTGTTCTCTTTATCCATGTATTTGTTATCTTCCACATGAGTGAAATCATGCAGTATTTTTTTTCCTCTGTCTGGCTTACTTTGCTTAACATCATACCCTCAAGCTTCATCCATGTTGTTGCAAATGGGACTGTTTTGTCTTTTTTATGGCTAAATAGTATTCCATTGTATATATATACCACATCTTCTTTATCCAATCATCTGTAGAAGGGCATCCATAATGCTGCAGTGAACATGGACGTGCATCAATCTGTTTGGATCATTGATTTCAAATTCTTTGGATAGATACCCAGTAGTGGGATAGCTGGATCGTATGGTATTTCTATTTTTAATTGTTTGAGAAATCTCCATACTGTTTTCCATAGTGGCCTGCAGCATTTGCATTCCCACCAGAAGTGTATGAACATCCCCTTTTCTCCACAACCTCTCCAACATTTTTTATTTTTTGTCTTAGTGATGATAGCCATTCTGATCAGTGTAAGGTGATAGCTCATTGTAGTTTTGATTTGCATTTCCCTAATAATTAGTGATGTTGAACATCATTTCACATGTCTGTTGGCCATCTGTATATCTTCTTTGGAAAAATGTCTGTTCATTTCCTCTGCTCATTTTGTGATATGGTTGTTTGTTTTTTTCTTGTTGAGTTGTATGAGTTCTTTATATATTTTGGAGATCAACCCCTTGTCAGATAAATGATTTACAAATATTTTCTCCCAGTTGGTGGGTTGTCTTTTCGTTTTGTTCATGGTTTCCTTTTCATCGCAGAAGCTTTTTAGTCTTATGTAGTCCCATTTGTTAACTTTTTCTTTTGTTTCCCTTGCCCGAATAGACATGGTATTTGAAAAATGCTGCTAAGACCAATGTCAAATAGTGTACTGCCTATATTTTCTTCTAGGAGTTTTATGGTTTCAGGTCTTACATTCACGTCTCTGATCCATTTTAAGTTAATCTTTGTATATGGTGCAAGATAATGGTCTACTTTCATTCTTTTGCATATGGCTGTCCAGTTTTCCCAGCACCATTTATTGAAGAGAATTTCCTTTCTCCATTGTATGTTCTTGGCTCCTTTGTCAAAGATTAACTGTCCATAAGTGTGTGGTTTGATTTATGGGCTTTCAATTCTGTTCCATTGATCTGTGTGTCTGTTTTTGTGTCAGTACCATGCTGTTTTGATTAATATAGCTTTGTAGTATATTAGCAAAATTCATTCTAACATTTTAATTCTAATGTTAAACATTCTAATATAATTTAATTCTAATGTTTTAAAGAGTATTACAATTTTTGTTTATATACACATGGACTGTGAAATATTGGGTATGGCGTGATTAAGCCTAATGGCTGCTGAGGAGATATTTAGAGGTGTGACCCAAGAAATATCACAGAGCTGTAAATGGGAATCTTTGTCAATTCAGACTCTGAATAGAAAGAGACTTTTGAGCCAAAAGGGATTAAGCTCCCACACATCATCCACAGTGTAGAGAACACTGATCTGGCCCGAGAGATGGCAGCTGCTGAAGAGACATGAATGTAGAATTCTCAGGTCAAAGAGACAGAGAGCTGTAGTTTCACCTAACCATTCTGATTAATAGCCTGAGCAGTGGCTCTCAAAAACTTTGCATATCAATAGTAAAAACTTCGTGATTATAGTCAAAATGGTAGCAACGCAGCTTATTTCTCAAAAACCAAACAGGGGCCGGCCCAGTGGCCGAGTGGTTAAGTTCACGTGCTCCACTTTGGTGGCCCAGGGTTTGGATCCTGGGCATGGACATGGCACCGCTCATTAGGCCATTTTGAGGCGGCGTCCCACATGCCACAACTAGGAGGACCCCCAACTAAAAAATATACAACTATGTACTGGGGGGGGGAGATTTGGGGAGAAAAAGCAGGAAAAAAAAAAGAAGACTGGCAACAGTTGTTAGCTCAGGTGCCAATCTTTAAAACAAACAAACAGCAGAAATAAAAACCTAACAGTAATTCTATAGATCTGTTAGTTAAATCAAGAGCAATAGCATCTGAAGACCATAGTCAACCTAAGACCCTAATTAATGATAAAGCTCTGAAAACAATGCATTCTTTCTGAAAATTGCTAAAATTCCAGCCATTTGAGATTGTACACACAAAGTAAGAGTTTTGTGCTTTGTAGGAATAGTCAGACATTTTTTGGTAACCACTGAATTGAGTTCAGTACATTTTAACAATGTACTAATTTTAATATATTTTAATGCCCAATTTTAGTAATCTTTCATAGCTGAATAGGTAACCACTAAGTAGTTCTAGATATACATGGATATGAAAATCTATGGAGTAGTTTAATATTTGCTAAGTAGAAACAGTTCATTGCTCATTAGGGGCCACTTTGGAGTGAAACATACTGCCAGCATTTTTTACTGCAAGTTAGAGGGAAGTGCCGTCTCTATAGAAATCAATTGTAAAGAGTCAATGATTTGATCAAGAGTATAAGCAAAAGGTAAGACTTAAAAAATGAGATAAAAACTCACTCATCCAACCCAGGTCAAATGGTGTGAGAGACACAATCAGTGTTAGATACACAAAACAGCAACTGGACCTGCAGGACATAGCAATGTCGCTGCAGCCAGTCTGGGTGAGGGTGTTCTTTACTGCCTGGTGCAAGGTCTTGGGGACTGAGATTAGAACCTATTATCTGTCCCATAATAGACAGAGTGACCAAATGTAGCTCATTTCAGAGTATGGGCATGGCCATGCTTAACAAATATCTCTCCATCTTCATAAAATTATTATCTAAAAAAACTCCAAATAACTCTGCTCTTTTAATACAATACAAATCCTCTTATCAGATGTGATTGGGACCAGTAGTTGCTTGGTTTTTTCCCAAAGTTGGTTAAAGTGGGAAAAATGATATGCACATACCATAACATTTTGTGTTAGTGTTGAGCACATACATGTACATACCGTTGCCAGTTTTTTGATGTTAGGCCAAAGCTTTTCTTTGGGGATGGTTCACTGACTGTAGTTATACTTCTTTCATCAACCATAGCCATGATGTACAATCTACAATTTCCAGTTCTGCTCTCTTTAACATGGAATAAGAACATAAAAACATTTGTGAAGCAACTTAGGCATAGAATCCTTCTAGACTTTTATGATTTTTTTCTCCAGTTATTGACAGTCATCTCCACCCATACCTATTTCCAAAACATTTACGTAGTGATTTATCTTTTTAAAAAATTTTTGGTAAGGAAGATTGGCCTTGAGCTAACATTTGTGCCAGTCTTTATGTGGGATGCCACCACAGCGTGGCTTGCTGAGTGGTGTGTAGGTCTGCACCCAGGATCCGAACCTGCAAACCCTGGGCTGCTGAAGTGGAGCACACGAACTTAACTACTACACCACCAGGCTGGCCCCTTAGTGATTCATCTTTATTGAGTCTTTTCAAAGATGAATTAAAGTAAAAGAATTATTTTTCATAGAAGCAACTCTTATTGCATTCATATTTTATTGGATTCCAAAATATTTAAATTATGTCATTTTACTAGTAAGTACAATTGGAATAAACGCATCTGGATGTAAACCCAGATGACTCTTGGTAAGCCAACAACAGACTGGTGAAGTGTTCTGGGGAGTAGCCTGCTGTCTGTTTTGTGTACTTTGGGTGTGTGTCCATATGCTTTGTGTGTCTATCCGTATGTTTTACAGAAAGATTGGAGAGTGTGATTAACTCAGCAAGAAGGTCAGATGGAGGGCGCTCAAGCAGGTGTATGGGTCCCTGTACTTGGTAGCCTCTTTTGCCTACAACCTTAAAGATACTAGTGCCTGGACTGAGCAACCCGGAAGTGTACCTCGCACCATTTTACTGAATTATTTGTGAATGAGGATTATTCTTGTCTGGGTGACTGGCATGTTATAAATATTGTGATTTTTTAACTGCTAAGTGGAAAGTTTCTGGAGATGTTATTATTCATTTTACACTCTTAGCTCCAAGCTGAGGGCTCTGTAAATTGTAGGTTCTTGATATGTATTGGTTTGATGATTGAGTGACTTACTTCTAAATACCTTCTGCTTAAAAGTAAATTTTCAAAACTTTTTTGTACCTTTCAGAAGTGGAGTGAAGGTCTAATTATCCTCATGTTATAGGTGAAGTAACAGAGACTAAAGTGTTAAGGGATTTACCCAAGATCACTAGGGAGGGTAAGTGGGGGAGGTAGGAATACTTTCTGTTTTAATTGCTACACCGGTATCCTTCAGCAATGCTTCTCTTAGTAGCTTACTCTGGGTTTGAACCTTGCACTGTCAGTTACTAGCTGTGTGACTCTGGGCAAGTAACATGCTATACAGTGTTTCTGAGCTTCACTTTTTCTACGTGTGAACTAGGGATAAGAATACCTACCTTGCAGAATGTTGTGAGGACTAAATGGGATAATATAGGCAAAGTGCTCCACATGCTGCTGTGGTGCAGAGTAGATGCTCAATAAAGGGTGATTTTTTGGGAATTAATAAATAACAGTGTTTCAGTGCTGGCCTAAAAGGAAGGGACTTTACACAAACAGTGACTATCAAGTCTTTCTGAGAGACTTCAGTGCTTCCATGGATCACATACTATTGTCTCAACTCCATCTCTTTTCCAGGTCATTCCAGACTTATACTGTTTTTGACTGAACCGTGCATAGATTTCCTTCAATTTCACACTTTCCAAAGAGCGGGAACACTTTCTGTTTGAGAAACTAAAGCTTTCTTGGTGGTTTCTGGCAGGTCTGCAAGCATGATAGTGCCTACTAGATAAACGAGGTTCACCTGTGGCCTGGAAAGGTTGGGTTGGAGTAGTCGTTCGGGCAGAGTAAAGAAAGATTGTAGCTGAATTAAACTTAACTTTGCTGTTTATGTTTCTCTGGGGCAGTGTGAAAATAGAAACCAAGAATGTTGTGCAATGAGAAAATACAGGCATGAAGCTAAAGCAGGAAGTTAGTTAAAGACAATGAAAACACCAGCTTTTGTTCCCATCTCTGGGAAAACAAACAAGCAACAAGCACATCGGCCACACTGGAAAGCTTGAGAGTGTACCCAAGAGAAATGTTTGCTTATGGACAAAAGCCCAAACTCCTCAGAACTATACATCAGGCCCTTGCTGATTTGGCCGCACCCAACTCCCGTCCCATTATTAGCCCTTGCTCCTCGCTCTCCCTCCCCCCCAAGCATCCTGTGCTTCCACCAAACCAAACCACCATCCTGAAAACCCACCGTGTGCTTCCAAGCTTCCATGAGTTTGTGGCTTCTATCCCAAAGGCTCCTCCCCCCAAGTTTCTACCGCTCACCCTTCAAATGAAATCTTCACCCTGCAGCTTTTCCTAAACACCTTCACCCTTGCCCTCAGACATTTCAACGAGTCAGCATACGATCAAAAATGGATAGTTCATTATATATACACTGGTAATCATTCTTTCTCATCTTCCTCCTTCTCTTTCTCTCCTTTTCTTTCTTTTCTCCTTCTTTTTCTATTTCTAATATCTGTCTTTTATTCTAGGGCTGTGCTGAGGTAGTCACCAGCCATATGTGGCTATTTAACTTTAAACTAATTAAATAAAATTAAAGATTCCATTCCCCAGCCACATTTCAAAGGTTCAGTAGCTACACGTGACTAGTGACTACTGTGTTGGGTTGTGTGAAGAGGATATTTCCATTATTGCACAAAATTCCATTGAATGAAGCTGTGCTAGAGTCTAAGCAACTTGAGGGTAGGGACCGTGTCAAATTTTCTTCTCTGTCTCAGAAACTAGCAAGATGTCTGGAGGTTAATGAAGGCTTGGAGAATGAATGAAACTTAGCTGAGACTGTGGGCTCCAACTAGTAGGTTTGAATTCAGTGCCTAGGCTTTTTAAGAAAAATATCAACTTCCAATTCCCTCTAATATCCCAAATTGTATCAAATCTACAAATTTCCAGGATAGAAGTAGAAAAAAATGATTTGGATAAGTTCTTACATTGCTACTTTAATAATGCTTCTTAAATGTATTTTCCAAAGGTGATAGAATCTTGAACAAAATAAGAGTGAAAGGAAGGGAAAAATGAAGGCAGGTTTTTACCTTAGATGGATGTCATTTGTAATCCCACATCTGTTCTAAGAAGCTCATTTGTGGGGAGAAGCTTTTGAAATTCTGAAACCTTGTTTTGACAGTTGGTCACTGAGGTGGCTGAGTTTATCTTTGCCAAAATTCTCATCATTTTTGAGGGAAGTGAAATATGCCTTCATTCCCTGAAAGAGGCCAAACATTAAACAGATTTTATTGTAAACTTTTGAGACAAGGGCTTTAGAATCCTTTGCAGAGGTAGGGAGATTAGGATTAATGTAGTTTATGCTATCATTAACAGTCAGCTTCCATGTGAGCCCATGTTAGGCCATTTGAAAGTACTGTTCCTCTTTCCAAGATGATGCCAAAGTCATGGGACTTAGAAAGATCACATAACTTGCCAGGGTTAGAGAGCTAATTAGCCATCAATTCTGGTTGGAACCCATGTCTTCTAACACCAAGTCCAGGGCACTTTTCATTATGCAAGAGTTTTTTAAACTCTCCTGAATCACCTGGGATCTCTTGTTTAAAATAGCCAGACCTACTGATTCAGAATCTCCAGAGTGGGAGTCTGAGAATTTGTATTTTTACCAAGTGCCTAAGGTGGTTTAATATATATTGAAATATAATCTGTCAATTCCCTTTGGGATTAAAATCTCATTTTAATATATGTGGATCTTGCATAAAAGAATCTTACTATTGAATCACCTGCTTGGGATTTAGAGTTGGTTCCGGTTATTTCACACAAGTACAGAATCACAGACTCTGAGTTAAGAGGGATGTTGAGGTCATTTACTCTCATTTTCACCAGTCACAGAAATTATTATTATTGCAGCACCCCTGGCAGAGAGTCAAGTAACTGTTGATTGATTAGTTCCATTACTCTGTAGGGAAACCACTTCCATTGCTGGGCTGTCCCTCTTATTAGAAAGCACTTCCCTTTCCTGAGCTAAAGTCTACCTCCTTCTTGGTCTGGTTCCGATTTCCAGAGCAACGAGGAGTGTGATTTAGTGTCCTAAGGAATTGGCTATCCTGGCTAGAGGGACCCTAGAGATCACATAGTCCCATCTCTTCATTGTTCAGATAAGGAAACTGATGTACATTCTTTGAACATTCATTTAACAAATATTTATTGTGCGCCTACTCTTTGCCAAGCCCCATATCATGTGCTGGGACATTAGGACCAAAGTGGCCCTGGACTTTTCTGTCCTGGAGGTTACAGCCTGTAAAGAAGACAGACAGTTACTGGTTAAATTATCACAGAAATATGTCATTTATCAGCACATTGATAAATGCCATGGAGAATAAAGAGTGGACAGTTAGGATGTCTAATGGGGGCCTATCTGTTCTTTGGGTCAGGGAAGGTGTCCCCAATGAGGCAATCCCTCAGATGGTCAAAAGAATGAGGAAGAGTTGAAGAGTTGGTGAGGGGAGGGTGGTTCCTTTCAGGCTGAGGAACAACATCTGCAAAGGCTATGAGGAGGGAGGGAGTTTGAGAAACTGAAAGGCTAGAGCTCAGGGAGCAGAGGGAGGAGAGATGGGATGAAACCGGAGCGGAGTGGGGAGGCAGAGGCCTTGTCTGCCATGTTAAGGATTTGGTTTTTACCCTAAGAACAAAAGAGGAGCTGTGAAAGCTTGTGTTTTTAAGGCCCAGTCTAGCTGTAGTACAGATCTTGGATTGGAGGCCAGTCTGAGTGGGTATGAGGACACCAGTGGTGAGTTAAGAACTTACTGCTCAAGTTCAGGTGAAAGATGAAGGTGGTTTGACCTAGGGTTTTGGTAGTGGAGATGGACAGGAGTGGTCAGATTTAAGACAAAGTCAGGAGGTAGAAAATGTCAAACTTGTGATGAATTGGGTTTATAGGGTAAGAGAGCGTTTTAAGACAGGAGTGGTCAAGAGATCCAGATAGAGGGGAGATGACTTGTCTAAGATCACATAGCTAGCTAATTACAAAGCAGAACAAGGAGGCCAAGACCAGTGATCCTAAAGTCAGGATGTGGGTCAGGATGCTACAGTGTGAAAAGAATGGACTTTGGCAGTAGGCAGACCAGCTTTGAACACTGGCCTTGCCACTGATAAACTCTGTGATCTTGAGTAGTTTCCTTTACCTCTTTGGGATGGGGATGAGAATGATAAACATAACTGCTTCTCAGGGAACTTGCTGGGAATTAAATGAGATGTTTATAAAGTAGCTAGTACTATGCCTAACATGTACCAGACACTCGAATAGTATCCTAGCTGAGGTTATTGTTAGTATTATTAAGAGCTATTATATCTTCCTTGAGTCTTCTTCAGGCCCACTTCCTTCACCTCTTTTTCATATGTCGTAATTTCCAAAATCATTCTACTTTCCCAATGGAACACAGTTTTTCTATCAGACATTCTGCCAGGCTCCACTACACAAGATTAGAAACCTTGTGGTGCTTACAACAAGCAGAACAAATACAATGCTGAGTTGTGTAATAGTTGGATGTCCTGTAGCCACTCACTGTGCCTCTACTGATCAGGAAAGACTTCCTAAACTGATGTTTATCTCAGCCTTGAAAGGATGAGTAGTTAGTTTCCAGATGAAAAAGAGACAGGAGACGGTAGCAGTGGTACAGAAGGTGTTTTATGGAGCCCTTTATTAAGAAAGAACACGAAGTAGAAACACAGAGAGAAGCTTAAGAAAGCCTCTCCTTCTCTGAGGACCTGCAAGAAGTTCAGCATGGCTTAACTGATGAAATCTTATGGTTGAGTGGCAGAATATGTCATTGGAACGATAAGTAGGGGCTAGACTGTAAAAGGATTTATGGATCAAGCTAAAGATCTTCAACCTTATTTTGTAGACAATTGGGAGATACTGAAGCTTTTTCAGCTGTGTGACATAATCAGAATTGTGTGTAAAGGCAGGTTTTCAAGAGATTAAGTTTGTATATTTTTTTCTCTCGTGGGTCACTGCGAGTTGTCTCTTTAGAAGGGTTGATGTTGGAATTACTGGTGAGATATTGCTTAGAAAGAGGTAGCTTTCCTTACAAGGGTGTCTAGGAAAAGGGAATATAGTATAATCCTCTGTATTTCTGAGAGTTTCAATGAAAGACTGCCCAATCCCTTGGGGTGATCTCTGGGAAAGAAAGGGGATGATGAGTTTGAGTTCCTATGGTGATGGGTGCTGGGATTAGTAGTAACCAGTGCATGCAGAGCTCAAGCATTAACTGTGGACATAAACATGTGCCCACACTTGTGCCCAGGTTTGTGGATAAGTGCACACGAGGTACAAGTATTTGCCAAGATCAAGATCATCTGGTTGCATTTCTCAGCAATCTAGAAAGAACAGAGGAGAGAATGTGACCTTTGAACTTCTCATGGCATCTGAAAGAAGGATATTTATCTCGCTTGCTTTTCCCTCTTGAAACACAATCTATTTGACTAATTTAAAAATAATAGTCTTGTTAAGAGAGTGTCCTGTAATGAGTGTTCTTGATCTGGTTTTGTTCCTTTCTGAGCACCAGAATCTTGATGATTAAAGACAGGTATGTCCTGTTCAGGTAACTGTATATAATAGTATTTGAAGTGGTGCTTTATGAAGAAGACAAAAAGATTTGTTGACAATGACTTAACCTTCATTCTGAAATAAGGACAGTTCATAAATACACAGTACAACTAATATACTTCAAAGAACCCAGAAGTTCCAATATGCATTTGATTCTTCTGTACTGAAGTTGCTAAGGAGATCATTTTTGTTTATTCTGTATTTTCCTCCAGCATGTCCCACATTGGTCATTTTCACCCATTCTGGTCTGGACCATTTGGATTCTTAGTCATTTTATCTTGTTAGCCTTGAATGTCCTCATGATGTTTGCTAGTGCCTTCCTGCCCTCAATTTTTTTTCTTTGGTGGGTGGATTTTCTCTGTGTTCTGATCACATGGAAGTTTTAAAGTTCCTTTGGTTGGAAATTACTCTCTCTCTGAGGTTGGACTGAATATACATTCCCCCATTTGTGCCACACCTTGACAATTCCTCCATAATTCTTGAAGCATCCCCTAGACAAGAGGAGCTTGCAATTATTATTTTTAAATTACTTCATTCCAAACCTAAAGTGGGATATACTTTTCTTCACGTTTAGTATTGATTCAGAGGTCCAAGTGTGCTCAGTAAATTATTTTCATGAATTGGGCATAACTGCCCATGTCACCCAACTTCCGAATGCTGACAATAGTTCTACTTTACCTATCTCATCTATTTAGGAACTTTGTATCCTATAATCTTTATCCTGGTCATGAAATGTGATGCTCAAGCATGTGAAGGAAGCCAAGGGGTAAATCATCTTGTTATTAACCATTACTTTCTTTTAATATGTGAGACTTGCTGACTCCAAATAATGAGCTTATTTAAGACAATAAGAGAAAACAAAGGAGTTAGACCTCAAGTTTTCTTTTGGTGTATAAATACATGTCTTTGACATACAAAGCAGAAATGCTTCTTTCATGGATAGTTTGACATTTCTATTTAAACAGCAATGATGATATTGACATTTTTTTAGATAAAGTATATATGTAAAGGGCATTGCTTAAAATTTGTGGGAAAAGGGATATTTTTCAGTACATTCAACAAGCATGAGTTTTGTTGTTATTATTATTCTTTGCACAAGTTTTGAGAAGCATCCTGGTAAGGATGATCAAACACCTATCACTGTTCGGAGCGATATTGTGGAATCCCCTTTACTCATTTCCAGTGTGCTTTCTCTATGATCCAGTGCTCTTTAGATTTAAACTCTTGCTGTTTCTTTATGATCTTACTCTTACAGTTTTAGATTTGATGCTTATGTATGATCCATGATTATCAGATTCGCTTCGTAAATTTGGGCATATATTCTCTCCGGGGTTCTTCCCCCTCTGCATTTCTTCTGTAGTTTACCTTCCTCAGCTAGTCCCCTGGGGCCTAATCTCTGGGCATCTACTCCCAAGTTTGGAAGCAGAAGGGACTAAAATAGGATTTAAGAAAGGGGGAAATTTTCTCAATGGAGGATGGGCAGCTGAAACAAACAGAAGGGATAGTTGAAGTGAGATGAAATGAAACAAAAAAATCTGAAAATATTGGTTGACAATAACCCTCAGTTAACTGAAAGATCAATTAACCAGACTCTCTAGCCCTCAAACATTTCCATTAACTTTGAAAAAATTCTAAACAAAGTCATTAAAAAAACAAAACAGATGGATGAGATCTGGGACTTCAAAAGAGGCGAAGTTTAATACAAGTTTTTAATGGGACCCACCTGACAAAACAAAGACAGGACTTGAGCTTGTACTGATGGAAATACAGAGACGAAATGGAGGCACACAAGACAATGCCTATTGGACTGCAAGAGCTTAAATTAACTTTTAATGCAATTTATAAAGCACCAAAGCATGCACAGGACCTAGAAGACCTGCTTGGAATTAGCTTCCGATGTTGCTGACTTCAAAGGCAATCAGAATGTAGACCCCAATGAGGCAAATCTTCCCACAATAATACAGGAGGCATATTTCATGGCCAAGGACCCTGCAAGAGAGTTCACTGCTACAGATCAGACAAGAAAAATAAGGTATTTCTCTCCATTAGAGAAGACAATTTTCCAAATTACTTTCCAGGTCCTAAGCAGAACATTCGAACCCCGTATGTTGGACCTGAGGGTCAGAGGCCATAGAAAGGAGGTGATGTCATTACCAAAAGGTAGCAGCCAAACTATCTGGGTTTTTATTGTCTTTTCTCACAGTTAGTAAACCTTAGGGCTTAACCAGTTATTGCACAATCCACTATAAGACATGATGGAACCTCAGTGGGTAGAAGATTCAGGCTGTGTTGAGCTATCATTAGAATCATAACCAAACTATAGGACTGACCCCAAACACAGTACCTAAAAATGCTTTCAACTTGTTTCCATCTGGGCTAGACTTGACAGCCAAAGGTATTCAACCTGGTAGCAGAGCTTGACAGCAACTATTTCTAGCAAGTAGTGATTTTACTCAGTTCATGGGCACAGTTATGGTTATAGGTGGTTGACTTTGGGGCAGGATGTCAGTCAACTGCTTAGAAAGGAAGTAGTGACCAGCCTCCAGGAAGGTGAAAATTAGATACGGTGTCAAGGTCACAGGTGACTAGCTAGTTTAAGACCAGGGCCCTACTCCATAACAGTGAATATGAACTAAAAATTGGACCCAGGGAAGAAGCTCAGTCATATAGGCTTAATAATTGTGATAGGGATCACCCTGTAGATGCATTGTATAATTGGCCTAGGCAGCAAGCCTAATTCCAGAACTTTCTGAGTGTGCTAATATATGGGCTGCCCCAGTCAGCACTGGCTCAGGGATCAAGTAGTGGAAGGCTCCTCTGGCTGCAGCAGAATAAGGCTTGGAGTTGGACTTGGCACAGACTTAGACAGGCTCAGCTGCTTTGCACCCATCTAGAACTCAGACAGTGAACCTTCAGAGGTACTGGACACACAGTATGTATTTTAAACCTTCATAGCATTCATAGCTCTAACTTATAAAGGGCATAAGCCAAGTTGTTAAGCTGGATATTCTCTATTTGTCTCTCTAGATACATCCAACACCTTCTCCACTCTGCTCTGTGCCCGGGGAGGCTGAACTCAATGGACCACATCAGTTCAGCTCCTTTGCCTTCTGTCTGCTGACTGGGTTCTGCTATTGGGAAGTAAGGGCAGTCAGAGAGCGGGTGGAAAGAGAGATTAGGGTATTTTTTCCTCTGGTTCTTTCCTTGCTGGGTGGTGGTATGGGAGTGGCTGTGTTCCTCACCCAAGGCCGCATCCACTCTCAGGGGGCCCCTCTCTCTGTTGCAGCCCTCACTGGGTCCTGGTAGCCCTTTACTCTCTTAAGCTTGGCTAGTAGTGTCTTCCCCACTGTTTTTGGCTCCATCCCTTTTTGCCTCACCATCTTTGTTGGTGTCCCTTAAACCTACCAATATCTTTATAAATACTCTTTTCATGAAACTCCTTTGCATCTGCCATCCTGTCTGGATCTGCCCAACACAGGGGCATAACCAGATTTAAGTATGAGGATTTTTTTTGTTTTGTTACTTATATTAACAAACTTATATTAAAAATCTGGAAACAACCCAAATTTCCATTGATGGAGGCTTGGTTAAATTGGTTATGTTATATTCATGTTATAAGATCTTATTTAGTCAATAAAAATCATGTTATTAAAATATTGAATGTCATGAGATAATACTCAATATATAATGCTAAGGAGAAAAAATAGTATGTACAGAATCGTGTTATACTATACATATAGTTATACATATACATATAGTTATAAAGAGTAGAAATCAATAAGGAGAAAATACAGCCAGTTATTAAAAGTGGTTTTCTCTGGTACAGTTGAAGGTAATTTGTTTTTATCTTGTTCTTTTTGTAGTTTTCAAGCATACTCAGTGGACATAATTACTTTATAATCAGAAGAAACATTATAAAAAACAAAATAGGAGAACTACCTGTCATCTGCAAAGATATTCATCACTTGTAGGGGTAATGTCATATTTTAAGGATTGTCATAATATAATTTGTACACATTCAGGTCAGTCATCACTGTCAGTCAAAGTCATCAGTCCTTTATATAAAGTGACTGGATGGATGTCCTTTCTCTCATCAAATCTCATGGAGACGTGTTACCTTCCTATAATATTTACCCTGTTCAGCTCTTTAAGGATAAAGTGAGTCTGAATATGTCATATGCCTAAAATTTCCCAGGGAGAGTGCTTGCCCCAACTCAAAAGTCTTTGTGCTGCAGCACCGATGAGTAAAGTTACCATGTCTGATGACAAATAGCATAAATAACAACCGAGGCAGGAATCAAGTAACACATTCACATATGAAAGCAGAGAAAGTAAATACATCTCTACTTTTTCAGTGTATTCTTTCTGTTTCTGCTCTTTGAAATGTTGGTAATCAATTGCCTATGGGATACCTCCCACCTGGAAATGTCCACTAAGTGCCTCAGGTTCAGCAGGTCTTACATCAAACTCATTAATATTTGCTTCTCTCTCTTGGTAAATGTTACCATTATCAACCAAGTCACAATGCTTTCAAGAGGATACATAAGTGAAAAATTCAAATCTGATTATTTCAGATTTCGGGGTCGGCTCACGCATGATCTATTGAGATACTGGACTAGATCTTCTAAGACTTGAAATTCATATCTGTGCTCTTCTTGGGTAACTCAGCAGCCTTGAAATATCATGAAAACATCTATGATGGGAAGATGGCACCCCAAAACTTGTAGGTTAAGGATATCAGTGTGGTTCTCTGTCATACCATTAAATCCCATGTGAATCACACCTTCATTAAATTACATTGTTATCAATCCCGTCAGTTCTTTCTTTTTAACAGATACCTTTTTTAACAGGTGCTGACATTGGTCCAAGAAGGAAGAGTCTCAAGTGAGATTAAAAAAAGCATTTTCCCTCATTTGGACATCAATAATGTCATGTGTGTTTACGGACTTGTGTTTTCATAGAATGGAAGGTGGTAAAATGGCAGGAATTCTTTGCATGTGTGACAGTGATGTTCATATAGGTGATACCTTTTTTCTTCAGAGTTTTCCTCTCATTGTGGCTACTGTTTTGCCTCCTAAAAGATTGTTGGGTTGCCTCGAAGCTCTCTTCTAGGACTTCCTCAGGCCCCTTTAAGACTCCTCCAGGTCCTGCATTGTAATTCACACTTTCCTGCTTTCCAAGTCAGGCTCATCTATAACATTTTAATGAGTGGGGCAATTACTCATGTGCATGAGAAAATCTCTTATAATACTCGCTTGAGCCCTGTCCAAGTTTGAGGTAAGAGATAATTGTGCCTCTGGTTGGGAACTCCATACTCTGTTTATGGTATTTGGGCTTTGTTTGTCTTTCAGTAACTGTGCGATTTCCCTCCCTCCCTGCCGACTTTTATGGAAATGATCTTCCTGCTGCCTGAAGTGTGTCATTCTGCATCTTGCCAAGTAGAAAACCTCTCTGTGGAGAAAATGACCCATCTCTTTGCCTCTGCAACCATCTGACTTAATTATGCACTGCACTTGGCCCCTGGAGAGCCCAGTGAGGAACATGAGGAAGTCCTGGCTTGATCGCCAAGCCCTAGGGTCTTTGTCAATTATCATCTGGCACCCACGAGTCTGGCCAAATTTACAGGCATGTCTGTCTCTCAAAACATGTCAGGCCTGAAGAGTGAATCACATTTTTTTTCTTGAGCCGTTATAAGTAGAACAATCTTTTCCATTAAAACCCACTTTACTCTCTTCTCAACACCCCAGAGCCTCTTGAATACACCTTCTACTCCACATGTGATGCCTGGGAGACTGCAGTTGAATAATATTACTCATTTCCCAGGACTCCTGGCGTGTAAGGAGACATTGCAGTCTAGAAGGAAGGACACGGGCTTTGCAGGCAAACAGAGGTGGATTTGAGAGACCCATTCTTCTTTCAGCTAGCTGTGAGCCCTTGAGAGAACCACTTACCTCTCTGAGCCTCCATTTTCTCACCAGTACAATGGAAAAGATAATATCGACTTCATAGGGTTGTTGTAAGGCAAAATTAAGATAATGCATGCAAAAGTAATTTGAAAACTAAAATCAATAAAATGCTAGAGTTTAATGAAGAATAGGAAAACCAGCACTCATTAACCATATTCCTTATCCCTCTCTACTCTGCTCTCTAAGGGAACAAGAAAAGAGCTTTGTTTTCATCTCTTGTTATTAAGACTTCACAGCATAGAATTCAAGGATCCCATCAAAGGCATGTTTTCCCAGCAAGTTTTGAGGTCCAGATTTGCAGTGGAGTACACAAATGTCATTCTTTTTGAGATGTCCCCTTTGACCCTGACCCCCAATATTTCAAGTGAACAAATGATTTCCCCACACTGCTTTGAATATTTCTACTTTTCTCAGGGGGCAACAGTGCAACTTCCAGTTCCTGTCATCCTCCCTTGGGGATTGTTTATTTGCCAATCTCCTCCACTAGGCTCTAAGACCAGATAGGGTCTGGGTTCTGTTCATCCAGTATTCCCAGGTCCCAGCATAGGGGCTGGTGCAAAGGAGGAGGTCAGGACTGTTGGAGGAGGAAAGAAGGAAGGAAGGGAAGGCAAGAGAAGAAGGAAAGGAAGGAAGAAATCCAGACTTGATATTCTTAGAAGTATAATCAAGGGACACTCGTAACTCTCTATGAAAGCAACCCTACTGGGAAAACCTATTATTACACCCTGGCTTCAAGTGTTGTTTTCATATCTGGGAGGAAATACATTATTTGTGTTTTGGACTAGCCCCATCAATCTGGTTTCTTCATCCCTGTCCCAGACTTCCCTTACAGTTGTGTGGGCAGAATAAGGAGGTCTCTGGTTTGAATTGGTAACTAAAGGCTAATGAATGTTTTCCTGCTCAGGGCCAGTGACTAGTAGTTGCTGATGAGGAGATGAGGAGGAAAGCCCTCCAAGTCAGAATTCTTGGGATTCTGCCTTACCCTCAGCCCTGCGTGTAGCTGCCTGTGTTATGGGAAGACTCTGGGAATTTGAAGATGACAGCCAAACACTGCTCTAAATGGGTTCATGTATTTTTCAGAAACATATCAATCAGGTGTTATGTTGGTTTGATGTCAACTGTTTTGATGTATGTATTTCCCCACTGAAGGGAAAGTTGAAGTTTGTCTTGATTTTCATACATGTCACAGAGCCCACTTCTTTCTGTCTTAAATAGTCTTAGCTAAAATTTGCAACCAAATCAGACATATGACAGTACCAGCAAAAGAATACAGCTCGTAATGTCAGAGGAGCTGGGTTTTAATTTCAGCTCTGTCACTTACTCGCTGAGTGACTCTAAGCAACCTGCTAAACCTCTCTGAGCCTCCATTTTTTTTTTTTTTAAAAGTGAGGACAAGAATAATCACTTGTGAGGTTTAAATGATTTGAGGTACATAAAGCAAAGTGCCTGGACTGCGGTGAATCCTCAATATGTGTTTAGGGGGTGGTGGTGGGGGAACGATGAGCTGTTTGCTGTCTTTTAAAGGGCTTACAGGTGGCCTTGAGAATTGGCATGGACTGCAGGTCTCTAACCCTTTAGGAGAGACTGACAGTAATGCTAGCTATACCGGAAACAGGTGAAGCTCCTCCAGCTGGCTAACGAGCACAAGCAGCTTCAGGAGACTCCAAGTTAATTGGCTAATGGATATTGTCATATAACGCACACCAGTGGTGATGGTTTTTCTTCTCCCCAATGATGGAAACAAATAGACAAACAAAAAAACAAGCTTAAAATCCTCCTACCCTCATTAGTCATCTGATCACATGTTTTCAAGTTCCCTCCCAACCCTGATCCACATAAAAACATTTATTTTATACATTGTAAAACCAGAATGCAGAAACTTTTAAACACTTTTCTTTTAGAGCTAACTCATCTGCTGAACTGACTGATAGCCTAGAGCCTAGGCAGGGCAGGTGCAGAGCGCCCAGGTACTCTGAGGGCTGGGCCCTCTGTGCAAAGCTCATGGCGCAAGAGCAGAGGCCGCCAATGTCTCTCTATAGCTGTGGTTCTCAGCTGGGGCAGTTTTGTCCCCCAGGGAATGACATCTAACAACATCTGGAGACATTTTTGGTTGTCACAGCTGGTTAAGGGTGGGCTACTGGGATCTAGTGTGTAGAGTCTAGGGATGCTGCTAAACCTCCTAGATGCAAGGGACAGAGTCCCACAACAGAGAATTATTAATCTAAATGCTAGTATTGCTGAAACTGAGAAATTCTGATCTAGAGAGATAACTGGAGGCCAGGAAGTTAACCCCCTGAAAGTATATATAATATTTGTAGATATATGGATTTCAGAGAGAGTCTGAAGCCTTTATGAAATTCTCAAAGAATGAGAATGGTTCAGAAGCCTGCCCTAGTGTGAGTGAATGGCTCCCAGGCCTGTTGAACTTGGCTATAACCAGACGGATGGCACTACATTCATCTGCCCATAAGAACAGGTGGTGGTCAATATGGGATGTAGAAAAACTGAATCAGGGAGGCAAACTCGGGCTCTCTCCAGGGGAATCTGTGCTCTGACAAGCAAACAACTATTTACAATCTTCCTGCCAGAGCTGTCTCTCTGGTAGAGATTGGCATCTGTATCTGTCAGAGCCTGGTGTTATTACACATTCAAATCACATTAACTAGGCTGGCTGTGGGTCTCTCCTCAATAAGGATTTTAATTTCTTTTTGATCTAGATCTGTCTATGCTGCTACTGTAAATTCCTCACTAGGCCCCTACAGGGCCAGGGCTGGGTATTATTCATTTGTATCCACATTGCTTGGAAGTAACTGCCACCGTGTTAACAGTCAATAAGTGTGTACTGTAGTGAGCAAGAGAATTGAACTGATTTTGTCAACACAAGCATGTCGCTCTACATTACAGGGATATTTCTTCTTATAAACTAGCATATTGGTTTTCAGGCAGATGCTTCAAGCTTCTATAAGCTTGGTTAGTGTGAGTTGTCCTCCCCAAATCTGACTGTCTTTGGGACAATGACAAGATTGAGTTTCAGAGTCTGCAAGGCTGGGAGTCAGATACAGGTATGTCATATGTACATAGGGACAGTGCTGCCTTGTGGGACATCTTGGGAGAAGGAGAGCCAGTTAGCCTTTTCCTGGTAACACCTTTACAACTCTGTAAGCCCTAACACTGGGTACCAAAGGGAGATTCAGGGAGGCTGGTATGCCAATCCTTGGCTTGTCTGCTCTCAGATCTACTCCTTCCCCCTCCCCTGCTCTGTCCCTTTATCACAAGTACACTGACCCTGAAGTCTCTGTTTTCCAGGCTCCCGTGCAGGTTGGCTTGTGGCTGGGTTTGGCCAGTGGAAAGTATTGGTAGGAAATTGGAAGGTGGACAGAAGGGAAAAGCCAGGGGATTTCTCCCTATCTTAGCCTTGGGCAACATCTCTAGCAGTGGTAATGTTTCCTCTGTGGTTTGTGGAGGATCTAGGTTTTGTGAAGACTAGAGCTTATACAATTGGGGAATCTATTTTTTTTTGAGGAAGATTAGCCCTGAGCTGACATCTGCCACCAATCCTCCTCTTTTTTTGCTGAGGAAGACTGGCCCTCAGCTAACATCTGTGCCCATCTTCCTCTACTTGGTACGTGGGACGCCTGCCACAGCATGGCTTGACAAGCAGTGCATAGGTCCGCACCCAGGATCCAAACCAGCAAACCCCAGGCTGTCGAAGCAGAACCTGCGAACTTAACTGTTGCACCACCAGGCCGGCCCCCTGGGGAATCTGTTTAAGGAAAAAGAATACAAAATTAGACCCAGGGCGTTAGAAGGGACCCAGGAAGGCAAAGAGCCCCAAAGCATAAGCCTCATTAGCTTCATGGTAAACCTGCCCCTGCCAAGGTTCCAGCTTCCACTAGGTGACTGGCCTCTGGTCCCCTCTTTGTCCTTCTAGTGGGGAAGTGGTAGCAGCTTCCTGCTTCCTGGGTCACCTCACCATCATCTGCTTAAATATTGCAGCTTCTCCATCACCTGGATTATTAAATAATCAGTTATTTTTATTGAATTTTGTCTGTATTAAGTAAAGTGATTTTTTGTTTTTCTGGTTGGACCCTGACTGATAAAACAAGTGAAGCCAAAGTAATAAAAAAAATTGATGAAATTATTTTTGTTAGCCACAGTACATGATTAGAAGCCATTTTGCTTTATGTGAAAAAAATAACCAGTTAGAAGCAGCTCAATGCTATGGAAAGTTAAGGTAGGACATTCTTCACTCCTAAAAATTTTGGTGGATTTTTCATAACTTTTCTGAAGGAGCTCTTAATCCTAAAATAAGTAGAGAAAGGCATTTTGATTTCAGAGAGCACGGCTGGATAAGCTGGGAGTGCTGACAACCTAAAGATTTCATTCATTTCTTCAAGTGTGTATCGAGTGCCTACTATGGCCAGGCTGGCTGACACTCAGCCACTGAGGAACGATTGTAGCCACTAAGGAATTTATGATATAGTAGGAGAGAGAGATTCCAAATGTATGTTCTCACTAAATTGTGGAGGAGTGTTGGATGCCTTGCTAAGGAGATAGCATGGGGAGCAGTGAGGGTTTTTGAGCTGAAAGTTATATTCTTCGTGTTTTAGAGAGACACTGTGAGGAGGAGGCTCTGAAAAGGCAAGAGAAGCAAGCAGGAAGACTGCTTATGAAGTGATGGCAAAAGCCCAGGCAAGAGTTTGGCCAGGAGCTAGGGCAGTAAGGATAGCAGGAAGGGACAGATGCAACTCAGTAAATGTGGGATAAGATAGAAGGAGGGTCAGGAATGCTTGAGCTTTCTACCTTGGGTGGAGAGGATGGCAGCGCTACCATCTAAGGCAGCAAGCACAGGCAGATGAACAGGTTGTGATGGGGAAGTTGATAGTTCGGATTTGAACAGCTGGGTTTGAGGCCAGTGTAGGACAAGCAGATGTGAGTTTCTACCAGGAGGCTGACTTTGCTCTTTTAAACTCAGGAGATAGAGAACGTTGAGCTAGAGTCAGAGAAGATTCTGTATTCTTGTGGGAAAAGGAGGTATCTGGAACCAGGGTGGGTTAGCTGTGGCACCCCTGGGAAGAGAATTATGGAAAGAGAAGGGGCCCTGGGTCAAAAGCTCCAGAAAGCCCATACCCTGAGATGGACAAAAGAAGAGAGGTGAGCAGGGGGAAGCAGAAGAGGGAGAGGAGTGTTAGGAAACCAAGAGAGAGGCAGCTTTCCAGAAGTGGTGAGTGGTCAAAGTGGAGAATGCTTAAGTGGGGTCAAATAGGGCGAGACCCTGTTGGATTTGGAAAGGTAACTAGTGACTTGCCCAGAACATTTCAGTCTCATGGGGAAGGCAGAAAGGGATTTCCGGAGGCTAAAGGGAAACTTCCAGGTGAGAAGCAGCAGTAGGTGTGGGGTACTCTGAGCAACATACAATGGTAGAAGGAAGGAGATAGTTGGTGTCTGAATGGGGGCATGAGAAGCGTTTCTAGAATGTTTGCAAGTGAGAGGATGAGAGTCAGAGGATAGGAGAAGGAGAGAGAGTAGTTGGCACTGGGCAATGTCTTCATCCATGAGTGCCTTCACTTTCCAAGCAGGTGGTTTGGAGCAGGAATCTCAATCCTGTCTGAGCTGGGAATATCAGGATATCTGCAACCATGAGCCCTAATTCAGAACCAAAACTATTCCCAGATGGTAAATTAGCTGTGCTGACTGTGGAAGCTATGTTCAGTGCCTTGGGCCACGAGGGTGGCGCTGTTGCTATCTAGAAATAATTTAGCCTCTAGGTGAGACAGGTGAAAGATGCATATGTACTTAAAACATATATTGATGTCTCCATTCTGCACCATAACTGCCCACCTAGAGAGAGAGAAATTTTCAAATAATCTCTGGGCCTTATAGATTCTGATTGGAAGCTGGGCACTGGGCCAGTGCAGCTTGTCAAACCAGGTTACATGGGAATGTGCCCACGGCTGCTGAGAATAGGCAGCTCTGCTCGGTGTGTACGGGCTTGTTAGACTCGGGCTGGCTTTGCTTTCTTTCAAAGGGACACCTGAGCCTCTCGTGTAGGTAATAACTCTGGGTTCGTCCCCACTGCTCTGTTTGCTTTGGTTACTGGTGCTCAGCAGAGAAAGCTTCTGTTTTGGTGAATGTATCTTTTTCTGAGAGCATTCTTGGCAGAAGAAGTCTTTTCCACTGTAATAATGGTGGCTACCTCTCATGGAGGACCCAGTCTGTGCCTGATGCTCTGCCAGGGATCTCTCACTCACAGCAAACTGGCCAGGTTGGCATTATGAGTGCCATCTTACACAAGAGGAAGCTGCGGCTCCATGAGGTTGGCTGAGTTGCCCAGTGTCTTACAACTGATAAGTTGCAGCACTGGAGTTTTTGTTGGATCTTTCTCCTTCTAAGACCACCATTCTGTGCTGCCTGCTTCTCACTTGGCATTCTGTCCTGATTCTCCAATGTGTGTCCACTTACCTGGTGCTAAACAGCCCCCCCCACAGTAGTCCACGTGGAAGGTTCTTAGGCCACATGACTTAGTCCTCCATTGTTCCTTTCAGAACAGATGTTCCACACAAAAATAGCAATAAAACTCCTCCGAACTTGCCTCCTTGCCTTTGGTCTTTGCCCTGACAATCTGCTTTCACAGTGCCCCAGAGGGAGTGCTCTTAAAGACCACGTCACTCCTGTGTCTGAAAGCTCTCCATGGCTTCCCATGACTATTGGATAAAGGCCAACCTCCTTGCCTTGGCACACAAGGTGGCCCTTTATGACTTGGCTCTTGTCCACATCTCTGGCTGCATTCTCCACAGTCTTTGCCTCCCTCACTGTTTCTTCAAGCAGGAAACTGAACAGGTTCCCAGGCTCCTTTATGCCTCTGAGCCTTTGCTCAAGATATTCCTTCTGCTTGATGTGTCCTTATCCCTTCTCTGCTTGGTAACCCAAAAGGTACTTCCTCTGTAACACTGTCTCTGACAGCCTCAGATGAAATTGTTCTAGAACATTCTGTATTGGATTTTACTTGATTACATGTCTGACTTCCCTAAAGTTGGTGAGTAAAGGAGCAAAGTTCTATATACCATGCTCTACTTGAGGTCAGCTCTGGGTGCTCAGTAAATGTAATTGCATCAAGACTCAGTGTATTTGCAGCTGCCATTGAGTTTGATGATCTTGGAGGCTGATGAGTCCCAGTGGGGGTCCCAGCTTCATCTTGATGTTTAAAACTGAAACTGGCTGGGGTGGAGAGGGGGCATCTATCTAACCTTTAAGCTGGCCTAGGTTCAACTTATTCATGAAGAACTGTGATATTTTTTCTGTTTCTCTTCTACCTCCAAAGATGTCTTAGGAATCATATTAAGAAAGTTTTATACAGGGAACATTTTATGGTTCCCTGAAGAAGGACAGCAGGTACTTAATTAATACTCTATAATTTCAGTTGATCATTGTTCTCATGGAGGTGGGGTCCCAATACCATTTCTCCCTTCCTCCTTTTTTTTTTTTTTTTTTGTGAGAGAGATTGGCCATGAGCTAACATCTGTTGCCAATCTTCCTCTTTTTGCTTGAGGAAAATTGTCTCTGAGCTAACATCTGTGCCAGTCGTCCTCTATTTTGTACGTAGGATGCCGCCACAGTGTGGCTTGATGAGTGGTGTGTAGGTCTGCGCCCAGGATCCGAACCCTCAAACCTGGGCTGCTGAAGTGGAGTGCGTGAACTTAACCACTATGCCGCTGGCTGGGCCCCCCTTGAATTTTATCATGGTGTTACACATGTATCACATCAAATAGCTTACTCTGTATTTCAGGTAGGTGCTTCCTAAACGTTCATTAAATTGAAAAGTTCTATTCCCACGAGGCAGTGAAGTATTTTTTTTGTTGCTGAGGAAGATTTGCCCTGAGCTAATATCTGTGCAAATCCTCCTCTACTTTTTTGTATGTGGGACACCTGCCACAGCATGGCTTGATAAGCAGTGTGTAGGTCCGCACCTGGGACTGAACCTACAAACCCAGACCACCGAAGCAGAGCACGTGGAACCTTAACTGCTCAGCCATGGGGCTTGGCCCGGTGGTGAGTATTCTTGTTCCCAGCTTAGGGATGAGGAAACCGTGTTTCAATGCAATTTTCAAAGATCTTATCCTTTGTAAATAAAGCATCATCCATCATTTTTCCACTTGTAACACTGACTTTTATGATAGCCAGAAGCCCATAAAATGACCATTTTTAGGTCTATTGGATGTCACTCTCACTATAGTGTAACTTTTAATACCCCCAGGAAAGAGAGATGGTCTCCTTCTTTTTGTTTGTGGCCTCTGACCTTTACTTTAGGGACTATGTACCTATCTGTGGGGGCGGAGGTTGTATTGATCCCTCTTGGTTTCCATTTATGAATATTAGTGTCTGGCACATACTAGGAGCTCAGTGCTATGTCTCTTCCAGAGCTTCTTCACCTGCCCTCTTTATTGGGTTTCTAATAAAAAAAAAATCTTTTTTTTCAAAAGCTAGCTTCTCGAATTTTAAATCTGCTCATGATTGGGTTAGAAAAATCCTTCAGTTAGGCATTTTGACGACTATTTCGAACAAGGAGGGGAAAGCACATTCTGTAGTGAATGAAGCATTCCAAAGTGGCAATGCTTGTTTCCTTTCTTGCTATTATGCAGATCAGGTAAGTGCACTGTTACTTCTTGGCCCATCCACTATGCTGATGATCCTCACATGGATGGTCTTTTGGCATCATCTGACTTGTCAGTGCAGCCCAGCTCTCAGAGTCCTGCTGTGAATATCATGCTGTTTTCGTCCACTCATAGAGTATCAGACTTGGGAGGGCCCCTAGAGGCCATCTGATCTAATGCTCCCTCATTTTCCAGACACAGCTCATTGAGTTCCAGGTTGGGTGGAGACTCCTGCAAGGTACACAGGAGTTAAAGCGCAGCTATCTGTGGACATTTGCTTCTCGTCCCAACCCTCACCCTGGTGCTGTTAGTATTCTTTCTACTTTGCCTGAATTTAGGTTTATTATTATTCCCTTGTTAATGTTAACCCCTGATGAATTCCATAGTGAGCAAGCATCCCTGCTGGGGTTTTGTCAGTTCACCTTCTGGAGTACACAAGTGCTGGAATTCTTGCGCATGTCTGGCTCCTTCATTGTCATCTCTGCCTTGTCTTTGATTCTGCCAAAAAGACAATGTGATTTCCTTCAGGCATGGTGGGGAGAGGTTAGTGGGGTGATGGGAGATGCTGGTCTGCTGTGCTAAGTTGGGAGGGACTAAACTGCAGATATATAGTTTGATTGAGGGACCTTACAAAATATTGATGCTAATTGCAATGTGGAATCGGATGGCTGCCTTTCTCACGTGATTGTGTTGGTACCAACATTGAAGCATATGACATTAACAAGAAATAAAATGCTTTGTTTCCTCTTAGCTCTAGCAAGACCTGTGTGCATATAAAATGTCTTTCCAAAGAATTAACCAGAAAACTAGTCATAAGAGTCGTTGTTCTTGATAAGACATTACCTGTGAAAGGAGCTCTTGGGTTTCAAAACTGTGGCCAGCATGGAGTAGGTGGAACCCTACTGAATTAGAGCATGGGAGAAAGGTTTGCAGAACTAAAACTTGATCCCAAGCTTTGACTGAAAGTCAAACAGATCTGCTTTGTTTTCTTTTTTTTTTAAATCCCACTAAAGGGAAAAGAGAAAGTGAAAAGAAAAGATTTGATTTACTTTTGTTTTTCATTATTTTTCCATTTCACTCATTTCTATAACTGCTGGCTTCCAACTGTGACTAGGGAAAGTGCCAAAATATCAGGCGAGGTGGTCCCCTTGGAATTTAAGTCTGACTGAAGACTGAAAATATGAAAACTCCACCAAATGAAAGAATCCAAATTCCGGGCCTGTTGTGCACACCGTGAGTTTAGGGACATTTTCCTCAGACTTTTTAAGGTTATTACATTTTTATGTTTCACCAAATTAAGTGAACTTTTTCTAGTTTATTGACAGGTCTTAAAGGAGGGAAATTTGCCTTCAAAAGAAGAGGTGCTGGGAGGTATAAAGAATGACCACTTCTTTAGCCCTTATTATGTTCTACATATATTATTTCGTAGAATTGTCTTAAAAGTTCTATGAGGATTTATTTTGCAAGTGAGGAAATTGAGTATGAGTTTCCTCATTGAGTGAGTTTCCTATGGTCATGCAACAAATAGGAGACAGAACTTGGATTCAAAACTCGCTTTGATTCTAAAACCAATGCCCTTTCCACTTCCTATTTCCTGGTCACCTATTTGGAAAGAACACAAAATAGCAGTCCTCTGTCTTCGCTAGTCTTGATAATCCTGAGCTCTAGTTAATTGAGTTTGGTTCCTTAAAGTAATTTTTAGCGTAATTAATTTACTCTAGTAAGCCAAAAGCACTGGCCAAGAACTAAGAGAGTCAGGTATGTTTAGATGCTGAACTGGGGTCAGGACTATGGTATTTATATCTCTGTGATTTAACAATGATTTATGGCACCATGACTTCCCTTTAAGATCATAATATCAAACATTCTGGAACCACCTTAACCTAGGCAGACTGGTGTGGGTACATAAGAACTGAAATTATGGTCAGAAAACTAGAGTTTAAATTCCGGCTTTGCTGGTAACTTGTTGGGTAACCTTGGGGATAATTTCCTTCTCCTCTCTGGATCTGAAATTCTCCATCTAAACAATGAGAGGGATGAACTGTAGGATTTATAAGGTAAATTCTGACTCTGACATTCTGGGGTTTTGTCACTCCTGATTTAAATGAAGGTAGGGACTTTGTTTATTCATTGCTGTATGCCCAGGAACCAGAATATGTGCTAGAACACAGTTGGCATTTAGTCTGCACTTACTAGTCTAACTTAGTAGTCTACACTACATTTAGTCTAGCACCTGAATGAATCTGCTTCCTTTACAGACTCAGTGTAGATTAGTCAACTATTATTTGTTGAGCACCTATTATGTGCTGGGCACTAGGCAGGGTACCAGACGCCCTTGAATGTGTTGCTGACATAGCCCATACTTGTGAGCATGACTTGTTTACATTTTCTGTCAAGTGCTATTTTCCTGTTAGGTCATAAAATGGTCTTTTAAAATTGTCAATATTTAGATTCACTATTACTCAAGCATCTACTAGGGATGGGCCAGGGATCCTAGTTAGTCAATTTTAGTCAATTATGCTCCCAGTGTTTACTTATCAAGAGCTCTCCAATGCTGTCCTTGTCTCCATTTGGAAATCCTATAAAAGTAAGTCAAGTGGTGGAGGTCTCCAATATTACCACCTCTTCTGGGGTTCAAACAGGAGGAGATGAAGATTAGTCAAAGGGGTAGCAAAAGTAAGCTCCATACTGCTGAGATAATTCTATTATCATCACTGATTTTCAAGGTCTTCTAATGGCTTTTTTGGGGGAAGATGGAGGCGAAGCAAAGACTAAATAATGACTTATCCCAGGCCTCTCTGGGGAGGGGCACACAAGGAACTCCCACCAAACTCTTTCCCCTTAAATGGTATTTCCAAAACTTAAATGTGCCATGTTCCTCCTGGTACATTCTTCATTGTTTCTCCATTGTCCTCAGGGTAAAATTCAAGCTCCTCAATACCTCGTTTGTAGAAAGAAAAGTGGGAAGGTATGTGTTCTTTTGCATTGCCTGTGAGTGATAACAAGGTATGGTGCCATTGGCTAGGAGGGAGCCCTCACTTCTTGAATCATGGCACACCTGAGGGCCAACCTTCTCATTCACTTATGTATTTACTCAGTGCACAATTGGCTCTATGGAGCTAATATGAGCCAATGCCAACGTAAAAACTCTGCTTTTCCTTCTCTGAGCATTCATAAGCGCATTTTAAGAGCAGTTAAGTGTCTCTCAATTTGTATAGCCCTTAAAGTTTTCAAGGAATGAGGTAGGCAATAGACTTAGTCCTTCCAAATCTGGAACTGTTGAATGTAATAAAATGTACTAGTTCCATTACATAATACATGACATCACTAAATCTTTACATTTCTCTGGTATGTAATTTGACACACTGAAACCAGGCAGCAGCAACGGGAGGGGTGGTGGGGTAGGTCTTGGTGCTCAAGTGAAGGGGTTCACTAAGTCTTTGGCTCTTCTTTGCCTCCTCTGTCTCTTACAAATTGCAAACAATTCATGATGTAAAGCCATCTATTTCCAGAGGGCAAGGCACCTAACTACTCAATCTCCCCATCTGCAAAGTAGATAAGAGGAACCTACAATTATTTTCCAGCTCAAATGGTTGGTGGTTTTGTGATTTGCTCTCTGGTTACTCATCAAGAGCAGGCCCAACCTTGAATGCATATAGAAATTAATCATGTTATGGGGAAGAGAAACAATATTTGTTTTGATTATGCCACTATTAATTAGGTAAGGTTCATCCTGACCCTGACTGAATGGTGCGAGCAGAGGCTTGTAATGTGAGAAATGGATCAAAATGAGAATGTATTACTTGAACAGAGAGTAGGAGGCACTTAAGTTCAGATCTTTTGAATTGGGATACAACTAGGACAGTTTCTGGAAGGGTGAAACCAACCCTAGTGAAGAACAGGTCTGCTGAGCTGATGTTTGTATATTCTTATCTATATCATGATCTCTGCCATCTATTTTTTAATGCAATGCAAATAATATAACTAATATAATTGGTATCACTTAGAGAGTGGCTACTAAGTGCTATATATTCTCCTAAGAACTTTGCAAATAGTACATCATTTAATTTTCACAACTATCCATTAGGGAGCTATTATTCCTGTTATAGATGTGAGAAAAGTAAGGCTTAGGGAAATTAAGTAACCTGCTTGAGATCCCACTCGATTGCGTAAGGATTCAAACTTATGCCTGTCTGACTTAAAAGCAGAGGTGTGCTGACAAATGTTTAAAAACCAGCTCCCTGTGGGGAAAAACAAAGCCTCACTTTGTTGTCTATGCTGATTTCTGTGGTGTAAATATTCCCATCATGGCCAATTTTCAGCTAACAAGGTAATTACAGAGTTGGGAAGAGAAGTGCACAGTTTACTGCATCTATGGAGCTAATATGAGCCAATGTCAACATATCACTGCAAAAACTGTGCTTTCCTCCCTCTGCCTTGACCCATTTTCTCATAGTCAGGGTCACTGAGAAGTTCTGCTCAGTTCCTAGGTTTATAACTGAACAGATAGGGGCATAATGTCAGCTTCAGGCTCATCAGTTGCAAGTGTGGCATTTTCTCCTATGGACAAGAAAAGAGTATCTCCAGGTATTAACACGATAATGATGATGTTGTATAGTATTAGCAGTAGTTAAAATAGTAATTATTTTTCTAGAATGTAATATGTGCCAGATATTGTTCTAAGCATCCAGAAAAGCAACAGAATGGAGTGGTTAAAAACTTGGGCTCTGAAGTTCGACTGCCTGGGTTTAAATCCCACTCCATTTGTGCTTGATAGCTATGTGATTTGGGGCAAGGGATGGTAATAGTATCTACCTAATAGGATTGATGTTGCTTAGAACAGAGGATTTTAGGAGATCATGAATGTAACATAACGGTAATTAAGTACTCAGTAAGTGCTAGCTACCATTCTACATTCCTGATCTCATATATTCCTCACACCAGAGTTCTAAAAAGGTATTGTTACTCCCATTTCACTAAAGAGAAAACTGAGAGACTGAGAGGTTAAGGAAAAGATTGGGCAAAGACTGGAATTCTGGTCAGTGTAATTCTAAAGCCTATGTGTTGATCTTTTAGGCCATAATGGATAATTTTACAGATAAAGAAGGTGAGACTCACAAGGATTAATTGTTTGTTAAAGGGAAAAAAGCTGGTAAATAGCAAAGCCAGGATTTGACCATAGGTCTGTGGGACCCCAGAACCCTACTGCTTTCTTGAAAGTATTAAAACGTCATTATTTATGGAGGTCTCATTGGTGACAGACCCTGAGGCTGAACTTCCTTAGTCCCTCCGGTGAATTGTCCTCCCCCAACACCTGGTAAGAATCCATTCTTTGTTCCTGTGGATATGCAGTAAATGTGTGCTTGAATTTGGTCTGTATATTACATGCACATAGCAGCTCACAATTATACAGAGTGACATTTTCACCTCAGATCAACTGCGGCAATACACAGAAACTTATAATAGCCCCAATAGCAAAGACCCAAGAGAAAGAGGGAAATTTGGGTCAGGATTTTCAAAGAAGAAGAAATAGCTCTTCTGTGCATCTAATTGCTCCCTGCCTCCCATTTTCTGCCTTTCTTCTGTTCTTTTCTCTCCATACTAGTGTAATGCAGAGGTAAATGCTTGGGTGGTGAAATCTCATTCATTCATTTATTCAGCCCATGTATATTAAATATCTATGGTGCAGTAGGCATTGTTCCAGGCAATAAAGAAAGAGCTGCAAATGAAAGCTGGTAATATGTTTACTCTTGAAAATTATTTATTTTCTTAGTAGGAGACAAATAATAAACAAGTCTAAAATATGGTACATGGTGATAAATCTTTAGAAGAAAAATAACGCTTGATAAGAGACGAGTGATAGGGTGCTGTTTTAGATACATTTGACTTTCTTTGATGTTTGAGCAGAGCCCTGAATGAATCCATGTGGATATCTGGAGGAAGAGCATTTCACATACAGGGAAAGTATGTAGGAAGACTTGGAGGTGGTAATGTGTCTGGTATGTTAGAGGAATAATAAGTAGGTCTGTGTGGCTGGAGTGGAGGGAACACGAGAGAGGATGGTGGGAAGTGATGTTCCAGTTAGCTATGGCTATGTAACAAACTATAACTTAGTGGATTAAAACAATTATCATCATGTGTGATCATTCTGTAGGTTGACTGGGCTTAGCTGGATGATTTTTCTTTGGGGTCTCTCATGTGGTTACACTCAAATAGCAGTTGGGGATGGAGCAGTTGGATCCTAAGGCTTGATAAGGCTGGGAGTACAAGATGGCTTACTTACATGGCTTCAGTTGATCCTGTTACCCAGGAGCTAAGTCGGTGTTGTTGACTGGAGTGCCTGCCCATGACCATGTTCTTACCATGTTGTTTGGGTTTTTAACAGTGTGGTGGCTTGAGGGCATTGGACTTCTTACATGGTGGCTCAGGACACCCAGATACTATGCTACCAGTCAAAGCTACTAGTGTTTTTAAAGACTGGGCCTGGAACTAGTATAGGAACACTCCCATCATACTCTTGATCATACAGTACTCAGATTCAAGGGGAGGGAAAATAGATTCCTCCTCTCAATGTGAGGAATGTCAGAGTGGCCAGCTTCCTTCTATCTTAGAAGAGATTAGAAAAGTAGCAAGGGATCAGATCATATGGGGCATTGCAGTGCATGGGGAGGACTTTGGAGGTGCAATAGGAAGCCACTGAAGGGTTTTGAGTGAAGAATGGCATGACATAAATTGTGGGGTTTTTTTTCTAAAGATTTTATTTTTTTTCCCTTTTTCTCCCCAAAGCCCCCTGGTACATAGTTGTATATTCTTCGTTGTGGGTCCTTCTAGTTGTGGCATGTGGGACGCTGCCTCAGCGTGGTTTGATGAGCAGTGCCATGTCCGCGCCCAGGATTCGAACCAACGAAACACTGGGCCGCCTGCAGCGGAGCGCGCGAACTTAACCACTCGGCCACGGGGCCAGCCCCTAAATTGTGTTTTATACAGATCACTTTGGCTGTTATTCAGAGATCAGACTATAGAGTGATGGAGGTAGAAACAGAGACTAGTTAGGAGGCATTTGCAAAAGGCCAGTGAGAGATGATTGAGGCTTGGATTAGAGTATAGTGGGATCATGGGATGTGTTCAAACTGAGCATATCTATGAGAGAAATAGAGGAGTCAAAAATGCCTCCTCTCTGGTTGTTTTGGCCTATGTGGAGGGCAGAATGAAATTGCTATTTTCTAAGATCCAGAAGACAGATGAAGGGTCAGGTTTTTTTGGGGGGGTGGTGGGGATGGATGTGGAGACCCAGGATTTGGTTTCTGATGTATTAGGTTTAAGTTGCTTCATGATTTCCATGTGAAGTGGCAAGTAGTTGGTTAGATATACTAGTCTGGAGTTCAGAGGAGAGATCTGGCCTGGAGAGATAAATTTGGGAAACATCAGTAAATAGCTGGTGTTTAAAAATTGAGAACTGGATAAAATAATCTAGGAAGTGAGAGTATAAATAAAGAATAGAGTGGCTCTGAGGCCAAAGTCCTGGATCCACTGCATGTTTACAGGTTGGGAAGCTGAGGAGATTCCAGTAAATGTGTTGCTAGTGAGTAGGAGGTGTCAAAGAGAGACAGAAGGAACTCTTTCAAGGAGGAGGGAGTGATCTGCTGTGTCCAATCCCAATTCTGCATGACCTTGAGCAAGTTATTTCACCTTTTCTACTCTTTAGCTTCCTCTTCTGAAATTGGAGATAATAAAACTGATCTTACAGAGTTGTGATAATCATCAAATTAATTATTTAATGTTATGTTATAACGTATGTGTGTGTGTCTATGTAAAATCACTTAGCATGGCTCCTGACTTATAATAGTGGAATAATAGTCAAAAAGCATGAATTAGTGTCCATTGTCTCCCCCTTTACAAAATGCTTGAACAATATTCCAATTTTGAAATTTTTAACCTATGAAATGGTAATTTCATATGGTTCAACTTAGTGACTGAATTAGAATTCTATCTTCCAAAAAGGGCAGGCTTTTACTAGCCTGTTCTCTCATATTAAGATTTCTAATTGCACATTTCCACTTAATAAATTCTCCAAGAGAAAACTATTCTGGTAATAGTTTCTAAACTGCTCTCCAATTCTTCTTTGTTGCATATTTATTTTCATGCTGGAACCACATCAAGGCCCACCACCAGGGCCCAGCTTCATCCACACATACCACTTAGCAATTAGAACACAGATATATGAACTCAACTCATCTGATACACTTCCTGAGGGCTTGCTATGATGCTCATCCTTTTTGGGAAGGTGTGGTTGTTTCCTATCAGGTACTCTGCCTGCAATTTGGGGAAGCTGCCACCAAGTAGACTATGGTGTCAACTCTAGGTGTGACTCCATCCACCAAGCTCTAATTCTGGTGGAGGTCTTCTCTCCTCTGGTGCAAAGGTCTTTGACATCTGTGGGCTTCCCTAGTCACTAATGCTCATGGATCTGATTAACTGGTTGCCCACCTTCTTCCCAAATCTTAGCTCAGGATAAACATAACAAAACAAAATATAACAAAGTGAAATTATTTCCTACTCTCCAGAATTTGGCAGAAACTAGAAGAGAAAGTGATTAAGGTCTGTCAACAGCATGATTTCCCAATGATGCGCTTGTTCCAGAGGCATTTTTTAACTACCTGGCTACCTCTCTTTATCTTAGCTCTTTGCCCTGGAAACTTGAGTTTACTAATTAGCTTACATACTTAAGCTAACTCATTAAGGCCTGAATTGGCCGCTGGCCTTGTCTCTCACTCTAAGGGTCCCCCTTTAAATGGGCTGTACTCCCTTTCCGCAAAAGAACATGTGAATCCATTTTTAAAAACAAGCCCAAGGAGTTCAATGAAAGAAAATTATTTCTCTCTCCACACTCCAGCAATAGGAAAAAGATTCTTAAGACTTCAGCAGGAAAGAGTGAAAACTTTTAAATAAAATTACCCTATTTGATTTATAGGGTTCTGGGAAGGAATACATATTAAGAAAGAAGACCCTGCAAATATTCTGAGCCTCCCATCCTTAAACATATACAACCATATTCAAAGGAGGTGGAAAGATGGAAGACATAATGGGAGAGGAGGGAAAAGCAGCTAATAATTACTTCACGTTTTCTGTGTGCCAGCCTATGATCCTACTTGTGCCTCAGACAACCCTGAGGGCAGGTAATATCTACATCTTAGAGATAAAGAAGATGAGGCTCACAAAGGTTAATTGACTTGTTAAAAGTCAAACAGCTAGTAAGTAGCAAAGTCAGGATTCGAACACAGGTCTATGGGACCCCAGAACCCTACTACTTTCTTGAAAATATTAAAACAGTGAAAGATTCTGAAGGTGGATTCTATAGGCTCTTTGGATTTCCTCTTTTTTTTTTTTCTGTAAGGGGTGCATTGTGATGAGAGAACGATTTTGATTTTCAAGAGCTTGCCTGCAAATGGCGCAAGTCTCCAAGGGAGCCAGACAGAAGCAAAAGTTGATATTGATACGTGTCTCCTGGTCTCCTTTCACTTCAGGAACTCAGGATAACTAAGTGCTTTAGGAAGCAAATCTTTTGAGTGACTTTTAGCCTACTCAGTTTAGCACACCTAAGAGAAGGAAAATCCCCATATATACGCACTCTTCAATCCATCTCCAATGCTACGAAATATATTAAGATATCTGCATTTACCATCCACTTAATCTTTTTATCTTCCTTACCACTGTGCATTAATGGGAAAAGCCCTAGACTGGTGTAGTGGGCATTTGTTGATTTGCTTATCCATCATCCCCTTCTTCCTTTTCAAGGGCTTCTGATTTCCTTTGGGATTTCATGTAGTGCCACAGAAGCCGCCTGTATCCCAGGTTCCGGGAGAAGACATGCATTTCTTCCCTTGGCCTCTGTGATTGGTTTGGGGGAGGGGGCATGTAACCTAAATTATTCTAGTCAGAGTGAATCTCCAGATTTTTGCCAGTGATGTTGATACAAAAACTTTCCTGCTGGACATAGATGAAGAAACATGAGGCCCTGGGAATTGTAGACAGCCATCTTGCAACCATGATGGAGGCTAGTCTTAGAGTGAAGTTGAGGGCAAAGGCAGAGGGAAAAGATAGGAGAAGTCAGGTTCTTGGTCGTATCATTGACCTGATCAAGCTTCCTCAATCCAGCACCATTTCTTGACTTCTCTGTTACAGAAGTCAAAAACATTTTTAATGTTAAAACTTTGAAACTCAAAAATTCCCAACTGACGTGATTGGAGGCAAGTAGCCTGCATTTCTGGCCTAGTTCTGCAAGATTTGTAACATCTCAATTTCCACATCTGCAAATTGGGAATTAAATGAGATTATGGAGGTGAACACTTTTTAAACTCTAAAGTGATTATAAACGTTATGCATTATTATGATAACTAGTATTATATATAGACATCATAATAGATGATTCTGTGTTGTTTTCGTATGAAAGCCTTGCATTGGCAGCTTGGGTTGACCTCCAAGCTGCAGGCAGGCTCCCATGACTGGCATTTGTTGCATTTCATCCTTGCAGGTTTTGGTAGGTGATGGGGACCTGTGAATTTCATAGAGAACCTGATGATTTGTGAAATTACCGTGAATAGGTTTATTCTGGATAATAATAAATATGATAATCATCAATTCAGTGGTTTACTGTTCTTTAATTTTCCTTCACCTGGATTCTGAAGTTTTAAGTCAAATTTCTCTTTACCAGAGGGCTAAAGCAGTGTAATGACAGCAATGATGAGGTTACAAAGCATCCGAATAACTCAGCAAAAGGAAGTCAAATATCTTTAACCTGAAAACTAAGACCAGGGATAAGTGATCATTTTAAAGCATTATCTATCAAGAGGATTTTCTTGGTATGGGAAAGCAAAGGGAAGGAAAGTTAAGTTTACCAAGTAATTACTGTATGTCCAGCACTGTATCAGGTGCTTTCCTGTGGCATCTAAATTAATCTGGTAATGAATCTTTTTTTTTTTAAGATTTTATTTTTTCCTTTTTCTCCCCAAAGCCCCCCCGGTACATAGTTGTGTATTCTTCGTTGTGGGTTCTTCTAGTTGTGGCATGTGGGACGCTGCCTCAGCGTGGTCTGATGAGCAGTGCCATGTCCGCGCCCAGGATTCGAACTAACGAAACACTGGGCCACCTACAGCGGAGCCCGCGAACTTAACCACTCGGCCACGGGGCCAGCCCCTGGTAATGAATCTTTTATCCCATACTAAGGAACTTTCTCTAAACCCCAGATGGTATAGACAAGAGAAAGAACTGTCAGAAATGTATTATCTTTCATGATCCAATGTGGAGAGAAAATGGAAAGATCACCAGACTCGGACTCAGAAGCCTGGGTTCCATTCACTTAACTTCCTGGAGCCTCAAATTTTCATAGGGTAAGTGGGCTTCATAGGCTTTTGTGAGGATTAAGTGAGGCCACATGTCTTAAACACTGTGATATGCTACATATTATCATTTTAATTTAATGTCGGGTAACAGTAAACTCAGTGACCTCTTAAGCTAATTTTGGTTACAATTACTGTGTCTCATTTTCTGATTTGGAAATTCTTTGTTTGAAATAATTCTTTAGTTTCTTGTTTGCCAAACATGCAGAGCAATAAAAGTATAATAATCATCCCAGCAGAGCAGAAAAATATCACATATAGGATTATTTTGTCTGAAAGTTTCAACCATCCCTACTAAAGGATGATTTGCAATTTGAACATACATGGTGTTATCCAGGTGTAGTAAATTATGTGGAAAATTATGACGTTTTGTAACACACATTAGATGAAAAGACACGTACTTATGGACACAAGAGATATGAATTTATTTCATTTATTTATAAAGCTACACCTATACGAGGGCTCTGGGGAAGTTTGAAAAACTAAACAAAAAGTAACAGTAAAAGTAAAGTTCAGATTCCATTACTGGTCAAGAATTTCTAATCTCATCTGATACTATACTAATTAAATGGCTACTCCTTAAGTTATGTGCTCTGACACCAGGATAGTAATTTCCAAAGAATCAAGACTTTCCATTCTAGTGTTCTACATCAGTGATGTGCAAAGAAAATATAATGCAAGCCACAAATCAAGGCACATATATAATTTTAAACTTTCCAGTAGCCACATTAAAAAAAGTAAAATGAAACGAGTGAAACTAATTCTAATAATATATTTAACAACTCAATATATCAAAAATATTATTTTAGCATTAATCAACATAAAAATTATAATGAGATATGTTGCATTCTTTTTTTAGTTAAGTCTTCAAAATCTGGTGTGTATTTTACCTTTAACATCTCATCTCAATTCAGACAGCCACATTTCACATGTGCAGTAGCCAGGTGTGGTGAATATCTGTTGTATTGGACAGTGCAGCTCTAGATTTCAATGAGGGGGATTTTTGGATTCAGAAAGATCTGGTTTGAATACCTATTCCATCACTTATTTCCTGTGTGACTTTGAACAAGTTACTATCCTGCAGAGTTGTCCTGAAACTTAAATGAGATGAGTCATATCAAAGTGCACCTCTCCCAGCATTTGGTCCATAGTAGGTGGTCAATATGTGTTAGTTCTGTTCCCAACTTTTCAAAATGGAGGTGGAGAGTTGGGTGGGAGAAAGGCAAAGGCATTAGCAGCAGGAAACCTGGATGAATCTTCCCACTCCAGTAAAAGCTAAGCCTGGATGCAAGGACTGAGAAGTTAGAGAGAAGGTGGAGGTGCTGAGCCGAGTGAGCAGATGGAGACCTGACAGGCGTTTCCAGATTAGTGCTACCTGGTTACTAAATAGTCAGTCAAAAAGCTGAAGCATCTGTCTTCTCTATGCTGGTCTAGAATGTTAAACCATGTAACCCTGTTCAAAGGAGAGCTGTCAGAGATGATGAAATGGCTCAAATGATGCCCCAGAAAGAATGATTGAAATGTTTCCATTAGAGGGAGAGGGAGGAGAGGGAGAGAGACAGGGAGGAGGAAGGGAAGGGGGAGGGAGGAGGACGGAAGGATTGTGAGACTGGGGGAGAACACCATTTTTATGTTCAAATTGGCCCTGCTCTTGTCTCCCACATCTTTTCCCTCTGGCTCAGATTTCCCCCTGAGCTGCCTACCTGATGTCGTCACCTTATGTGTCACACTGTCCTCTAGCCCAACATGCTATACTTGAACTCATTGTTCCTCAGACCTGCTCACCCTCTTCAGCTGCTCAGTGGTGAGAGGCAGCATCATTCACTCAGTTGTCCCAGCCCACCCCTGCGCTCGTTTCCAGAGTCCTTCTTCAGCCAGCCCGTCACCAGGAACTGTGGGTTTGATCCTGTCTACATTTCTGTTCTTATTCATCTCTTACCTGGGCCACTCTTGTTTTCTTAGCACAGTGCCACATACTGTTTTCCTCAGAGCCTGAGGATTTTATAGAAAGGCCTCTGGTGCCATTGTGGGGCTGAGAGGAGGCCAAATAGGCATGCCTCCTGGTTCTGGACTCCTGCGTCTACCAAAGCAGCTCTGCTGTCATCTGTTTCATTTTGTAAGAGCCCACTTTGACTTGAAAGAAGGATTCTGCTGTATAAAAAAATAAACAGGAAAAGCATTCTTTTGCTGGCTTTCCAGCTTCTAGGCTTTTCACCTTTCATGCAATATTCCAAGCACACCAAAGAAATCTTTCTAAAGTGAAAATCTGATCATGTCATATTCAAGTTTAAAATGTTTGTTTGAATCCCTAGTGCCTACAAGGTAAAGGTCAGCTTCCATATTAGGGCTTTTATGATATGACCCTTGCCTGGCCCTTCACCTTTCTCTAATACTGTCCCCTTCCCTCCAACAGTCAGATAATTTTCAATTCTCCCAGAACACCCAGGCATTTGATTTCACAGCTTCCTCTCTTGGGAATTCCTCCCAGCTGCCACTTGCCTGGTATATGCCAGCTTCTCTTTTAAGACTTGGTTGAAGAATCACCTCTTTTCTGAAGTTTTCCTAATTGCATAAGTAGACGTGGCTATGCCTGTCTTTTGTTCCCATTCTCCTTACTTTATATACAAGTACCTGTAACGTGTAGTGCTCTGAATGGTTTACTTGTCTCTCTCTTCCATTCCACTGTGAGCAGGAAACTTGGCTGTCTTGGTTGTATATGCCCAGTGACCAGCAAAGGGCTTGGCCTGCAGTAGGTGCTCAGTCAATGTTCACTGAAAGAAAATTGGAACCTGAGGCTTAGTTAGATCACAAGGAGTGAAGCTGTGCAGATGGACTTGGTGCTAAGCCCCTTGTGGAAGGCTGTGGGTGACATTTTTCTGTAATTTTTCCATGTTGGAAATACAATATGTAGCAACGAGCAGACGTTCTAATGGCTCCACGTTAGTTTATAAATGCATTTGTTTCTATGAACCTAATACAATCAAATCAGCTTCTGTTCAGTCTCTCTGGATTTGATTTTTGGATAATGTCTTTTAGTACAAAAAATAATGGTGATAAAAATATTATTTGTACTGAATTTTGTAGCTGCAAACGGTTTTACTTTCATTATCTTGTTTGATATTTACAAGAATCCCATGGATCGGACAGGGCAGATATTACTCCCATTTTATAGACGTGGAACCAGATGCTCAGATATCACGTGACTTGCCCAAAGTCACACAGCTGGTAGTTAATAGAGTCAGATATTTAAATCATCTTATTTCAAGGCCAACTGATTATTCATATCTGAGGGTCCCACTACCACTAAAGGAGCACCCTCCTATTTCCTTGAACATGATAAATAGATCATTGGGGTCAGGAAGAAAAATCCTTGTTGACACACCTGTCTGACAATTGGTCATCTGAAGAATGGGGTTTTCCATCATCTTATTTACTTCCTCCCCCATTCTTTCCCCTGAGGCTTCCCAGTATCAGGTTGCCAAGACTCCGCAATGGTCACCGCAATTTGTTGACAAATAACAAAGATGCTCCTTGTCTTGCTGTCAATTTTACATCCTCTGGGCTTGCCGAGTGAGCCCAACATGCCAGGAAGGGCTTTATTGTGGTCTGTGACTCACTGCACTCACTCCTCTGCTGCTCCCTGGGAGCAGGCAATTACAGTCTGCCCATTGCACAACTTCAGGACATCTCTGGGTGAATCGGCAGAGGATGAAGAAAAATTCCGGCAGACCAAGGATTCAGCCACTGCTACATGAATCAAAAGGCATACGACTGTCAGAGACTTACTCTAATCTCATCTGCAAATTGCTTCTGTCATCATCCAGAGATTGAGTGGAGGCGTTCACTACTGGAGGGAAACACTTTCTTCTAGGTGGTTCTATCAACAAGGTCTTGGAATGTCTTTTGGAGTAAGGGATGTGAGTAGGAGGAAGGGCCCTTCTGACTTATTCAGGAGTAGTTCAGTTCAAGTCCTGTTGATAAGAGATGTTGTTTGCACGGCTTGCTCAGAGATTACCCCATGTGCTCACAGTTTAGGTCCTTCTCCTCAACAGGACCTCAGAGCATCATTTTTTTGGAGGGAGAGGTCGCTTTTGCTATTAAGATAGCAAAAGGATCATTTGTGAACTGAAATTCCAGAATGAAACAAAGCAATTCGATTTCCTCATGGATAACGTATTTGCAATAAATCATAAATTGTATATAGATGGGACTAGAGTTTATTTCAGTTGCCAATGTTAATTGCCACTTCGTCTTCAAAAGGTCTCTGGTAAAACTCTTAGGCTGGAAAGGTAGAGGGATTTACTATCTCGGTCTGGTGAGTATCCTTTCCTTCCATCATCATCTGTTTCATGAATTCACTCATGGGCCATTGGATAAGGTCCTGCCCCATGCCATGCTCTGTGCTAGATGCCTGGGGGTCCACAGTAGTGAATAAGGTACAGTCCATGTTCTCAAGAAGCTGCTAGTGTAGTGAGAGTGACAGATCCAAGTACAGATAATTGTATACACTGGGATAAGTACAGAATTTGATACACCCACAAGGTGCTTTGAGAGTAGAGGGATAGCTCCTAGCTTGGGGAATCAGGAAAGCTGCTCAGAGCAGGTGACGATACTTGAAATGAGTCTTAAGCAGAACTACCCTTGGATTTGTACAAGAAGGGCCCCTGCCCTGCGTTCTAAGCTTTAGAGGGCCTTGCTCTGGCCCTCTTCCAGCTTCCCAGGTACTCTGAATTCTGCCCAAGCAACTCAAAGCTTGCTTCTAGATGATGTGTGGGCCTCTTTCTCAGGTCCGTTCTTTCTTGGCCTCACTAGATCAACTCTTCAGCCTGAAGGGTGGTCAAAGAGTGGTTTTTTGGGGAGGGCGTGAATGGTGTTTGGACATGTGGGCTGGGGCAACCACTTATGTGCTTGAAAGACCCCTCACACTGCAAGTAAGAACTAGTTTGGGGAAGAGAAGGAGGCAGGCTGGGGACTGGGGCAGGGGTCTGTTTCCTGGGTTTCCCAGTTTTAGAGCAGATTCCTAAGGAGTCCTGGAAGTCGACACTTGAACCTGGTCTTCCAGATTGTTGAGGGTGTATTTTTCAAGGTAGGAGGATAGAGATTACTTTATTTAACTGGAGGCTGGCTTGACTTGTAACTTTTCAATACTTGAGATATCCACTATTTGAGCTTCCCTTTGTATTCTTGACCTGGGCCCTACAAATGTTAGGGGCCCGCCTGATCTTATGACTGAGTGTGGTATCTCCAGGCTGCACATTGATTTAGGTTCTTAGGGATGAATGAGACCCTAAGCCTCAAGGGGCTCCATTTACTGGAGATGCAGGCAAATGTCCGGTCACAGTAACAGTATGCTGAAAATCATAGTAACAGATGCTGAAAGAGAGGTCTCCACACGAGGCATAGAGAAGAGAGAGGTCTGTTCTACTGGAGTGATGGGAAGGAGGAGGCTTTTGACCTGAGCCTTAAAAGGTAAGTATGTGAGCCTGGTGTGAGAGTGAGGGAAGAAATTTCAGATAGAAGAAGCAGAGACCTAACAAAGCATGTCACTTTACGGAAAAATAAATAGTCCAGCACAGTGGGAACATAGAGCGAGAGCAGGAAAAGGAAGGTGGCGATTGGATCATGAGAGATCTTACAGGTTAGGCTAAGGAGGCTCTTATTCTGTAAGCCATGGGGATCTCTCAAAGGTTCTAAACAGGGTAGTAGGTTGATGAAATCTCCCTCTTAGAAAGACCCCTCTGGCAACTGAGTAGAAGCAATTGGAGGATCCAAAATTGGGTCTCAGCTTCTCTGCTCAATTTGCTCGAGGTCTGTTCTTTTATGTGCACAGATTTCACCCATCAGACTTCTGTTGCACTGGCTCAGTGGTTTGTATCCCAGCTATTCAGTAGTGTCACTTGGGGGATCATTTAAAAACATGAATGCCCAGCCCTGGTCCCATATCAATTAAATTAAAATCTTTGGGCTTTGGTTATCTATAATTTTTAGATGCATCCCAGGTGGTTCTGATGCACACTGAGGACTGATAACCACTGTGAACTATTTTTATTTGCCACCACACAGATCAGTGTGAACTAGTTATATTTAGGAGATGAGCACTAACTTCCCCCCCAACCATGGTATGCAAATTCTTTCTTCCCTGTTCCTTGTGCTTTGGTGATTGGAGGGATATTACAAATATCCTTAACTTTATTGGAGGAAAAACAACTTCTGGTTTGAGGGTTACATGGAATATCCTCTGTCACTTTCCTTAGGGGTTGCTTCCCATCTCCGACTTGCAAATGTCTTCTTGGGCTGCGGAAGCTGGGAGTGAAAATTGCCTATTTGATATCCTTTTGGGATTTTGCAATTTAACTGTTTCATGCCCACCCACAGATAGGTTTCCTTCAAAATTGGTTGCCTCATTTTTCAAAGGAGTGCTTTGCCCTTTGGGCTTAATGGAATGTCCTTGCTTGCCAAAGCTCATGGAAACACTGTGGTGGCAACTCCCTTCCACCTATCTGTGCAGGAGTGAGTAATGTGTGAGGTTGGTGGCAGGGGAGTGTCCCAATCCTATCTGAACTGAGCTGGAACTCAAGGGAAAGGACGTCCCCTTCTGGGTTGCCCCCACGGCCAGGGCGTCTTGGGCATGACAGCCCTATCAGATACTCCCATGGGCACTATGGTTCTCTGTAGAATAGACTTGGATCATCATTGCCCTTGGGTCCTAGGTGGTGGGAGAAGGCTTTCCCAGAGAAGCTTCTTACTTTGTCCCACGTCCTAGCGGAGACAAGTACTACTGTAGAGGAGAGGCAGAGGAGCCAGAGTTTGGGAGAACGTGAAGGTAGGGGCTGAGTCTACCATATCTAACAGTTTGCATATATTAGGAAGATGAGTGATTGGAAGACATATTCAGAGAACTGGGCCACCCCAAGGAACAGGCTGGTCCCATTAGTGCACAATGCTGATAGTGACTTTTCTTTCCTGTCCTGAAGGATGTTGACAAGTAAAGGACCAGGGCAGCATTCCCCATGTAGCTGGAGCAACAGAGGCCTCTGCAAGATCATGGTTTAGCTAAAGGATTTAATTAAATAACCTAGAAAATCTCCTCCAATTTCGTGATGCTAGGGCTCTCTAGATATGCATCAAAGGAACTTCTTTAGCCTCTGTACTCCCCTCCCACCCTTACCTAATGCTGGCTGTGCCCAAAGAGGCTGTGACATCTGCTTTTGTCTGTTAATGCCAAGAGTCCTCTCTTTATGTCTTTCCTCCACCATGTTGAATCTACTTCTTCCAACAACATGGGATGGGATAGTTCTTTTTCCATTTTATTTCAAAACATATATTTTTCTGATTATTAAATAGAGAATATTAAATATGGAAAACTTAGTGGTAAACAGGGAGAATATATAGAAGAAAATAAAAATTGCCCATTAAATCCACAGACAGATAATTCCACTATTCACATTTCCTTTTAATCATTTTTCTATGCATCTATAAATATATGCTAAAACAAAATCAAGGTTTACATGCGATTTTGTATTCTGCCTTTTAAGTGTACTATATTATATTTTTCTCATGTCATCGGTTGTTTTTGAAATGATTAAAATACATTACATAACTAATGCATGTTCACTATAAAAAATAGGGAAATAAAGATAAACAAAAAGATCAAAATGCCACCTTAACAAGCAATGATAATCACTACTAGCTTTTTGGGGTCTATCTTTACATATATATATTTTTTTTCTATGAGCAATTGAGCCTCATTATACACATAGTAATAAATGCACACGGGAAAAATTCAGGCACTACGGAAAGGGATAAAGTGATGAGAGTCCCTTTCCATTCCCCTGACCTAGTCTCCACCTCCGTAATTAACCATTGTTTATGGATCTTATTACATCCTTTGAAGAGATATATATGTATATGAAAGCATATCATATCTGCAGCTATGTATCTTTTTTATTTCCACAAATGGGATCACATTCTTCATGCTGTATTCTCCCTTGGTTTTTCCACTAAATGTCTCAGAAATCTTTCCATATCAGCACATATCACACCCCATTCTTTTTAATGCCTGTATGGTATGGCTATGCCATAATTAGGTCACTTAACCAGACTGCTTTGTTTGAAATCTAGGTTGTTTCAAGTTTGTTTAGTTTTTGCTATCATCACAATGCAGTAATAAACATTCTGTGCATATGTTTTCGTGTATTTCACATGAACACACAGACACACTTTGGGACTGCTTTGAAAATGATGTTTTCTAATCTTTGTTTCCCCACTCAGTAATACGTGACCATTTTTTCCCTGTTAATAAATCTACTTCTATAATATCTTTCAAATGTATCCCATTAGACAGACATTACTGTAATGTAGTCAATCAGTTTCCTCTGTTGGACGTCTGGGTGTACCCCTTCTTCCTCCTTCCCTTTCTTCTTCTTTCCCTTCCTGTTTTCTTCTTCCCTTCCCTCCTTTTCTTTTTTCTTTCTTTGTCATTATTATCAATATTTACAACATTCTTGTAGCTAAATCTTTACCCCAACTGTTAATTATTTCCACAAGTTAAATTTCTGGAAATAGATTTGCCAAGTCAAAAAATATTTTTAAGGTTTTAAAGTACAAATAGCCAAACGGCAGTTGAGAAAAGTCATACTAATGTAAACTTCTGCCATTGGTATATAATCATGCCCATTTCTCTGTGTCCTCACATCTTCAAGTTTAATACGCTTTAACACTTCCTAATTTTGTAGTTGATAATCATAGTGTTTTACGTTGCATTTGTTTGATTAATACCGAAAAACTTTTTTGTGCATTCTTTTGGCATTTGTATTTTATGTTTTGGCCTTGTTTGCTCTTCTCTTTTGCCCATTTTAACACCTAGAGGGTTTATTTTCCTATTGATTTGTAAGATTTATATTTTATGGATAGTTAATCTGGGGTCATGTCTATTGCAGATATTTTATCCCGGACAATAATTGTCTTTTAACATTGTAGTGGTTGGGATGTACAGAAGTTTAAAAATTTAAAATCGATTTCATCCTTCCTAGTTGTACTTGAGTGCTGTGTTTAGGAATATCCTTGGCTCTCTAAGAAAATATACATATTAACATATGTTTTACTCACATTTAAATCTTTAGTCTATCCAATACTTTTTTCTGTACATTTCCCCTGTTTGTTATCTAGTTAATGCCATTTATTAAATTTTTTCCACTTCTGATTTGAAAGTCTACCTGAGGGTCATGGTCAAAATAAACTTGAATTTGTTTTTGAACTACTTATTGCTTTCTATTGATCTGCCTTCTTATTCTGTGTCATCACCACCCATTTATTGTTCCAGTGGAGAACATTTTAACATCTCATTGGGCATGTTCTCTTCTTAGTTCTTTTCTGTATGAGGACCAAAGAAGTAAAATTATAACCAGTGAGTGGAAGCTACAGGAAGATAGCTTAGGCTCATTATAATAACTTAGAAACTGAGTTATTGAAAGAAAGAGTCTGGGTTGTAAAGGCGAAAATAGGAGGTGGGATTACAAGAAATTTAAAGAACCATAAAAGACATATTAGCACCAAACTGTGACTTTCTTCTTGAATAATTAAAAGCACTGAGAAGATTTGAAAAGAGAGTAATAGTCTCACTCTGTAAGAAAATAGTATGCAATTTAGGTGTTCTGCTTGGAATCCTCTCTCATACCACTGGTGGTACCTGTTCCTCCCCTTGGGAAACTACGTGCCTCATATGGTTATTGTGAGAATTAATGAAGATTAATTACGATATGACCTTCTGGCACACTACTGGCGCTCAGTATACGGTTATTATTAAAGATGAATAGGCGAGTTCAGAAGGAAGCAATCTCTCCTTGTTAGGTGATAAATGATATCTCATTGTGTTTTTAATTTGCATTCTATATAAGTGATATTGAGACATCTTAACAATTGTTTAGGAGGCATTCATATTTCCTTTCAATAACTATCGGTTCACCTTCTTTCTTATTGATTGGTTAAGAATTCTTTATAAATTAAAGGAAGTTAGTCATTTATCTGTGATATGATTTGCAAGCATCTTCCTCACATTGTTTTACTTTTGACTTAAAAAGTCAGATGTATCATTTTTGTGTAGTCTCATTTATCAGTTTTTTTTTGTTTATGTGTGTTTCTGTCATATTTAAAGTCACTCTTTCCCCCACTTTGAAATATACAAAACAATTCTTCTCTGTTTACTTCTGGTATTCTTTAGTTTTCTTCTTTTACATTTAGATCTTTGATACATCTAGAATTTATCCTCAGGTAAGATATGAAGTATAGATCCAACTTTATTTTTCTTTCCAGTTGGCTACCCAAATGACAAAACATCATTTAGTGAATAATTCTCCTCCTACTCATTGATTTAAAATGCTACCTCTTCCACATATAGTCTAACATCTATTTGCATCTTTTTCTGAACTTTCTACTCTGTCCCATTGATCTATCTGTTCTTGAGCCTATCACACACTATTTTAATTTTTAATAGCTTTTAAAACATTAAATATCTTGTAGGGTTGGTTCCCACTGATTACTCTTCTCTCTCTTTTTATCCCCCCAGATATTTTTTCTGGATTGCTCTTAGTTGTTTATTTCCTATGTAAACTTTAGAATCTGTTTACTTGCCTGATTAAAAAAACATCTCAGTGGGATTTTTATTGGAAGTGTGTTAAATTTATAGGTTTATTTAAGAAAACTGGTTTTTTAGTGATGTTGAGTGTTCTTATCAAAGAACACAGCATGCCTTCCATTTGTCTGCTTTCTAATTGTCTCTGAATAACATTTTAAAGTTTTTTGTATGTAGATCTTGTAGGTCTGTTTTCTTCATCTAGATCTTGTTTATTCCTAGGTGTTTTATTGTTTTTGTTTCTATTGTAAATGTTTTTTTCCTTTTATTATATCTTCTAATTGGCTATTGTTTGCATATATGAAAGCTTTTAGTTTCAGTGTATTAATTTTATATCCATCCACCTTAATGAATTCTCTCCTTGTTTCTAAACATTTGTCAATTGCTTTTCTTAGCAAATAATAATATTATCTGCAGGTTCTCATAACTTTATTGCCTCTTTTTCAGTTTTTATATTTATTCCTTCTTTATCTATTTTGTTGGTTAGTAGCTTCAAAATAAGTGTAAATATTAGTGGTGGCAAAGAATTTCCTTGTCTTGACTTTAATGGAAATGTTTCATCTACTGTTTTCTTCATAAGCATGGTGGAATTTTGGTTGAGATATATATTGTCTGGTGTTGAATCAGCAGCCTTCTGTTCTTATGTTTAAAGATTTTCTGGCCTATTTCAAATATTTTCAAAACACATTTCTAAGGATGTGTTTTGAATTTTTCAAATACCTCTCCAGTGTTTATAGGGATGAGCATGAGATTTTTCTCTTTGACCTCTTATTATGATGAATTATGTTAAAGTGGGAGTATTTGAAATCATCTTACTGATAATCTAGTATGTGAAGGATTTTCTCTACAAACCTCAATTCATTACACTACCAGCTAGCTTTCTTTGAGGCCCAGGAGGTGGATTGTCCAGAGTTATGTATCTGTGGTTATATTGTTTTTTGCTCTTTCTACTCTGAGTTTCCCTAATGCCCCTAAATGGCATCCTTAGGTCAAACCACATGGGTGGTTTTTCCATTCACGTCTGATTTCTCCTCCTAAAGCATCTCATTTTCTGTGCCCCTTTGCAACCCCTTTGCTCTTCAACACTCAGCTAGAAAGAGGTGAAGAGCCACTTCTTGAATTTCTATTTCTGACACCCCAGTGCTGCTGGGCTCCCTCCTGACTTCCCTGGCAGGAGGCACTCAATATCAATCTTTACACGTGTACCTGATCAGTTGCCTCACCACTGAGCAGTCATCAACAGACAGCCTCCCAACACTGCCCGGGGCATGACTGGTATCCACTGATTCACTGAGCCATGGCCTGGAGATGTGGACTCAGCCAGGCTGGTCTGACATGTGTCCTCAGCAGTTTTTCCAAGTGTCAAGTCAGCCCAGGTCTGGTCTTTCCCGAGGACTGTGATCCTCTAGTATGGAGTCATGTATCCTCAAGTTCTTTTATCTTCCTATCTCACATAGACCCCGGGGCCATGACGATTTTACAGAGGCAGCAAAGATTTCACCCTGGGGAATGTCACTCTTGTAACGGGAAAAAGTGTCAATTCAGTATAATTCAAGAAACAGTCATTTAGCTTCTGTATATCAGCTCAATCTTGGGCACAGAAGGGGAGACTAGAAAGATGAATATGACTGCCATTGCTTTCGAAGAGTTCTCAATTGAAACAGAGACCTGATTATATATCTGGAACAAACAAGTGTTCAATGAATGCTAAGGACTAAACTTCCTGCCCTCAGTCTCCCCCTTTAATCCTTCTTCCACCCAGCTTCCAGAGAGATCTTTCTAACATAAACCTAATAATGCCAATCCTGTGCTTAAATATCTCCTCTTTGCTTTCGGGATAAACCTCAGAGTTAACCTGACACACAAGGCCCTTCAGAGTCTGATTTCGATAACGTTGACCTGCCTCATCTCCCTCTAGCCCGCTTTTCTACAACATCCTATAAGTCTTTTAGTCCAGTGGTTTCCAAAGTGGAATATGGAAAGAATAAAATAGAACTCCCATCTCTATTTTTTGTATGCTTTCTAATGTGCCCAATATGTTGACACACTGGTATACATATATACTTTATGATTAATGAAGATACCCATGTTGTGGTCGTATGTTCAAAAGTTGTTTTACTGATAGGGCTTAATGATCTGAAAAGTTTGAAAGTCACTACTCTAGTTGTTAGATCCAGGAGGGCATGAACCCTATCTTATTTGTAGGAGCTCTAAAAAATTAGTTGAATAAGTGAATTGCCTCTATATAAGTGAAGTGATGATAAATACTTTAAATGAGATACAAACAAGATGCCAGTAGTAGAAAGAGTGGAAACTTGATTGTGCATCAGTGCAGGAGTCAGGGAGCCTGGCTTCAAATTATTTCTTTAAGAAGGATTCCAAATGCCTGCTGCATTGTCTTAGGTGTGTTATTCATCTTTCCAGACCAGGATCGGCAACTTTTTCTATAGAGAACTAGATAGTAAATATTCAGCTTTGCAGGCCATACAGTTTGTGCAACTACTCAATTACTCAACTCTGTCACAACCAAAGGCCTTACGTAAACAAATGGGTGTGGCTAGGTTCTAATAAAACTTTATTTACAAAAGCAGGTGACTGGTTGGCCTGGGGGCCATATTGTGTTGATACGTGTTCTAGATGATGATTCCTAGCTTGTGCAATCATTGTTTTATATGAAATACATTTGCAAATGCCCAGCCCATGATTAGTTGTTAAATAAATGCTTAAAAAAATCTCAACAATGATTAGCTCTGATTTGGAGTCTTGCAAGAAAAGAGATGTTTGAGTTGAAGCTTTAGATGTGAGTCTCCCAGACAGGGGAGGCAAGTAGGGGCAGGGACTAGATAGGGAATAGTCAGTCTAGGAAAGAGCATTTGTAAAGGCCCTGATTCCCTGTTGAAGTGACCCTGGAAACTGCTGCAGCATTTCCTGGGTGATGGTATGGCAGAAATAGCAAGGAGTAAACTCTTTCTACCTTAATAGTGAAATGGAGACAATGGCAACCTTCCTTCCTGTAGTGAGAATCAGAGAAATTGCATGTCAAACACCCAGTGCTTGGCTGTGCCTGTGACCTGCTGGATGACGTCTTTTGACCCTCACCTCCACGAACTGTCTAATGCCAAAGCTATTGGCTATTCTGTTTTGCTGAACTAGACTTCCTTTCTGACCACATGTTTAGGGCAATTTTCTCCCCATTCTGAGCTTTAACCTACTTCAGTACTTCATGCCCCATGCCACTGGATAAAAATCAGTGGCCCTTTAACATCTGAAGCCTGGAAGAAAAGGGGCTTCTTGACCGGGATTTCTCAAGGTGCCGTCTGTGGAGCACCTGGTCAGAATCACCTAGAAGTGTCCGTTAAAAATGGAATTTCCTGGGCCCCAGCCAGAGCTCTGGAGTGAGTATCTTTGCTCTGGGGCTCATTTTAAATTAGATTTCAGCCGGTTCTTACAAACGCTGGAGTTGGAGATCTGCTGTTGTTCCAACTAAAGCATTAAAATTTTTTTTTCCAAGTCCTCCCTTTAAGTCACTTTAACCAGAGTCTTAGCTCTTTGAATCCAGTGTAATCAGCAAAAGATAGAAATTAAGCCAACCACCAGCTTGACTGATATTTTTCATAAAGTTCATTTTAAAAATAATAAATTATGCAATGAATAAGTTTATGTCCATGTGGATCTCAAAGTTGCAGGCTCTAAGGTGCCCTTATCAAGCAGCACTGTCCCCGGGTAGAACCTACACACAGAGCTTCTCTGGTTATAATGCTCTTGCAGGGCTTTGCTTTTTGCAAATTCCTGATTTGTTTTCCCATGCGGTCTCCCTGGGATGGAGATTTCACCTTAGATTTTCCTGGTTAGAACTATCACACACAGATTTCCTGATTAGAATCTTCCCACAGGTCTTCCCAATAACCTCTCTAAGTTGATAAGGGGCTTAGGGAGCCTCTAATGACCTCATCACAGGGGCTCTCTACTTTGGTGATCTTTCAGTCAAGCTAACGTGCCTTCACCAAAATTCAGTGAGATGTGAATTTTATTCAATATGTAAAGAAGCCGCCCATTTGAAAGGTAATTTTCTAATTTTCAAGATCATAGGATTAGCTCCCAGATATTTAATAATGAATTATTATTGATTGTTCATGTGCCACATGTCAGAACCTGCATAACAATGAATCTGTGTTTGTGTGTGTGTGTATGTATGTATGTATGTATGTATATATGTGTGTTTATTTATTTCCATGCTTATGGATGCTTGCCACAAATTTGCACATTAGTGACCTCATTATTGTCAAAATTTCCTGGCCACTTGGAGGGCAGGGTTATTGTTTCTGTCTTTCAAATGAGCAAACTGAAGTGCCAGGAAGTGAAATGATGTTTCCAAAGCCACCCGAATGGCACATTGCTGAGTTTGTGCAGATTCTTGAACCTGCAAAGTTATCATCCTGCATTTCAGTTTGGGCCTGGGTCCAATTCCACCCTGGGCTGTCTATCCAAAAAAAATCAAGGACTTGTAGATACCCTGGGAGAAGACATTCTGGAACACTTTGCAAGTAAAAAGCTTCCAAATAATAAAACGGCTTGGGGTTCTGGCACCCCATGAAATCTCTCAGCTGCAGCTGAGGCACAGTTGTCTCTATGAGACACACCTCTGGAAAAGCCAGAGACCACTAGGTGGCAGTATATGAACACTAACGGGGGGAAGGATCCTGCTCTTGATTTTGAATACCTTGGGACTGCCATGTGAAAGCCTTACCCTTCCAAGAACAGTGACTTCCGAGATCATTGTGACTTTGGGCTCCAGCTTGAGGCAGGATGGCCATGCTTTGGTTCTATGAGACGCTAGATCAGTGGTTCTCAGCCCCACTTGCACATTAGGATCATCTGGCATTCTGATTTCACTTGGTCTGGGGTGGGGTCCAGGCACTGATATTTTTTGTTAAAGCTCCCCAGGAGCCCCAATGTGCTCCCAGTGTTGATAATCCATGCTAGATGGAACCATCCGCCCCAGGGGTGCAAGAACTCAATCAAAGCAGCACAAAGTGAGCTCCCAATGATGTTTCAGGCACAGGGCAGGCCACTGAGACTGCAGAAACGAACGAGACATTAAGACATGGTCTCTACTCAGGAAGCCACAGTTCCAAGAGGGGTGAGATTTAAAAGTCCAGATAGGATCCAGGTGTGTGGTGAAGTGTTCCTGCAGTGCAGTCAGTGATCTGCCCCTCATGATTTTGAGTAAGTTACTTGACCCTCCATGACTCACTTTCTTCAATGGGTTTTGATGGGCTTCCTCTTTGGGAAAATGAGGATGTTGAGCTAGGTGCCTCCCCTAAAGATCTGTAGAGCTGTGCTCCTAAGGATAATATCTTTTCTCAGTCAAGTTCTGTGTATTCCCAGGAGCAATCTGGCTGTTTTGGGGAGGGATGGACTCCCTTGGCCTGGTATTAGCTCAGCATTTCAGACAGGACAGAGGGGTCCTGCTCCTGCTTTGGGGTCTGATGGTTCTCAGTTGCCAGTGGTAGCATTTTAGTTCATTGCAGAGAAAATGAGTTGTTTGTGATAAAGCCTTTAAAAACATACACAAACTCTATGTACTTGTTTTCCAGTAATGTGTTCCAGATCAGCAGTGACTGGGGATGAGAGAGGGCATTTCCAAACCACAGAGAACCACCCTTCATTCCTGCGCCCATATCCCCATCTCTGCATCCCTACCTTCAACACACTAGTGGAATTTTCCCTAAGCTGGGACAACCTGTAGAAGGTTGCTTCACATTCTTTGCCTTTTATGGGAGGTTGGTGCGACACATTCAGGAATGGGGAGGAATCAACAGTGATAGCCTGCGAGTCCTGATCTGCAGTTCATACTTAAGAAAGACTTGAAGAGCGCAGACTAGATCTTACTCATCTCACTCATTTTAATACCTGGCACAAGGCCTGGTACAGAGTAGGTGTGAGTGAATGTTTGTTGAATTAAGGTTTCTGTAGTTTGAGGTATTTAACTATGTCAAGCTGACATTAAATATTCAGATCTCAGCATCAGAGATAGCTTTGATGCTATTTATGTCTTATAGACACAGAAAATTATCAAATAGAGTGTGTTTCTCTCTTTGCATTGGCTGCTAGGAAACTCAGAGATAAATCAGTGGCCCACATCTAGCAAAGAACGAAGAAAAACCTTATGCTACATATGTAATTATATAACCAATTAGATGATTATATGTGATTATATAATAAGACCTTATATCCATATATGATTATATAATCAATTAAATGATTATGTGTGATTATATAATCACATATGATTATGTGATGCCTGATTTTACTTTTTTTCTCTAACTTGATATTTATTGTACTGAATTCTTATTGCAAGCTGCCTCAAATTCTCTTTGGAATAAGGAATGAAGAAACTCATTAATTCTGAGGCAATGTCTGGGACAATTCCTGGTACATAGTAGGAGCTCAAAGTATTTATTGAGGAAATGAGTGAATGATATTTTTATCTGAATCTCAAAATTGAACTCAGTGTTTAAACCAATCTATCAATCTACCTGAAAGTCACAGTCTCTCAAAATAAACTGGATTACATGGGAAGATCTTCTGGGAAACAGACCCAGAGGGGCAGAGTGACCTGCCCAAGATGACACAAAAATCCAGTGGCTCCTTTTAAGCCCAGTTATTTTTTACTCTTGATCTATAGCATGTTCTGTTACTCCAAAAACACTTCTTTTGATCTTCCAAGAGAGAGAACTCTCCTCAAATACTTTCAAAAATGAAATATAAAGAAAGGTATGTTCATCCACTTGCCCCTCAGGTAAAACCCGTGATAAAGCAAGAGACAGTGCTACCTGGGTTTGATGGAATCGATTATTTTGTTGATCGTTTTTCCTTCGACCAAGTCACTGACAGCTCATTTGGTGACCTGTGATGTGATTTCCTTTCTAAGCTTCATCAGGAGAAACAAGTTAGGGAATGCTGGTAGCCCATTCAGCAGTCTTCGGGGAGGCTAGGAAGGGATGGTTTTACTGACAGTGTTTATCCTGGACAGGAGCCAGTGAGCCTGTTGGCTTGAAGCATGAGCCGCTTCATCTTGTCAAACATTTTCATCCAAAACGTGGTCAAAAGAGAAGTGAGGCAGCTGAATTTTGAAGGAAATTTATCTCTTGTGTATTTATTCAGTGTTCCTGTAGAGAGCAAAAGAAGTCACGTTCCTATTTAACAGCCTGACCCATCTACTTTACCAGCATTTTCCAAATCACTCCCTTTCAACTCCACCATTTTTACTATTCTATATCCATGGCGGAAGTTTCTGCCCAGCACTTTTTTTTTTTTTTTAATACTCCCTAACCAAGAGAAGAAGTCCTTTTCCTTTCTTGTTCATTTCCCTTGTGTATTTTTATAGGCAGGTATATCATTTGCTTTAAAGTCAAATTTACATCTTCTTCAGATCAGTCAGTTTTCACTGGTGTTCCACCGAGAGAAGGCATTAGGTGTATCTCCCAAAACACTTTTAGTTTTGGGATCATTGCCTATAGAGTTTTATTTAATTCTATAAATAAATGTCGAACCCTTTATCACCCCAAATATCTGTAGCAAATGTTTTACCTCCATGTCTTTGCTCATGTTTTTCCTTCTGACTAGCATACCTTTTCCTTTTTGACCAACCTGGGGGCTCTAGCTCAGATGACATAATGTCCATGAGAACGTCCCACGAATAATTTACTGCTCTCTTATCTGTGCTCCTGCAATGGATCCATCTCCATAATGGCATCACCACGTATGTTACCATAATGAGGTTGTGTATCTGCTTTTCCCAATGGGCTGTCAGCTTCTCAAGGGCAGAGGCTATCTCTCCTTCATCTATGAATCTCCTGAGCCCACCCAGGGCCAAGGCTGTAGTAGGTGCTCACGTGCGTATTTACTCATCCTATTATTGATTCATTGCGGTTGCTGCTGTTGTCTTACTCAGATTTCTTGCCTTCCCTGTGAGGAGCAGACTCTGCAGAAATCCTGGCCAGAAAGCAATCTGATGTGCTAGTCAGAGCAGCTCACCTGTTGGCTCACTCGTGTGAATGTGATGTGACGATCACGCAGCCCAAATGCCTGGGCTTTGTTCACAGGCACAGAAATGTCTGTGAGTCATGCTTAGCCAGCTATTGCCTGAGACTTAGTCCAGGGATAGAGAAGACTCAGCTCTTGCTTACAGTCTCTTCTGGAGATTTCTGCTGCTGTTTTTTTGTTTGTTTTTTTCTTTGGTAAGGAAGATTGGCCCTGAATTGACATCCGTTGCCAATCTTCTGCTTTTTGCTTGAGGAAGATTGTCCCTAAGCTAATACTTCTGCCAACCTTCTTCTATTTTGTATGTGGGACACCTCCACAGCATGGCTTTGATGAGTGGTGTATAAGTCCACTCCGGGATCTGAACCTGCGAACTCTGGGCTGCTGAAGCGGAACGCGCAAACGTAACTGCTGTGCCACTGGGCCGGCCCCTTCTGCTGCTGCTTTTATCTCCTTACCTTGGCTATTTCTGGGGATTCTTTGAGTTTGGCTCAGTCTCAGTCTCACTCTCCATTTGAGATGAGATTGCTAAGGCAAATACCCTTGGGAAAGGAGAGTTTGTCCTTTGGGACTCTGTATTTAATCCAAGGTGAGGTTATGAATTCTCAGCTGCAGCCCAGGCCTACCAGGCAAGCCTGAGATCTTCCTCAGGCTCAAGGTATAGCAGACTGTGGAAATGTGACTTGTTACCATGGAGGAGACAAGCTGTATCTGGGACAAAGTCCTGAGGCAGAGGAATTAGAGAGGTAAACTAGAGGATAGTTACCATTTGCTTATTTTTCTTTCATGAGAACAGAGAGGAACATCTTTGATTTAGCAAAGGAGAATGCCTTTTGACGACTCTCTTTGGAAAAAATGCCCTTGGCATTTGAAGGCTGGGGTTGGGTATCTATTGGTCTTAAAGCTCTGGGCTCTTGAAAATTCAGATGCTCTGTTTTTTCCCCTCTTCATCCTAATCTTTGTATCTCTTAGGAAGGTCATTAAACCCTGGCCCATCCCCTGACTCCCTCTTCTTGAATTGTCCCTGTGAAGTGGTTCTCCAAACTAAGGTTGCACAGTTTCGTTGATAGGCAACCCCCAACCCCTCCTTCTTCATCTTTCCAGTCTAGGAAACCCATTATTCTTTATATAGGACTGTTAGTTCAAAAACAAGTTTCTCCTAATATTGAGCAGATTTCTGTCCCTACTGTAGTTTCTACAGATTATTTTAATTCTACTTCTTAGGGCCACATATAACAAATAAGCTCCTTCAGCCTCTATCCCTAAGTCTTGTGCTTTTTTAGCTAAATAGCCCGTTTCTTTAAGCTTTCCTTCCTGCAACACCACTTCAGGACTTTTACCAGTTGAGCTACTCATCTTTGAACACCCTCCAGTTTGCCTTCTTGAAGTATGTGTAACCCAGATAAAGCAAGAAGGCTCATGTCACACTCAAAGAAGCCCTTGTCAACAATCAAATGTGATGGAGAAGAAATTGAAATCTTTGGTGAAGTTATTTGAAAACCCCGAATGGTTCATTTCCTGATTCACAGCAAAACATGAAATTCACATTTTCCATCTTTCTCTATTTCTCTCTGCTTTCACTTTAGTCTTTCCTCTTCCTCTATCAAAATTCTGAGACAGCTCCCCAAACCAGCCCAGTCAGGCTCTCTTAATGTCTTCTCTTTGGTCCCATCTTAGAGTCAATTCTTTGTTATTAGGGCAGGGGAAAGGGTGAGGTAGGTGGGAGGGATTGCAGACACATAATTTAAAAAAAAATCTTTGTTATAAGTGGATTTAGAGTGAATGACTGGAAGTGAAGCCTGATTCATGCAAAGCAGAGCAAACCCATCTACTTCCTTTCTTCTTCACACTCTACTTCTAGTAACAAAGCTTCAACAAGACTTCTAGTAACAAAAGCATCATTGGCTTTTTGGGCAGACCAATTCTGCTGGTGTCTCATATTAAGCTTCCTATGAACCCACAAGCTTTGCAGGACTTATCCAGATGTGGAGTTGAGGTGGACACAGATTCTATAGAGTCACAGATTCTATAGATTCCTGGTTGAAGTTTTCTGGAAGAGGTACAAGGGGAAAAGGAAGAAAACGTTAGGTTGTTATATTTTTATTTTGTTAAATTCATGGTCCAGTTACTTGGGAGTAAAAGATCACTTCTTTGCTTAGTGTTTTTGTCCTCTGTGTTTGTGGCTAGAGGCCAGAAATAACTCTGGTGACCCTCCCACCCCCTCCCCCACCTAAGCCCCACCTGTCTTGATTGACTGGACTGTTGTAGTTCCAGGAAATCGTTTGTGGATTTAAGGTTGGCATTTCCCTCCATTTTGCATCCCAACCTAATGGAGTCCCCTGCCCCTGTTGCGCAGAGTATGGGGGCTGGCTTGGAGGTGCTTTCATGGGCTCCGTGGTCTTCTCCTTTGTCTTGGGTGGTAGGCTGGTCAACAGTTTCCTCCAGTGGCCCTATGTGCCCTACATCTGGCAGAAATTCCTCATATATCTTGGTCAATTAATGACATCATTCCTGAGAAATTTTCTTATTTTTAAAATATTCTTGGTCATTTTAACAGGAATTTGAGAATGAGGAGAATTAAATCCAGGGACACAAATGGATGTGTTGAACTAGAACTCAATAAAGTTAAATTTCAGCCACACTGGGTGAAGTAAGATGGGAAGGAATGGTGTACCTTGTTGAGGCTGGTTGTTTTGATGATCATAATGTCGTTCTCTACACATCTCCAAAGCAGTTCCACACATCTTATTTCATTTGATTTTTACAATAGATTTGAATAGGAAAAGTTGCAATTATTAACTCAACTCTGCTAATTCGCAGAAAAATGCTCAAAGAAGTTTAATAACTTACCCAAAAGCAGAGGACTTGTGAGCTCTCAGATCTTTTGCCTTGTAAGACCTTATCCACTCTGGCTAAGTATTTGGATGCTAGCCTCTCTATTTTTGCAATACTCCTAAGTACCTATAATAATATTTCCTTATCATTTTCCTTTAAACTGACTCACATTTTAACTTAAATAAACATATTTAACAAGAAAACTTCATATTACCACAGTGAATAAAAAACTAATACCACTTTCTATGACTGGAAAGTAACCAGGGAAATAGAAACAGTGAGAATGAAGCAGTCTTTATATTCTAGCTAAGTGTTGATTCCCATTGAAGTCTCTGAGTCTAAGTCCTGCTCTATTTGTTAAAAAGGGAAATTTTAGCATGTTTTTGGAGATGTTTTGAAGTTACATGACATCAAACTGAGACTTTCTCCTTTATCTCATCAGAAGGACTGAAACAGAACTGGAAAAACAGTAACTTTCCCAACATGCAAATCAGTGTTATTTAATATTGTGTCCACCTAGAATTCTCCCACACATAATTTAAAAATTCTTCAGTTGTTTGCCACCCTGTGAGAAACACTGCAGTATATCGTAGTTACATAATTAAGGAGTAGACATCGACCGTAAGTTGGGTAGTTCTGGCAGACTACATGGATATCAGTAGCACTTGTGCTAATTCAGTTCCGTAAATCAATATTTATCTGTTTATCCACTCAATAACATCTAATGAACACCTACTATATTTTGACAATGCAAAGATGAGTGAAACACAATCTCATCCCTGAAGGAAGTTAGCAGTGGTATGAACTCCTAAGTTCTCCAATATGAGATCTGTATCATCAATCTTGCTTGAAGGTGGATGAAGGAAGGCTCCAAACATGTGGTGATATCTGAGCTGGGTATTGAAGGAGAGGTGTTTGTCAGCTGTAGATCTCCAGGAAACAGTACAGCTTCCACACAGAAACAATGGTAGGAAAAGACATGGTTGACTTGAGGAGCAACTAGTTTTTTGGTTTGGCTAAAGTGTAGAGCCAAAGGGGAGAGGGGTGGTTGGGGAAGAGAGGTGTCAGAAAGAAGGCAGGAGTGGTAGACTAGACCCAAGCAGGTCTGGGAAGAACATTGTGTGCCTTGTCAGGGAATTTGGATTAGTCCTGTAGACAGTAGGGAGCTGTCCAGAATGTGTAAGCAAGGGAATGACATGCTCAGACATGCATTTTAGAGAGGTTACTCTGGTAACAGTAAGAAGAGATGAGAAAGGAGAGAGTAAGATGTCCACACAGATGTCTCCTTGGGGTGCCAATATTAGCTTAAGTTATTCCATGCAAATTCTATTTATTAGCTCTCCTTGCCCATGTAAAGAGCTTTGGCAGGCACCACTCTGGCCAGAATGGATGATGCTCTGAATGGAGCATCTGTTGCTTTGGCCTTCTAAAGTTGCCCTGGGAATTTTACTATTGTAGAACTGCTTTGTAAAAGTGGTCCAGTTTGTGTGGACTGCTTCAAGGGTCCAGTTTGTGTGGACTGCTTCCAGGGTGACTTAGAAAAAAACAACAACATCCATTTTACAACCAAGCAATTAATGAGTTTAGCCTCCTTTTGACTTTGAATAACGTGAGTGATTAGGGACTGATCATGTGTGTGTGTGTGTGTTTTTTTTCAATTCCCTCAAGAACAAAAGTGAATAATTTCTAATGCATTGCAACGGCATGTAGGCATATCTTAGAAGAACATATTAATTACCCAGGAGGTATTAAGGATTACAAATAAAATATTCCACCAATCTGGCCTGTCTGCTTATGACTATTAAACTGATTACTTTGACATGTTTTTCAGATTTGAGAGTTATAGCCACATCTAATAGATTTACCATTAATAACAGTAACTAATTACTTTTAGCTAGATAGATATAGCTTATGTACATCCTCAGCATGGAATCTCAGAATGTTCTAGTGGTAAAGGTTACACAGACCATCTAGCCTAATACAAAGCTCACATTCTGCTGCTCCCCTTTTCCACGCCTGTGGCAGACATCAACCAGCCCTCTTTCCTGCTGAACGTTACTGTGGTCTCACAATCTGCATCAGGAGAGCTCTCTGAGCCAAACATTCTCAACTAGGCAGTATGGCATGCAAGGGGCCAAAACTTTGTTCTAGGAATATGAAAACATTTTAGATATTATAGTGGTTCATGGTTTTCCAAAGGGTCACAGTACATAACCAGATATACAGTATATCTGTGGCATTAAAATTACATTGGAGGTGATGTGACTAGGAAAAAAAAAAGCCTGAAAAGACTTCTTATGAGGTTGAGAACCACCACTCTGGGCAATCACTACCAGCCCCCTGAAGTTGGCATATAAAAGGAAAGCTGTCTGCCATCCTGGATAGCCCAAGCATCCATTTTACTGACGAAGGCAGTATTTGTTTCTCAATGGAATATCTAGCAGGTGATTTGTCTAAAGAACTTCCAAAGCCTATATTAAAGCAAGCTCCTGAGCTTGATTGAGTGGGTGCTCTTTATAATGAGAACGCGTGGGAATAACCCCCGCACATTTCTGTTGGATAATTTACTGTATTCAAATCCTACTTTGAGTCAGGAATTATAATGTAGGGGTGGGAAAAGATTACCCACTCTTGGGGAGCTTACAGTTTTGTGGAGGCCATCAGCAGAAGTAATGAGTAAAGCTAGGTCCCATCAATCTGTGACTATGAAATGAGGTCACATCCCTTTAACACCTGTTGCTATTGGTTTGAGCCTTTGTCAGCTTTAATGGCCAACATGTATCTTCCTTGAAGCATTCTCAGTTGGTTCTCACAGTTTCTTGGACAGTGGCTTATGTGTGTAAATAAACAGGTCCCTAGTGTAGATCTGTTATGAACTCTTTGTCTTGCTGTGGAGCTTCTGCTGTGGCCAGTCACTGCTGCGTTGGGTGTGGCCATCCTCAGCTAATTCTCCTGGCTGCTACCTGGTCTCAGGAGAGGGTCCTACTCTCCTCTTTATCATTTCACCCAAACATGGAGCAAGCTCTTCTCTTAATTTATCACCACACACTGAAGCCTAAGTTGTAAATTTTGAACACAACTTTATTGAATGTTGGGGATTATAGCAAGTAAGTACAAGCAGAAAATATTCAAAATCTGCCATTTCCTATGTCTGCTTTCAAGGACCATAAGTTCAGACTCACTCTCTATAGGCCTCTGAATGGTCATTGCCCATCCTACTTATCTCAAAGAAGCCATTTTACTTTCTCTATGGGAGTCTCCCTGACCAGTCTCTCCTTCCCCTCAACTTATGAAGGCCCTGAGTGAGAAAAGAGGTTTATTCCCCTGGCCCTCTCTCACTGACCAGTCTTGCCTCCTTAGTCCTCATATCTTGTCCTTCTCTTGAGGATAATGTGTAACAAGGACTATCCATTCTTTACAGGGGAAACTCTGCCCCTGGGCCTATGTTCCTCCAAAGACCATCACGTCAGAATACAATATTTCATCATCATTTCACAAAGCCTAAGGTTTTTTCATCTTGAATAACATCGTGGACTAGTTTAAGATGACTTAAACATAGCCAATCTAATCTCAACTCTGGCTTGAAGTAAAGGCAGAATCTTCCCTATTTTTCCTGCAGTCTTTTAGGTCTGTACTCTGGATCTCATGTGGAAAGGTTCTAGAAAACACACACACACACACACACACTCACTCTTCCCCAAGAATAAGCAATAATGTACAATCATAGGGAAGATTAAAACTAAAGAAATACTTTCTCTGAAGAAACTAGAAAGTCTGCATAGACATAGCTATGCTAAAACAAGCATCTAATTTATATACCAAAGAGAATTCTTTACTTCTTAGTATATAAACATTTACATTCAGATTAATGGTGACTTCATTTTTCCTCAACTATAATGGCAGGGTACATTGCTTTACATCTGGGTAATTAAAGGGCCTACTGGATTCATTTTTAAAGAACAAAAGACAAAGGGTAGTGTGACCTAAAGGTGAATTCAATTGTTTAGCTCCTAGAAGATAAAAACTACTGAGAATTTTCAGGTGATTTTGTTTTTTCAGCAGCAAGACCTATAAAAATATCTTAGAGTCCAGTTCAGTAAGAACATCCTATTACCTTAGAGGAGGTGTTGGCAAATATTTTCTGTAAAGGTCTGGATAGTAACTATTTTAGGCTTTGCAGGTGATATAGTCTTTGAAACAACTACTCAACTCTGCCACTGTATTGCAAGAGCAGCCATAGACAACCGTAAATAAATGAGCATGGCAGTGTTCTAACAAAGCTTTACTTAGGAACACTGAAATTTGAATTTTGTATAGTTTTCACATATCACAAAATAGTATCATTCTTTTAATTTTTTTGACTATTTAAAAAATGTAAAAACCAGTCTTAACTTGCAGGTCATACATAAATAGATGGCTAGCCAGATTTGACCCACAGGCTTTAGTTTGCTGACACCTGCACTAGGGCCCTGAATTACATTATGAATTTATATATTCACATTAAGTTTTATGGTAAGTATTAAAATAGCGGAAAACACAGAGCAGTTTGGGACCATGCAGAACCCTTAAACCCAACCTGGAAGAATCTCTACCTTTTCAGACTTTGTGTGCGAATCTAAACACATCTAATTCCTTCTAAGAGCAATCTGGAATCTTTGGTGATTTCAATGTGTTTCCCCTTGGAAAAAGACAACTTCCTACCTGTCAAAAGGAAAAAAAAGATCTTGGAAGGTTTCTGGCTATCCAAACTCAAATGTGAAAGACAATTTTGATGAACTAGGCAGAAATAAGGCAGAAGCATATGGTTTAAATTGTACTTAACAGAGACATGTGTTTCAATCTTGCCATTCTGAGAAGTGTGACCAGTTGTCCTAATGGCTAGTGAGCACTCCTGGGGCTGGGCCCACAGAAACCTAGTTGAGTGGGTGCAGGTGTGTGCAAAGGGACATTCTGAATATGGATAATCTGTGTGTGTGTGTACATATGTCCATGTCATGGCGAGACAACTAATGCTCTCTGATCATTTGCCTTTTTTTTTTAAAAGATTGGCACCTGAGCTTACAACTGTTGCCTATCTTCTTTTTCTTTTTTCTTCTTCTCCCCAAAGCCCCCCAGTACATAGTCGCATATTCTAGTTGTGGGTCCTTCTGGTTCTGCTGTGTGGGTCGCGGCCTCCGCATGGCTTGATGAGTGGTGCCATGTCTGTGCCCAGAATCCGAACTGGAGAAACCCTGAGCCGCCAAAGCAGAGCGCGTGAACTTAACCACTGGGCCATGGGGCCTGCCCCGAATCATTTGCCTTTGGTAAATATTTTTCCTTCGCTATCACCTGCCAAAGCCCATTCCTTTATCAAAATTTAAATCAAATGCCATGTCCTCTGAGAAACCAGCCCCAATTTCCAGCCGCCCTTCCTTCTCTCCCGTTGCCCTGTCAGGATTAGTGCTTTCTTTGTTCACTCCTACAAGTCCAACTTCAGTGATACTTGAATCTCACAAGATTGTGGACTCTCAAGATAAGAATAATTTATTTTTTTCTCTTTATAGTCTCTTTGTTTCATCTCATACTTGCTACAGGGTAGGCACTAAAAAACAATTTGCTGAATGTGGCACAAATGACCTGCATGCATTAATGACAATTACTAAATGATAATACTTTAATTTAAAATACCTCACCTGTGTCCAGGAAGGTTCTTTTAACAGTTGCACGTCTCCCTGACTGAGGGGAGAGGCCCCCTTGGGCTGGGAAAGGGTCATGCTTCCCATTTGAGAGATTAAAGAGAACCCTGCTTCCTGGTTGTGCTAACTGTTCTTCCCTTTGGTTCAGTCACCGGCCCAGCATTTTTAGCAGTAACTCATGTGCATGCCTCCATACCTGCCTAGCCTGACGTATGACTCACTGGGGCTCAGGCCAAGGTGCTGTCAAGCTAAAGGCATATTTCTGTGAATGTGGATTTGAGTTTAGGGTGGGAGATGAGGAGGCAGACAGGCTTCCACTGCAGGCTTTGGATGCTAGTTGGCTAGCTGAATTTGGGGCAAGACCCTGAATCACATACCATCAGAAGTCATCTAGTCCAACTGCTTCATTGTTCAAGTGGGAAGGCCAAAGCCTAGGGGGAAGTGTCTGGCTCAAATCCACATGGCTTATTACTGTAAGAGCTAGCTTCCAATGAGCCCCTTTGTTTCCAGTCTAAGATTCTTTAAACTTACCCATTTAATTAATTAATTAATTAACCAAACATCACTGAGGCCTACTGTGCACCAGGGCTTCTGCTGAACCTTGGGGGACCCAGGTGACTCAGGCATGTTCCCTGTCTTCTCAGATTCTGTAGTCCAGTGGAGACAGAGTGAAGCAGTAATGGTGCCAGCTTGGACTTCATGTAGATTTGGGCGTGATCTGCACTTCTGTCCTTTTCTGACTGTGGGAACTGGAAAAATGAAATGCATATATCCACCTCATAAAGCTATTGTGAAGATTTAATAAGGTAATTCACGTAAAACCCTTAACATAATGCCTAGTACCCAGTAAATACTCAGTAATTTGCAGCTATTAGTATTACAATGGAGACACTCAGCCCTTGCACCAATCAGCTGCCTCAGTAACCTTTATTTGAAAAGTGCAGGATGGCAGGCAAAATATTTGGAGAAAATTTGACCTCCAAAAATTAGTGCAAGATTAGCTCCCTTGCCTCAGATAAATTTGATTGTTTACTGAAAAGTAAAAGGTCATTTTCTGCTTCTTTCTAGAACTGAGGGTGAGGAGAAGAGAGGGATTGTGATGATCAGATGAAAAAGAATTTCATCTTTGTGGTTAGTTGTGTTTACTGCTTCCCTGGCAAGTTTAGGCTGTGTGTAAATCCTGGCACATTTGCTTCTTACTTTCCACAGTAAGATATCATTTCTTTCACAAATAGAGAACAGATTCTCGTTATCCAGCTGATTGCCGTCCCAGCCCTGCTCTGATTTGGCCACCTCTGGGGCTCCCCAGAGCTGGGCACAGGCTCCAGGCTGCTCACTGCTGACTGGCTGGCAGAAGCAGGTCACTGCCTCGGAGGCACTTTTCCGATCTCGTTTGTGGCCGGAGTCCCATGGGGTGCAACTCACCCTGGTTTCATGTGGTGTTGCAATCGAAACTATTGAATCTCAAAATGGAATATAATTAAGGCTGGGTTAATAAAACGTGTTCCACTCATAGACAGTAAAGGGTGTCATGTTTCTCCTTGCAGCTTTAGGCAAGGAAACTTAATCTTCAGCTTTGTCAGGGCAGACTGAATCAGAGGTGTGTCATCGAGCGGAAAGCCTCTTGTTTTACTTGTTGCAGTCACTACACAGCCAGCCTCATCTCGGCGGATTTGTACCAAGCCCACAGAATCCAGCCCATGGCAGGGCCTCGAAGGACAGACCTTTGTGTGGGAAGAATTAGGAGACTTTCAGTCTGCTGCGCCCTGAAAGCCAGCCAGGAGAAGGTACCTCTAAAGTACAGAAATCTTTGGGGGCACAGGGATGGAGGGCTGTGAATAAAAATGGAATATAGTGTTTTAGAACATTAGGGCTCCAGAGTAGCTTCCAATGATGGCTTCTTGGCCTTGATCTTGTCTTTTGTGCTGATTTGAGTCCTTTTCCTTCTAGCAACATTCTACTACTCGTTCTTCAGGACTCAACATCACAGACTCCCTTGACATCTCCAAGCATAGGTGATTAATGCTTATTAATCCTCCCTTACTGGAGACCACTGTATCCTCAATAGTTAACAATTATGGCCACTTCCTTTGTTTGCTATGGTCTAGGCTGTATGCTGAGTACTTGTATATGTTATCTAATCCAATCCTCTTTGAAACCCCTATATTATAGATGAGGAAACTGAGGCTCAAAGAGGGTGAGTACATTTCCAAGGGATGTATGGTAATTCATTTATTCAACAGATGTTTATTCAGCACCAATTTCGTGCCAGGTACTGTTTTAGGCCCTGGAGACACATCCCTGAACAAAAAATATCTGTCATTATGGAATTTATATTCTAGTGTTGTGCGTGTGTGTGTGTGCATAAACAATAAACAGGTAAATTATATACTATGTTAAAAGGAAATAAGTGCTATGGAAAAACACAATGTGAGGTTGAACAGGAGTTTGAACCCATATCTCCCTCACACCTGGAATGCTCTTAAATACTCAGTTGTGTTGCCTGTGCTTCTCAGATCTCCTTGTAATTACCTATTTACTTCCCAGCCTACCCCTCTTAGACTGTAAATTTCTTGGGGCGGGACCTTTCCTTAATCAGTTCCCTATCCTGGCACACCACTTAGCGCCTGGCACGAAGTCAGCATTCAATGAATGTTTGCCCAGCGTGTGAACAAGTGAATGACCATATGATGACACAAGAACCTACTGGAAAGCAATAATTTCTCAGGAGTCTGGCCAGTTCTGGAGGCTGGGCTCTGCCACAAACATGTCCTGTTACTCCAGGCAAGTGTCGGAGCTCATAAAATCTGCAGAATGGGAAAAAAATAATGACTGTTTTTGACTTCCTTATAGATATGTCATGAGGATTAATGAGACAGTGCATGCTCAAAGGCTTCAGTTTCTTTGAAGACAGGGACTCCTATTTTTCTCGGCAGTGTGCTCACTGTTCAAAATTCCAGCAAGGATCTGGTATGGTATTTTCAGGAGGGATTGGTCTCAGAGAAATAAAGTTTGTTTTACTGACAAGGTTTCTGAGCAGGTTTTACGAGCTGCCTCTTTTAGGCTGTGGGCCTGTGCGAGGGTTCACTACCATTTGGAGCAACTGTGAAAACACATTTTTCCCCCTTTGCCTAAGTGGGCTCTAAATCAGTTCAAACCAAAGTTTTCATGGATGTTTCTCTCCCATTGTGGAAGTAAAAGTGCTGGCTTTTATTTGAGTGCCATCTCATTTGTTGGCTCTAAAAGGGCAGCTGTTGGAATGCTTGGTGGCCACATGCCAGATAGATCACCAAGAAAAGTGGCCTTGGATCCGTGTTCCCTAGAAGAGAAGAGCTCTGTCATTGGACAGTGGGATAGAAAATGGGAAATCCCAGGAATATCAAAATAGCATGAAAACTAAACGAGAAGGTTCGGTTTAATTCTCTTTCATTGCTGACGAGTCAGCATCCCAAACCTGTTCGGTCATTCCCACATGCAGAATGCAGAAGGAGGCTCGCTCGGTATTTTCCTGTTCACATGACACTGCGTCCTTAAGCATAATGAACTCGGTTAACTAAAAGCATTGCCAAGATTCTATTTGACATTGGCAAATAGGTCAGCACTGTAGCATTTGCTTGATAGGGACAATATGCCTTCTGAGGGGTGGAGAGTTGTTTCCTGGTGGGGAAAATCCCCTAGTATTACTCAGCAAAGACAGGTAATAATAGTTTGGATTTCTCTAGTGTCTCTTCTCTAAGAGTTCAAAGGTCTCTCTTTTACTTTATGTTAGTCATCTCTATGGCTCTGTTGTGAAGGCAGAAGCAGGTGTTATTATTGCTATTTGGAGATAGGAAAGCTGAGGCACATTTTGTTGAACTGACCAATCTTATGTTGATGTTGCTTGGCTCGGGTTTAAGTCTCCTGCCTGATAGAGCAGTCATTAATCAATTTAGTCTAGGCACTGAAGGCCTATTATCTACCAAGCAGGCTCATGCTAGACCCTGTATATATGGTAGCTTATTTATTTCACCAAATAAATAATCCTACAAGATAAGCATTATTATTGCCATTTGCTAGTTTAAACAGATTATCCAAATTGACCAGTAACTTGCCGTGCCACTACATACATACTGTTATATTCAAGTTCAATGTCTTTGTCTACATCAAGATGCCTCCTTTTATCTATGGAAAGAAAGAGTTGGATCTGATTCTGTCAGAGCTATATTGTGCCCAGGCCTAGGTTGAGATGTGGGTACCTCAGGCAAGTGATTTGGCATTTGCTCATATCAATGTTTAAAATAAATTTGCTCACCATTTATTTTAGTGGGAGAAGAGAGAAACTGATTTCCTGTTAAATTGAATTCCTTTCTCTTTATGCTTAAATTTAAAATGAGGAATTCATTATGTGCATTGATGCTGAACTAACATTTTAGTGTATTTGGCATAACTGTCCAGTTCACAGTTTTTCATCACTTATAATTGGATAGTGTAAGTTACTCATACTCAGAAGGATAAAGGTAATTTCCAAGAATATAGTTGTACAGCCTCATTCAAAAGTTTAAAAATTGCTTTTCCTAGTTTGCCTTTAACTTTTCTGTTTCTCATTCTCATTCTCTCTTCAGCATTTTTGCATGATTTTCTGACCCAGACAACTTTTTGGGAAGCCTATTAAAAGGATTAAAATTTAAATATTACATGAAATCACTTGTTGCCAGTAAATGGCAAGACACTAGATATGATTGGGTTTCAGATTTTCCTCTGGCTTCCAGCAGCAGTCAACTGGCTGGTCTCAGGCTGGGTTGCCTGGCCAGCGTTGTGCTGAGCAACCTCCATAATAAAGCTAGCCAACGGAGTTAGGGTGACCCCAGTGAACAGTGGTTATAAAATTTCCAATTGAGGGGGCCCTCTATTTCAATGAGAGTGGAACTAAGTTCACTTGTACCAGTTATGTAATTGGAAACCTGAGGTAACTGCCACTATATTTTGATTTATTCCTGTGATGTTTAAAAATTGGTGGTGGAGACTTCTGATTGTATCCCTGTTCTCATCTTCTCTCCTTTATGAGCAGCTAGGAGGACCTCACATTCCAATCTTCTTACAGTTAGATGGGTCATTGATGAGTTCTGACCAATGGGCCCTGAGTGGAAGTGATACATATCATTTCTGGCCGAGAGGTTTAAAAGAAATGGTGAGTCCCCTGCTCCCTCCCTTCCCTTGCAGTGGTGAACCCTGAAGCCGTGTGTTAAGATAGTAGTGTACAACATGATGGCTCACTCCACTGCCAGGCTGGGTCCCTGAATGACTACATGGAGCTGAGCCCTCTGCTGACCTGCATTAGACATGTGCCATGACCAAGAAAGAAACTTTTGTGGTGTTATATCCCTGAGATTTGGGGGATCTATTTGGCATCCTGACTAATACATTTGGTGTCCTGGACAGCTACCTGGCTGGTCTACTCCTTTCTCTGATTGGATCTTGTATCCCTTTTATGACTTAATCCCATGTTCCTCTGTTTTTTATTTATAAACCTAAGGTGCTTCATGGACAGTCTAGGTTTGGCTCATTCTTACTTAACTCTCCAGAGGGATGCTCCATGAATTCTGGGCTGATGAGTGCTGCCAATAGTTCATACAAGGTTCATCTCCCTTACTGATCTTCCAATTTTGGGCTTTGAGGATAGGAGGCAGAGGGGGAAGTGAAGGTTAAAAAGAGGAGCAAGAAGAAGAGGAGAGAATAGGACCCTGTGGGAATAGCAACTGTTCCAAAGTAACTAGAATTGGGAAAACAAGATACAAAGGGCACTAAAGTCTTCTTCTGTTCTGGTCCCAGCAAATGCTGTCATTCATGGAATCAATTAGTGATACCTTCATTGATTCACTCTTATCTCTCTGCTAAAGACATTTGTCCATTCCGTTCACAGCAAGATCTGTTCTGGGCCAGATCTTGAGCTACAGAGGGAGGAAGGACACATGGCTTGGTGCCCAGTAGCTGATACTCTGGTAGGAAAGCATTTACAGAAAAGGGCATTTGCAGTTCATGGCAGCAAAGAAAGCAATATAGAACTTGCAGAGGCCAATGGAGTGGGAGTGAGGGGCCACAAGATGGGGTGGAAGTTGCTGCCAGGGCAACAATGTCATGGGGGACTGCCCCAAGGCTTTGAGGTCCAAGAACATCATCTAGTCAGTGTCCCTAGACTTCAGCAAGCTCACTCTCGTGCTGAGTGAAGTCTTACCTCTCACAGTAGTGATGTAGAAGCTAAATGTCAATGCCTGAGTTTTTAAGATAGAAAAATACCTTCCAGACACTGTATCAAGGAAGTAACAATAAAAATATATCACTAATAGTAACTGCCGTGTATTGAGGGCACTGTGCACTTCCTGTGCATTGTCATCTAATCCCATAATCACCTTGTAATGTTGGTATTTATCTCTGTGTACAATGTCAGAGATGAGGAAATTGGGCCTCCAAGAGATTATGTTAGTTGTCTAAGGTCTCTAAGAAAATGGTGGTGTCGTGTTTTGAATCCTGCAGAGTTTGATGCCATAGGCTATTCTTCTCCTCATTTTGTAATACTGCCAGACTAGCAAGGAGAGGAAATTAATCTCAAAAGTACCTTTGTGAATATGGAAGCAAAGCAGATGCGGTTGGATGGTTTGGAGACATGGTGATCCCTGCTCCACAACAGAACCTCCTCTCTAGTAAGCAGGCGGCTATTGTCACTTAGGGTCAGTGTTGGCTACCTGGGCAGGGCTACAGAAGCTCTGACAAGCGCTTCTTCAAGGGTCTTTTTTTCTAGACTAGCACATGTCCTTCAGAGATGCACACTGGTTCAAAGATCGGAGAGTGGGAACATTAACTTCCAACTCTGACGAATGGAGCTGTGACAATTGTACTTTATTGACAGAATTGAGGCAGTGTAGTATTGCCTGGGGTGCTTTTGAGTTAGAAAAGCATCCAGGCCCCTCCCTTATCTTCACTGGCTTCTATTCTACAAGAATTACTTACTGTGGATTGTTTTACATCTTTCCCCATCATTGCATGGTTGTGTTCTGCTCCCCTTGCCTTGAGTTGGAAGGTAAGATGGAAAGATGGTGGTCTCTTCATGCTGTGGGTTCACTCTTCTGGTTCACTCTTTCAGGGACAACAGGCTCTGAATGAGAACTCCTCTACATAGATCTCAGTGCACAGAGCTGAGGCAGAGGCCAGGGCAGCATGAGAAGGGGCTCAGAGGGTCTCCCTGGCCACACCATCCCTGGGGGATCTGGGGCAGGCTGCACCTGAGATGGGTCATGTGACTGGGCTTGGAAAGTTGAGAAAGATTTTTCCAGGAAAAGACGTTGGGAAAGACATTCCTCCAGGAGGGAATGGCAGGCACAAAGTATGGCAGCCTGAGAGAGACCTGAGTGTTCAGGGCAATAGTTAGATTCATGTGGCTACAAGCCAGGAATGCCTGGGGAGACTAGAAGCTGCTGGAGGCCGAAGGCTGTGTCCTCAGCAGAGTGGATGCTCAATTGTAATTTTTGCATGAGTGTCTTGGTGGTTGAACTAATGAAGGAAAGCAAGACATCATGGAAAGACCTATTCCTTTCCCAGAACTTCTCACTTTTATCAGTACCCTGTTAGATCTTAATGGGGATGGGGCCACTGATGCCAGCTCTTTGCTCTTCATCTGCTGACTTTTAAACCTATTCTTAATGGAAGAAGACCTTTTCCTTCACCTTCTCTCCTTTTTTGTTTTGATGGGGAAGACTGTCTCTGAACTAACATCTGTGCCAATATTACTCTATTTTATATGTGGGATGCCACCACAGTATGGCTTGATGAGCAGTACATAGGTCTGTGCCCGAGATCTGAACCTGTGAATCCTGGCCACTGAAACAGAGTGCATGAACTTAACCACTATGCCACCAGGCCGGCCCTACCTTCTCTCCTTTTTACAGTTCTTGCTGTTTGTAATTTCAACATAATCCACCTATCTTTTTTTCCCCTCTTAGTTTCTTTGTTTCTCTACCTGGCTTTTTAAAAATTTTTTTTTGGCTGAGGAAGATTTGCCCTGAGCTAACATCCATGCCAGTCTGCCTCTATTTTTTATGTGAGTCACTGCCGCAGCATGGCCAGTGATGAGTGGTGTAGGTCCGTGCCCAGGAGACGAACCCAGGACACCCAACAGAGTGAACCAAACTTAACCATCAGGCCACAGGGCTGTTTCTTCTACCCATCTTGTTTTAATGGAAAAAGATCTAGATTTGTAGTTGGAAGCCTTGGATTCTAATCCCATTTTCTTCTACTTCCTGGCTGGGGAAATTTTTGCAACTCACTTCATGCCTCAATTTCATCATCTATAAAATGGATAGTGCTTATTTCATAGGAATGTTATATGGCTCAAATGTGTCTTGCTAGTATTTCTCCTTGTATGGTCTGCAAATTTTTGATAGGTGTTCTAAGGTGAAGGAAACATCCATTCTGTGGCTATATGAGTGTGGAAAAGTTTAGGTTGGACAAAATATATAAAATCCTCAAACTTTTAATGTGCTAAAATATCTTATGATCACCAAATGGGGAGGGTGGTGGGTGGAGTATATAAAATGCAATATTTCAGGTGGCAGGCATAGTTCATTGCCTACCTAATACCCCTTCCCATTTTCTTCTTTGCTATAAGAACCTTTACTTCCTGTGGCATCAGATATGCCTAGCCCCTTTGCAGCTGGTCTGTGGCAGTTTAAGACTTGGTGCTGTAACTCAGTTAGCTCTGCTCATGCAGACTGCAGGTGGGAGGTGATGTTTAAACAGGGCCTTGTGGCATGAGCAGGAGCTGCCACGAGGCACGGAAGTGGAGGTAGGAAACTCTATGCAGAAGGCACAGGGCCCGAAACAGCTCCTCATGTCATGACTTATGTGTGAGAGGGGCCCCAGCTTACTCAGACCCTTTATCCTAGGGCTGAGTAATGGGGCTTTGTGAAAGTAAGGGGTTGGAGGGAGACTACGTAAATCATTAGCTTTCTATTCTCCAGTGACAGTGTTATTTGCTCACAAGATCATGCCCTGTGACCTCCCTCTGTTATAATTGCATGCTGTGTTTGGGGAAACAGGGCATTCCCCAGGCCGACCTCAAGGCATACCCTAATCCTCCTTGCCCAAATGACACAGGGAGCAGCTGGGAGGAGCAGCTCTCCAACAATAGTGGAAGCGTTCTTTGGACTTGACCATTCCACTCTGACACTCCCAGGCGCCTCCCCTGGGAGGTGAGTATGAGTATCTCCTAGTGGAATTAGGCCCTGAGATCTCCAGCCTGATGTTAGCAGCAGCAGCCACCACGTCCACAGCCTTTGGTCTCCATACCTAAAAGCTGTCAGCCTTGTAGAAAAATATCAATGCAGCCAGCAGTGGGGGATAACAAGTGCACCTGAGAGACAAGTGCAAAGACAAGATTACGCCAAACAGATCCCACAGGCTGCTGACACCTGGGGCAAAAAGGAAAGGTGAACTTGGGCATTCTGGAGCAAACCACAGGGGATTCACTCTGCTTCTGGGGGCTACACCCTTGGATTCCAATCATCAAATCAATTTTGGAGGAATTTGTTCCAGACCAACCAATCTGGGTTAGGTGGCCTCCTCTGGGCTTAACCCATACTCCAGCACATGTTGTAAACACCTGCCTCATTCTTCTGGTCCCTTCACTAGACGGTGGGCTCCCTTCACACTGAGGGCCCTTGCCTCAGTTTCCCCAGTCCTGCCCAAAAGAAGTACCTGATGAATGAAGGAATGGATTTATTTAAAATATTTCAGCAGCATGCAGGCCAAATTCCCCAGGTTTTGTATCATCATCACTGCTCTCCACATTCTTTATTACTCAAAATGACTACAATTTTAAATTTTAATATAGGACTAGCTGTCATGTTGGAAAGATCAGTTCCTTCATTACTTACAATGACTCAAAGGCCACCCAACATGTTGTCTGTGTCTGCCATGCCCTGCATTGGAGAAGGTGTAGTACAGTTGACAAGGGCGTTTCACACACAGAGGTTCAAAGTGGTCCTCACAATAATCCTTAAGCCAAGAAACAGCTGTCATTCTGTTTGTAGACAAGGCATTCGAGGCTTGGGGAGTCTGGCCGCCTGTCTCGCTCAACAGCTCAACACTGCAGGTGTGTGGACAGCTGAAATTTGACTCTCACTTCGAAGGCCTTCTGTTCCACTTTGCTGCCTCACTCAAGTCAAGGGTAGTTATTGCACATTTATTCGTTTAATAATAAAGGTGACTAATTCCTAATTTTCTCTCTTTCGGTGGTTGATATTCTTTAATAGGCAAATAAGCTGCTTTACAGAAATGCACTAAAATGAAAATTATTGCTGTCCTTTAAACTAAAAAGGAAGTGATTATTATAATAATGGAGATGATGTAGTCAGGCCTTCTTCCATTCCCTCAGCAACATTTGACGCCTCGCTGTTCATACATCTTCAGATGTTCTTCCCAAGTCTTCCCACGTTAGGTAACCCTGCTGACAGCCTTGGAATCTTAGCAGGAGGATATGGTTATGAAAATAAAATTAAAAGTATTTCCTTCTCTAAATTCGGGAGATTGGGAGGAGGGAAAGATCAAATACTTGAGTAAACACGGCAAAGCAAAACAGTTATAACACATTATAATTCTGGAATTTTTTTTTTTTAACATTTGTCAGATTCCTCACTTCATGCTTGTGCTTGTTACTGAACATTATTGCCTCTGAATGATGTCCTGATCACACGCTGAAACCGACCTGACCACCCAGTGTGAAATTTTTATCTGGGATTCAAGAGACAAGATGAACCCTCTTTCAGAGCTCCCTGCCAATTTCTGCACTGGCTTTGCGGTGACAGATCTGGAAGCAGCAGTTAACAAACTTTTCCATTTTCATTCCCCTCGAGGACTAGCCCCTGCCTTCATCCCAAGGGTCCCTAATGAGAAGCTTTAGACATTGCCTCCACTGCTATTTTCTATGTGCTGTTTTCTGGGTGAAACCAGGGGCGAACACTTGCTAAGGAGACCCATGGAAGCTGTGTGGAGTCCCCCCGTTTCCTTCTCAGGACTCTGGACTGGCAGCTGCTAAGTGAGAGCTCAAAAGAATATGGAAGTTGAGGTCATTTCTAGTCTCATGCCTGACTCTCCTTCAAGGAGAAGAGAAAGAAGCCCTCTTGGGCCCAAGCCGGCCGTCAGGCTGGGGAGCGACACAGCCCCTTTCCCCTCAGGCAGCCTTCTGTGGATGGAGGGCCTGAGCCCCAGCACAGAGCCAGCAGTCACTCCCCAGACCTCCCTGGCAGTTCAAGGGATCCATCATCAGAACATGAGCACAGAGTGCTGTGGGAACCTCCCAGCAGCTTTGATCCCAAACCATGTTTGTTCTTGGATTGGGTTGCAGTAGAAGGAGCAGAATAATAGCTGTGAGGCCCAAAGCACTGAGGGAAGGGGAATCCCGTATCTCTTGGAGCCAAGGGTGAGAAACCTCAGGGCTCAGAGAAGCCTTTACGGCTCTCCAGTCCAGCCTCCCATGGCCCAACACGTGGCATCTGGCTTGCACGCCTCTAGAGATAAGGAGTGCTCTGCTTGATCCCTCACTTTTTGCCCGTCCCATTCCATCCCATCCAGAAGCAACTGACTCTCTGAAAGTTCTCCATTCAATTCAACAAAATCCAACAAACCTGTACTGAGTATCTACTCTGGGCCAGGCACTGTACTAAGCACTGGGGGCATGGCAGTGAACTCCCAAGATGTCCATCCCTTGGTGTCCCAAACGCAACCCTCCTACTACTTCTTCCCTTCTACAGGTATGCTTATATTTGAAAATAGGCATCAGGTCCACAGACCCAAGTCTTCTTTGCTGCAGACTTAACATCCTATGTCCTGTGCTCTGTTCATATTCTCCTTTGTTCATATACTTCTGAAATTTGCATCCAGAAGGGAATACACATGGCCAGCCTAGGATGGAAGGGGCGTTAATAGACTTCATAATACTGCCCTATAGCGCGACAGTGCTTCAGCAAGCATAGCTCAGAATGTGGATCATCCCTCACCCAAATGCTGCTTTCATAATGAAAGACTTTGGCACATTCCAGCCACAGCGGGCCTCCTGTTATTCACCTCCCCTACTCCTGCCCATCCCCATCCTGCTTTATTTGTTTTTAATAGATGAGGAAATCCAGAAAGGTTAAGTAACTAAGTCTTAACTTAGTTTGTGGCAACCCAGGATTACCATCTAGAGTTCCTGACTTGGCTGTTAGTCTTTTAGTGAAACTAATATCTAAAAATTAAGAAAGGAATGAGATACACCCACACACAGAGCAAAACAGCATATCTTGAATTTCATTCCTGCCTCCAACTAACACTCGTAACTCTTGTGATCAGTAATTCATTCCAACAGTTCTGATTTCTCCAAGGGCGGTTCGACATATATTGATAGTGGCAAGTAGACAGGATCTGGAGTCTCCCTGGGAGAAAGCAGTTCTTTAGAAGTTCTGCCTGACTGAGCTGCCGCAAATGCTCCTCCTGGACGGTGCCTGGAATTCTGGATTACATTTTTTCAGTTCCACATCCCCTTCTCGGCCTCCCAAAGGGTAGGACAAGTGCAGGCTGGGGTTGTGAGATCCACGTGTCGGATAGAGGGAAGACCGTCCCAGTGGCTCCCTGGCGGCTGTGCTGAGGAGGGCTGGCTCGTGTGCTGGAATTCCCAAATAAAAACAAACAAAAAAGTCTATCATCACATTGGTGTAGAGTTCTTGCTCCTCAAGAGCTGGATTTCCTGGAGCCTGTCTCCTCCAGCTACAGCAGACAGCGTTCCCATGAGTGGCAACTCCAAGTGCCAAAAGAAGATAGATGGATAAGCTTGGGAAATAACTTCTGCATTCAAGGTGGCCCCCTAGTATTTAACCTTAGCCTACCTTTGCAATTTAACTTGTATGACGTCCTTTCATCCACCCTGTGTTTCAGCCAAAGTGACTGTTCATCCTATTTGTGCCCGGTGGCCACCCTGCCTTTGCTCAAACAAGTCTCTCCCTGGAATATCTCCCTGGAATATTTGAACTCTTCATCTCCATTAGCCTCATCCTACCTGGCCTTCAGGATGCAGCTCACATGCTGCCTCCTGACATCCTGCCTGATCTCTGGAAGTGATGCTCCTTCTTCTGGCCCATCAAAGGCTTGTCTCATTATTCATTCAACAAATATTTATTGAGTCTCTCCTATGAACTGTTTACTATTCTAGGTATTTAGGGAACCTCAGTGAACAAAGAAAGATCCCTGACTTTGGAGAGTTTACCTTCTGTTATCTCCCTTAATTTATTGCTAATGCTGGACAAGTCTAGTCATCCTGACAGACATTCTGTCACTCAAAATCAGATTGATGTCATGTTGATACCTCTATGTATCCTTTCAATGGCTTCTTATTGCTCTTTGTATAAAGGCATCAGTACTGAGCAGTGCCTACTAAACCTTCTATGGATCCAACCTCCTTTATGTCATTTTTCTCCTAGCATTCTGAATTCCAGCTTTCTTTTGGTCTCTTCTACTTACCCTGCCACAGTACCTTTACACATGCTTTCCTTCTGCATGGAATACTCTCTCCTCTTCTCTCCACTTAGTTACCTTCAAATCTCAACTGAAGCGTTACTTCCTGAGAAGAGCTTCCTTGGCCTCCCTAACTAAATTAAATACCTCAACACTTTATGACATTATAGCCGTTATATCACTTATCACAGTTGCTAGTTTTCTTGTTTCTGTGATTATTTCACTAATATCTATTTCCTAATCCATATGGTAAGTAACTCAAGGGCAGAAGTGGTGTCTATTTTGGTTTATCATTTGCAGCCCTAGCACATAGTAGGGAGTAAATAATTGTGGATTGAATCAGTGAATGAATATCTGCTAGCTATCATATGCGGCAGATTATCCATGGTTAGCTCAGTTTCACGCATTCTATTCTTGCCTGTATGTTCATGGTTGTCTGGATGTCTGTCCTAATTTGTATTTCAGAAAATATAGCCACTCTGAATATGCAGCGTTCTGTGCATAAAGTGCTCAATCTATTTTTGTGATAGCTTATTAAATAAATAAATGAATTCAAAGTTTAGTAGAATTAGGAGGTTGGCGGGAGTGAGAATCACATATTAGAGGAAATTTCTGTTAACCAAGGTTGTCAGTGGCATGTCTCCTCAGATACGGATGTACACATGTCAGAAAGGCTCATCCAAGGAAGCCCAGGCCTGCCGGAAGTCTGTTTATATTGTGTCGGCAAGGGATAAGGTGGATCTTGCCAGATTTGTCTCTTGAGGTCTACAGAGTTTTACCTAAAGACCTTGCAGTCAATGTAGAAAATTAGTTAAAATGGTAAATAAAGTTTTCTTTTAAGTGAAAGAAAAAGATAGCATTGGGTAATAATTCTTTCCTCTCTTGCTATTTGCTCTCTTTAAAAAAAGCAATAGTAATATTTTAAGTTTGTTGAAAAAAGAAAAACAATTATCCATTTACAAAGCAAGTTCACATGTATTAGCTTATTTTTATTGTAGTAGTCCAGTGAGACTGGTATCATTATTCCCATTTTTTACAGATGAGGAAATTGAGGCTCAGGATTCTCTGCCCAAGGCTATGTGGCTCTTGTATCAGCCAGGATTGTCTAGGTTATGCTGCAGTAACAAGAACCCCAAAATCTCAGTGTGCAACAAAGGTTTATTTCTTGCTCATGCTATTTGTCTGCCGTGTGTTTGCTATGGGACTCTGCACCATGCCTCATTCAAACATGCAATGTTGTTGCCTTTCTACGTGTTCTTCCCTTTACCTGCAATCCTCTTCTTCCTTCACATTTTCTTGAAAACTTTCCCTGAATTTGGCTGAAGATGGTTCTGAGCCTGATGTTCACAAGTTCTCTGGACTTATGCCATCAGACTCTCCTGCAGTTGATGTTTTACTTGGCAGTACCCCAAGTCGACTACGTACTTCTTGGAGGAAAGGACTGTGCCTTGGTTATTTCTGTATTATCAGTGCCGTTCATGGAGTCTGGCTCCAAACAAACAAGTGCTAATTGAATGGAGAAGAATGACTTGAACATGGTTGAGAGTTTAGCCTGGGAAAAAGCTGAGAATGACGGGCTATCCACCACACTCTTTCAAATATAGCACTGTAGTTCCAGTATGATGTTTAATTTTGAGAAACTGGACCCTGTGAGGCATGTCAGGTTGATTTATCTGTAAATTGTATTCCAGAGTAGTTGAGACATATTAAGCTATTGGTCAAGTTAAGATTGACCATTTAAACCCTGATGAAAACCTACCAAGTACAATAACTGTTTTTCAGTCTGATTCATACAAAGCTTCTTCCTCCTGGCAATGGTAGATCATCAAAACTAACCACATCTCAAGACCATTCTGTCTAAATAAATTTGAGTAAAATTTAGCTTGTCAGTTTTCTCAAGAGTTAGTTGTGTCTTTTTTGTTGCTTTTGGATAGCTGGATAAATTGTTGTTTTTCTTTTCTGTCATAGCTCTGGACTTTGACAAGTCATTGTTTATAATTTGGCAAGTCTCATTGGTAATATACCTGTCGAATGATTAATTACAAAGGTTTAAAATATGAACTGTCAGTGAAGGGGGAGCAGTGATTGTTTTATGAGTTTTCTCCTTACATCCCTTTAGCATCATATCCAGAATGGAGCAGTTGTTAGAAAAACAATAGACACACATTTCAGACTTTCTCCAAAACCGGTGTAGGCATTTAAAGTTTAGAGGCCTATGTGTCATTTAAGTGGGGCACTGAAGATATGGTGGAGCTAGACATTCCTGTGTGGGCACACCCAGAATATGAATGTGTTCAGAGAAACAGGCTTTCCCTTTGGAACCCCAGACTGAATAGGAGTGTGGGATGCTAGAGCATCTATGGTGCTTAGCTGTCCTCTGGTCCATTTGTAGGTTGATGAGGTAGGAGAAAGAGTCTTGGAGTCAGAACACCAGAGTCCAAATCCTTTTTCTGATTTATCTTGTTCAAAGATTGATCATGCAAGAAACATCTTTGCTTTCCTGCTAGCTAACAGCCTTTGGCTCAGGGCTTAATAGGCTGAGGATGCCTATAAGAGGGAATGATTTTCAGTTGAAGTGAATTTTGCCATGCAAATGGTCTTCGTGTGTGGTTGTCTGTGATCCTGGGCAAGTTGCTTAAGTTCTCTGAGACTTGGTCTCCTCATTTGCTAAAAGGAAGAGGATAACATTTGCCATCCAGGGAGTGGTATTTGTAAAGTGTCTGGCCATAATGGTGCTCACTAATGGTCAGTTCCTTTTGCAGTCTTTCTCTAGTGTTTGGGGTAGAAGAGATTGATTTAGTAACCTTTCCTCTCTTCCCTGTAACTCTCAACATACATGTAGCCATTCATGAAAGAGACAGGAGAGCCCATCCAGGTCGACGCCAGTACCTTGTATGTGAATCTGGTTGGGATGCTATGTTTTGTTTCTCCAAAGGCTGATATGTCATGATTAAGAGTTAGTCCTTACACTGAATCTTGGATGATTGAAACACTGACTGACATTGGGAAACTTTAAAAAAAATAATTTATTTTATTTCCATTTGTTATTGGTATTGTGATTTCTGATTTCCCCTAGAAACCAAAATTAGAGATTTCATGGTACTGCTATAAAGACTCTTTTGAAGGGATTTTTGGTTAGCCAAACCAAAGAGTACAGGGAATATCCTGAAGAAAGGATTTTTTTTTCTCTCATGAGAATGGAAGGTAGATTTTTATAAGGGATATTCATCCAAATGCCTGTCTGGCTCTTTTCAGTTGTTCCAACCCATCATGCCTTTCGTCATCCTTGAAAAATGTTTTCTTCTGGTATTTTCTTCTTTAAGTATGAATTGAAAGCTTAAAGTGCTAAAGAAAGAAAGAAAAATAAGTTCTAGAACCATCTAAAAAGTCTGAATATTTCTTGCTTCAAATAGCAGGAAAAAAATAAGGTTATTTCTTTTCCTGCTCAGTTTCAATCTAAAGAGATCACTTTCAGGTCAGAAAGATTTTGGTATTTCATAGACTTTCCTATACTTCTTGAATAATTTTTAGAACTTGAAGCACTGGACATTTGTATATGACACTTAGAAAATTTTTTTCCAAAAAGTTGCCATGCCCGTCTCTCTAAAGGAATAAAAAATCCAAATAGCAATGTATATAGCAAAACCAAAATAAAGTAATTTAAACAAGTATCTTAGAACGTTTAGCATATCTGATTGAACCAGAGAATATTTGCCATCAGTGTCCATCAAAACTGTAAAGATGAACAAGCTATAAGTAACTTTGTCTTTCCTCTAGTTTTTCAAGCATAATGCTATATTTATTCAGATATTATTAGTATGCAATTCAAATTGCCTTGATTTTGATAGAACTATAAACGTTGTTGGATAAAATCTCTAAGTAAATAACATGTTTTGGGTGAATCCAAATTCTGGGTGTGAACTATGAGGGCAAAACTTGAAATCCTATTTTCTTTGTTTTTTCACTCTCTTTTCCTTCCTTCCTTCCTTCCTTCCTTCCTTTCCTTTTTTCCCCTCCCTTCCTTCCTTGGTCTGTCTCTCCCTCCCCTTCCCCTCCTCCTTCCCTCCCTTCCTTTATCTGTTTTCTTTTTCTTTTTTTAAAATTTTTTGGTGCTTGGTCCCAGAAAGCTATGCCACATTTCTAAGAAAAGATTTTTCACCCCCTTGCTGATTGATGGCACTGGTTCATCAGCTGTGATATTTTCACTGATTTCAGGTTGTCATGAAAAATACCACAAACTTGGAAATAGGCAAATCAGGATACTGTATATTCTCTTTTTACAGTGTCAGTTGACTTTCTATTGACTGGGGTATTCTACAGCTCTGTAGGAACACCAGGATAACTTGCAGATTTTGTCTGGTAGAGAGGCAAATAATTTCTCTTTGGTGGGAAAAATATCCCCAAAGATTAAGGTATGACCCTATGGCACAATGGCCAGTTTTGTATCTAATGGAGAAATCTATTATTTGCTATGTATACCTAGCTTCTTGAATACTTATCATAACATCTTACTAGTTCCCTCATTAATTAATGAGTTGAATGAAGTCTTTGACACACGTTCATTTTATGTTTATCAAAGTCTGAAAATTTACCTGGATAGTGTGTGTGATATTTTGTTTCTCTTTTAAAGGAAAGTATGTTTTATATTTATTCATATTGGTGAAATTAATAAATTCAGTGACATCTTGAAAAATTAATACCTCCTTTGAAAAATTAAACACCTCCTTTCTTAAAAACAATTTTAGAACCTCTCCCCATCAGATTTAAAAAGCATGATAACTATCTCGTGAGAGATTCAGGAAGATTCAAAGCTTGATAGCTTTTCAGAAGTTAGCTCTTGTAAGAGGCTCATCTGTACCAGAATTGCCTAGCGGCAGTGTTAAAAATACAAATTCCTAGCCCCAGTCCAAGACTTACTGAGTCAGAATCTTCAGAGGGTGGATCCAGGAATGTAGGGGGGGGGTGTGTGTGTGTGTTTTGTGAACTTGAACATGCTCCCAGGGGATTTGGATGTGCCTTTGAGTCTGGGAACCACCGGTGAGAAGATCATTGTATGGATGGGGATCCGAGGTCTGCATCAGGCTAGGATCTTTGCTTATTTTGTTGTGGAAGGCTTCCCATGCTGGCATCCCTCTGGCACCACTGTGCGTCTTTCAGAACCATATAATCCTTAAGTAAAACTACTCTATTGTGGGGGAGTGAGCTGCACTGTTATCCCAGGGGCCCCGTGTTGACTGTGTCTGGACTTAAGCCTTCTCACTTTTTTCAAGCTACTTTGTATGTTTGTCTACCCTCTAAGGAACTCTTTCACTATTGGGGAGTAAAAACCACTAACAAGTAGAAACTTTCTGGAAGGCAAGTTGGGTTTGCAGATAAGAAGCCTTAAAACTAATCATATCCTTTGACTCTTTTATTCCACTTTTTCCAGTCTGATCTAACAAAACCCAACAACCAGAATTGTGTATACTCATCTTTTTACAAAGTTATTCTTGGCAGTTTTTAAATAATTGTCTTTTTTTTTTTTTAAATGAAAAGCCATGTAAATCTTCAAAACTAGGGGATTGATTCAATCTTAGGTAGTATTGATAGGATGCAGTTGGCTTGGTATCTACAAATAATGTTTAAAGATGTAGGAAAATAATTATTGGATGCTCACTTTGTTCCAGGCATTTCTTGTCTCTGTTTTTCAAATTTTCTATGATGAACACTTATTAACTTTATCATCATAGGAGTGCCATAAATTTTACCTTTTGAAGTTTTCCTTGTTTTCTACAAAGAAATTCATTAACTAAATCTTGAGGGTTAACAAGGTGATGGTGATGTTTGACTAACAGATCAATTCTGTTAAGAAATTTAGCATCTGCCATTTACAAGTCATCAGGCAATTTGCTCAATGCAAACGAGAAAGCTTTTTACCAGTTAATAGGTCTGGCCTTTGCCTGGCAATGCTTTAGCATTTCCAATTACTTTATTCATTTTAAAGCCAGAGACTTATTTTTCAGATGTAAATTCAAATAATCTTCCTTCCCACTTCCCTTCAGTCTGTCTCCTAATCTGTCTAAATCAATAATGCTTTAAATTTTTTTACCTGCGTTTAACAACATATATGCAAGAGCCAGTCAATTCATTGGCTGGAGGGAACTGCCACACCCAGAGAAAGTCTGTCCGGGCCTCCAATTCCCATGAACCACACCTTCTCACAAATGTGGAGAGTTTGTGCTGATGGCCCCTACCCAACAGTGCAGACCGGGGTTGGGGTTTTTCCAGGGGAGTTTGATGGAGAGAGGCAAAGGAGTGGAAGGGCCCAGGAAGTGATTATGAAATATGTCATGGAAACTCACCTGGAGAAGAAGAAAGTGAGGATATGATGGAGGTGATAGAAAGTAACAAATTTGTGAACTCAGTGGATTGGAGCTGTTAATTGGGCCAAAGAATTGTTGATGTGGGCTTGGTAGAGGATATGAGCTGGTAAGATAGGAGATAGGCATCCAAGAGTAGGGTGTTCAGAAAAGAAATTTCAGACTGGTGTTTTATTGGCTGATAAAATCCAAGATATGAATAAGGATGGCAGTGAGAGTCCAGCCAATGGATGAATAGTTTACATGGATGATGAAGTCATCAAGACAGATGATAAGAGAAGCGGTGAGAGAAAAAGAGTCACCAAGTTTTAAACTCTTCAGTGAATGAAGACACCAATAGTGAGGTGGGTCTAATGGCACATCCTTCAATGAAGTTAATTTTGTTTTTGAGTGAGAATTGGGGAGTAGGGAGGAGAAATTATGTGGAAGCAGCAAAGGGGATCAAGGAGGACATTATCTCATGAGATAAAACATGCTTTATAACTCACATAACTCTAGATATCTACCTGGGAGACTTAAGGCTGGCAAATTTTCTCCTTGGCTCCCATTCACATTTTTTTTTTTTTGAGGAAGATTAGCCCTGAGCTAACATCTGCCGCCAATCTTCCTCTTTTTGCTAAGGAAGATTGTCCCTGAGCTAACATACATGCCCATCTTCCTCTACTTTATATATGGGACCCCTGCCACAGCATGGCTTGATGAGCAGTGTTTAGGTCCTTGCCCAGGATGCAAACCAGCGAACCCTGGGCCGCCGAAGCCAAGTGCGCAAACTTAACCATTACGCAACTGGGCCAGCCCCATTCACGCTTTTTATCTTTCCACTTTACTTGCTTTACAGTTTGGCATTGTTTGTGTACGTCTGTGTTTCTGTTTCTCCCTCTGGATTCTAAATTCCGCTGTGGTTAAGGCCCCTCAGTGTCTGCCCAGCATTAATGCTTAATACATGTCAGATAAAGAATTGTTTGATTGAAATGTGCTTAGAGAGCTTTCAGGATTTTGGTTTTCCACAAATTGTTGAACCAATTATCTTTGGAGACCTATACCTTCTGAACCTAAGATGGCCTCATCAAATATTCTGGGCTTTGAGCCTTGTGGTAGTTTTGGCTTGAAATTCCTACCTTTCCATCAACATTTTTGTTTCCTAAAACAACTTCTCCCGTGTACTCTCCAGCATTTCCTGGTCTCTGGTCTCCCTTAGGGGAGCGTGAGCCTCCCTGCACTGCACCAGCACACCCTCCACACGTGCAGGCTCACTTGTCTTCTGAAATGCATGTGTGTGGCAATGTGCAACAGGCCTCTCTTGGACAGAATGTGATTTTGAGTCTTGGCTTTGTCAGGACCTAGCTGTGAGATCTCTAGAAACTCATTAACACGTGAAGAAATTAAGGATTACAAAAGTTGAATAACTGGCCTAAGATCTTATAACTCAGTAAGGATTAAAACTCGGGGTGGTGGGATTATAGAATTTGGGCTTTCTCCATTGCTTCAACTATGTCTCAAATGTTTTCTATCAGTTGATTTTAGGAGGACACTTTTCTCTTATCTAATATAAAGTATCTAAGTGTGGGCCTCAGTTCATTATTTCCATTTTTTTTTCAACTCAAATTGAGTCTGAATAAGAATGACAATAGCAAATCAATCTCTAGGCATCAGTAACCTGCACATCTTCCTGTTAATAGAAGTGGCTTTAAACTACATGACTGCTGTGTTATCTTGGGCCAGCCCCTGACATTATTTCCATCATAAACAATGGTCCAAATGCTCAGTGTTTGGGAGGAAACACCTTTCCTGCACGGCTTGGTCATGTGATGATGGGCAGTTAGGATAACTGTGACTTCACTGCAATTATGAGTTAGGCAACCAGGATGTCACATGTGGGGCATAGGGTGGGGCATAGCCATTTTCCATAAGCTACTGCTCTGGAGAAACTAGAGGTTTTCAAGTAGTAAACATATACTATGTGTCACAGTGCTACCCAGTGGGGCAGGAAAAGAGCAGTAGCCCATTTAAAGTAGAAAGGGTATGAGTCTTGGAATCAAAAAATGTGAATTAGAATCCTGGCCCCAAGAGTTTCTGCCTGTGGAGGCTTGAGCAGATTACCTCATCACTCTTGGCTTCAGAGCTCTCATCAATAAACACGGTTCTGATAACCCTTTCATAGATCACAGTGAAAAACATATGGAAGTGCCCATATATAGGCTCAAAAACTATTACTTTGTCTAAAAAGTGTTTTTAGAGACTTAAACTCTTTAATATTTCTTTCAGAAGTGGTTTGGTGCAGATAACATTTTGAATTACAACTTTCCTTCTGATGAAATATTTTTAATATATTAAAGCAAGGACTGACATGGGTAGTTGAATGAAGATGTTTTCCTCATATTTTACATGTTTTCGTGGGGTTCTAGATGTTGAGTTCAGTGTTTTCAACAAAGAAAGACAATGATGTTCCTAACATGGTTTTGTGTATCTCAACATGGCAGGCAAGAAGAGGCCTTTGGTGAAAGTTAGCTTTCTTAAGAAGTTAGAGAATAATTAAACTTTGTTTTCTTACTATTACTCATACACCAATAACAACTAACAAAAGGTACAAAAGGCTCTCAGGCCCATTATCTTCTTAGAACCAAATCCTCAGCACTCCTGAGAGGTATGAGGATTAGCACTTGGTATTGACCTTAATCTTGATCTGATATTTGAGATAATTAAAATTTATTTAAATTCATTTTAAAATACAATTCTTGGCCTATTTTGTAGACAAAATGGATCACATTTATTATTATCCTCATTATAATTCTCTACTTGTCCTTGCTAATTTTCAGCTTGCCCTCTACCTACATATATCTATAAATCTCATCCATCAACTCAAAATAATAGTACCTATGCGCCTAGAGTGGGTGGTGTGTTTAGATGGAGAGCTAACAAGTGCCCTTTCATTCTCTGCAATGCCACTGAACAACTGTCAAAATAACAGTATCGTTCCACCTGGGAGATCCAAAGCCAAGTCCTTGTTTTGTGAAAGGGGAAAGACAGCAAAAAGAAAACAAACTGTGGAGTTCACCTGAGACAAGTTGCGCTGCATCCTGTTTATTGTTTGCAGAGTGCTGGTGTTATTTCAGCCATGTTGTGATTTTGAATGTGCTGCTGCAGTACTAGTGTGGTCATTGAAATTCCTGCCATTACAGCAGGACTTATCATTGTAACCCCATGTCCCAGGGAGGTGCTTTCCGGCTATTTCTAGCAACATATACCCAGGGATAAAAAAGCTCCTCCAAATTAGCTGTGTTTGTGTGTGTGTAGTCAGTTAGAGGGGAGGAGGGACCATGACATTAGTTATTTACAGTTTCAGGTAATCAGTTTCATAGTCTCAGTGTTAGAGGAGTGCTTAAATGCCATCGAGACCAATTAACCCTTAATTATTTATTTTGGCCTCAAATTGTTATACAAACTTTTAAAAATTATATTCACTTTTTAAAATTAGAAAATACATATAAGCAAAGTGAAAACAACTATAATTTCACCACTCAAGGATAAATATAGTTAGGAATTAGGCACATAACTGTCCAGAGTCTTTTCTGTGAATGAGATTATTCTATACCTGATTTTTTACTTAGCAATATATCGTGAACATTTTTCCATATAAATAAATACATAGCTACACTTGATTTTTATAGTGTTCCATTGTGTGGGTTTACCATAGTTTTTGTAACTAATCCTTTCTTGTTGGATTTTAGTTTATTTCTGCTTTTTTGCTATTGTAAATTATGTGAAATGAACATCCTTATACATATACCCTTTCACACCCAACTGATCTTTAAAAACCTCCAGTATTGGGAAACAGCCCACTGCCATTGTCCAACTCATGGCAGATCTCACTAGGGTATGGGTTTTAGAAATGAGACCCTTAGCTGAATCTGCATGCCATAGGGTCTCTGTAGCATGGTCCCTGTTACAATGTGTTTCCATGGCTCTTCTGTTCTTTTCATATTCTCTAAAGTCACCAACCACATGCTTCCAGTTAAGGCTTCTTCCATCAGACTATGGTTGCTCAATCCTCCCAGGTCGCAGGATCATTTGTGATGTCACCAATGTGACAAGTCCACCAATCTCTAATTAACAGCTCGTCATCTTTTTCCCAAGCAAATATTTTATTGCTTTATCAATGATTATGCCCATGTAAGTGAAAACAAAAAGCAATTAAAAAAAACATGAGTTATGAGCATAAACGCAACTGTGTAAGAAAGGGCATTATGCCACTGAAAGGTAAAGGCTCCCCGGAGATGGCAGGCTGAGCAGAGCCACTGAAAACTTCTCTCAGCGTTCACAAGATACCCTGCTTGGGAACTCAGGGGGCAAGGTCTCGAGGGAGTGGTAGGAAATGTAAGAAGTCCCGGTAGCTAGGATATCTGGCAGGGGTGTAGTATAGGTAAGATTCTGGGCATCTGGCTGGAAAGTGGTCAGGGCAGTGGCCTGCTCTGTATTTTCTTTGTCTAAGTTCATCCTGGCCAGCTTCCAGCTTACAAGAGTAGGTCCAAGAAGATCACTTTTCAGGGACAAAACAAGTGACCTTGGCTGATCCAGGCGGTAAGGCATGGAGAAGACAGGAACTTCGTTAATCAGCATATAGTCCAGGCAAGACAAGTATAGGGACAGTCCAACTAAAAGCCCTCCTGATTATCTGCTAATCTTCATCCTCAGTTTCCTCATCCATTTTCTTGAAGGAATCTTAAGATGTGGCAAAATTTGCAGTTCATTGCAATTAAACAACCAACAGGAAAAATAAACCTGGAAAATTCAGATCTATTCTTAATTTTGCATTCCATTATGGATTGAAATTGTTGTTAGAGCATGTGAGTGCATGCACAGGCGTGCATGCACGCGCACACACATGCACACAGAGGCATAAAAAGAGGCCATGGTAGGTAAACCACACATTGCAGAGTGCACTCAAATCAAGGTTGGGGTTACAGTTCCATTTGATACAGCTACTTGATAGTTCTTGTTGACTGAAAGCGTATAACAGCAACTAGAGCATGTGAAAAAATATACACACAGGGCACTGTTAGATAGTTACATATATATTTAATTTATTTTTAGAAAATATTTCAGAGACAAAAAGATTTACTAAATTGACACTGTTTAGGAATGGTATAAAGTGGACTGGTGTGTATTAATGCTATCCTCCTGCAACTGATTGGTCCTAGTGTTCTCTTCTTGGGGCTACTCAGAATATATCTGCATGGTTGATTGTGAGAGATTAGAAATGGTTCCTGGGTCTTGTACTGAGGTAATAACTGTGTTTTAGTTCAGTTAATATTGTATTTCAAGCATCATATGTAAATGTGTGGTTCTCTACATCCTGGTTTTGAGAAGGGCAGTCAATGGTCAGTGTAGAGGGCACTGACATTCGGAAGTGGTGAGTGGAGGGGTGGGAGGTGGTGCAGAAAGAGAAATGAAAAAGGAAGGCAATTGACAAATGGAAAATATCCTGGACTAGGACCCTCAGTTAGCTGTCTTTATTTCATCTACTCCCGGAATGGCCCAAAGAAGACGAGGAAGCCAAGGCATCTGCCATTCGGTATCATACCTGGGCAGATCAGCCTCTCCCAGGTGTGTTAGGAAGCAAACAGGCCAAACTCAATAGCTATAATGAGAGACACAGGATTAAAAATGATAGCTCAAACCTTCATTTTATAGATGAAAAGTCTGAAACCCAGAGCGGGGATGGGATGTGTCTGAGGCCTCTCAGTGGAGTAAGAGCAGAACTGAGAGTTGAACTCACCTTTCTTGTTTTGCAGGTTGATGCCCACCTCCAGGTAACATCTTTGGGAACAATGTGAAATGAAGCAGTTCAAGTTAGCAGCTGCCTAACCTGACCAGTGACCCCTGTCTTCCAGAAAGCATCCTAAACAAGAAACTGCTTAGATAATTGCACGGAAGATGTATGGCACACTGGGATTCCATTATTCTAAAAAACTGCACTTTTTCCCCCTGGTTTTTCCCTTTAAATTAATGGTTTGGTTACTGGTCTGGCAAGGCAGCAAGATGTATGGTTATTTTGCCAGGTTGTTAAATACCTCTCTCTACTCCCTTTTGAAGAGAATTTCTACTCTTTTTTGTGGAATGTTTTTGTCATTTGTTGCCAAAAGCAGGTATGCAAAACCACAGAATCACAACAAGCAAACTTCCCTACTCTATCAACATTTGAGTATCATATCAACATTGTTGTGCCCTTACACTTCCATAAGCCAGGGTTTACCAGGGAATTTTGATGCTGCTCCTGTTATGCTCTCAGAAATAGTTTTAATGATCCCCATTTCAGGGCTGTGGAAACTGAGGCTCAGGAGAGGAATTCATGTGTTCTGAGCATTTGTACAGATTCTCTGCAAGTCAAATTTCAGAGAGGTGGCAATAGGACCCGGGGGCTCCACTTAGCCCCATCTACTACGTTCCCATTTGGAGCCCCCTACTTTAGGCCCATCCAAAATCACGTCTAGTCCTTCCCTTGTCTCCTTTCAGTTTAGTAAACCTAATCATTTCAACTCCCCATGCACTCAACATTAGCTGTCCAGATGAGCTGAGAGCTTGTTCATCGCAAGGCTTGATCACTCTCACTTCACATTTCCATAAAATATGTGCAGTTAACTAGGGCCCCGCATTCTGTGGTTTGTATCAGCTATTTGAAGAGTTTATTTTCTTGATTGTTTGGACTTTCCCCCTTAGTATTGGAATTGAATTTTTCTCCCATTTTATTCCCATTTTTATCCTGCTTTTATTATTCTGTCATTTAAAAATAAAACCATGTTTGAATCAGTTTTTAAGACATGGTATCTGAGGTTGGAAGACATGATTTTGTTTCCCACTTCTTTTCTCCAGGTTTGTGCCATTGGCTAGGTCTAGTCCCCACTTTGGGCTTGAATTTCTTCACCTGTAATATTAGGATGTTGGACCAGATGAACTTTAAGGACTCCTTCTGGTCTGAAATGCTCTACTTGCATTTTTCTTTCTGTTTTTATCAACATTAGCTTTCTAAACTAAAATTGGTGTCCAGGCCTTTTGGTTTAGGAATTTTTAGCAGAATTTGATTATCTTGTTTTTAGATTGAAGAATATGGGAAGTAGGCAGATCTGACCAGGAAGGTCTCAGTTTGAGATAATCTCTATACGGTGTTTGGGTTTCTCAGAAATCATCTAGGCAAAGTCCTCTCAGCTGCAGATTCCTGTAGACATTGTGTCAGGTGCTGTGGGCTCCTGTGCTGGTCACTGTCATGATTTGGCAGGCTGAGAATATGGATGCTTTCACTGTATCACAAAACCCTTAGCAAACTGTCAACAGGTAGAATTGCAGACTTTTTGTCTGGTGGTTTCTTAAAAAAATGTGCCTTATAGTTTCATAGATGATTAACTCTATGAGGAAAACTTTGTATCATGTTTTACAGAGGATGATGCTGAGGTCCAGAGAATAGGTGAGAGAGCTGTGATGGCCTGACTCCATCTCTCTTTCCTCATTTGAAACCTACATTTTAGGTTAAGTTTATGGAGTTAATCCAACATTGTGACAAGACTCTTTGAGCCACATAGGTGCCTTCTCCTGTATTAAAGTTAGGGACAGAATTCAAATTTGATTACTATGAATCTGAAAGTGGCATTGCTCTTCTCACACCGTCTTGCTTCACACGAAGCTCCATTGCGGGGAAGCCAGTTGACATCAGGTTGCCAGGAGGTCATTTTGCCATTGCCCCACAGAATAATATCCAAACTCCACAGCATGCATTCAAAGATGTTCAAACTTTAGTTACAGCCAATTTTCCTTATCCCTGTTTAAGTCTGGCTGGCTTATGTTTCTGTCTTCCTAGCCTGATCTTGATCTGCTGTGATTTACTCTCGTGTCCAGCTGACACTACAGTAACTTGGTCCTGTCTCCAGTAATTACCCCACCCTAACATTTCAGACTCAACGTGAGTACTTGGTATCCCTAGTTTGGACTGTTACCTTTGTCTCAAGATCTTGGCCTGGGATGTCCCTCATCTTCTTTAGCTTCTTTCCCAGAGAAAGATACCCTTGTCAGCTTTTTGGAACTCATTCTCTGGCTCCAAGTTGCTTGTCTGGCGTTCTGGTTGGCCTTCCAGGTCACCTGTTGGAGTGGGCCAGGAGTAGGGGAGTCAGGACAACTGTCAAGAGACTACCTGAGTGCCTTCTCTGTGCCAGGCCTTGGGCTAAGCTGGTGAGATAGAGATAGGTAAGACATTCCTGCCCTACAGGAACCTATAACCTGGTAAGAAAGGAAACTGCCTAGATAAATAAAGGTAGTAATACATTGTGGGTGTTGTGAGAGAAATCCATATGGAGTGAGTGAGGGGCATAGAGAAGGGACATGTCAATTGTGCTAAGGCTGTGGGGATGGTTGGGAAAGTCGTCAGAGGTAAGCTGCTGACTCCCCAGGGATGTCCCACATGAAGAAAGAATGCCTCATACAGGACCAGATTTCCTCCCTGAGACTGGGCAAATAGATTCTCTGGAAAGGGGAAGTCGACGGTTTGTTAATGATGCCTTTGCAGACAGAGTGTTGTGAGAAAAACATCAGAGCCTCTTGGATGGAAATCTTTGACATTTGGGATCCAGAGTGCTCCATGGCCAGCTAGGCTGGCTGAGGGTCTAATTCAGTCTTCTTTGGAGAGGGGAATTCCCAGTGGCGGCTGCAGTGCAAATGCTAAATGTAGAAGGCCAACAGAACAGACTCTCATTTTATCTGGCTGAAATGAGGGGGAAATGGCTCTTGATATGACCTTTCTTCCATGTGGAGTTTCCTTTTAGACTTGGAAAAACTGGCTCAGAAACAAAATGCCACGTGCTATGATGAATCCAGAACATCAGTGGATAGTAGTTTCCCCAAGATTGTTCTTCTTCACGTCTATTATCTGAGAAAGGTGTGGTCATGTGTCTAGCCTGGGGCGAGGATGTACAGGACGGTTTGGACAGGAGATGGTGGGGGCTGGTTAGTACTTATCAGCTAGGACAGGTCCATTTGGCAGGAGAGGGATAGGACTGTATGCTGAGCCCATCCATGCACCACCCCCACCCCGTACAGTGGGTGTTGAATTGCCTGACTCGAGAGAGGGATGTTTCACCAGACACATTTTTCCATGGTGACATTGCCAGCAGTGTCCAGTGTCCCTGCAGGAAGTGGAGCAGTAAGAGGAATGGAAAAGAACAATGTTTTCCAGCAAGACCATTACATTATGGAAGGCCTGACACTGATTTGCAAATGTCTCTTTTTTCTACCTACCTGGGGCTTTTATTAAGATTGGACACCACGGCATTTATGATTCAGAGTTGATGAAATAAATCTATCTTCAATTAAAATACATGTGGGTTAATCTGAGGATCATACCACTGAGTGGAAAAAAAAAGTCATGGAAGAATACAGACAGTATGATTTCATTTATATAAAGCTTAAAAATATACAACTAAATATATATGTGTGTGCATAGTATAAAAATGCAAACATACATGTACAACTCTAAAATTAAGCAAGGAAATGATAAACATAAAATTTGAGAAGGTGATTAATAATTTTGAAAGGGAGGGAATGTTTGGGATGGGGTGGGGCAACCATAGGAGATTTAAGGGTAATGATAATATTCTTTTTAAGAAAATGAGCAGTGAGAACAGAGGTGCTCATTGTATTCTTTATATATTACATTCTTTATATATTACATTCTTTATATATTGTATTCTTTATATATGTATGCTCATTCTTTATATATTTTATGAGTATTACTTACATCTACCATATTTAGTAGAAGAAACTGAACTCTTCTAGCTAACAGGAGTAGGATGTGTCTGAGAAGAGAGTGTGTGTCTGATGCCCGTACATTAGAAGGAAGGACATTTGATCAGTTGCCAGCTTACTATGAGTCTGCATGACCCTGGCTTTCCTTATATCAGCAAATGATTTATATTTTGAATAAAAACCCAAGTGTACAAACTGACCCCATGTGCCCCTTTTGAATTAAAAGTTTCTTGACATGGAAAATAGGAATGAAATAATGTAAGTGGGAAAATAAAACAGTATACAAAACTATGCACACAGTTTTATTCTGATATCATTAAAAAATTTTGTTACGTACATCTAGAATATACAACTAGGTGCTGGGGGGCTTTGGGGAGAAGAAGAAAAAAAATTTTGTGTGCATAGATTAAAAAGATTTGGAAAGTGTCTATTAAATTATTTAAAAGGTTTTATCTCTTGAATGATTTGTCTTTAGGAAAGACGATGGGTTTTACAAGAAATTGTCCTGTTGGTTTATTTCAATTCCCCCCATTTCTGGTGTGGTTGGTCCAGCCTCTCTACTGTTCTGTGCTTTGGGAACGCTGTTTTCTTCTCTTTGTGTTTTAGTTGTCTGTGAAAGACTCTCCTTTCTGCTTTCCAAAAATGGTGAAAATTTAATTTGGTCCCGGGAGCATGTTGGTGAATCCAGGAGCCAGGAGACCAGCCCAGAGGTTAGGGAAAACACAAGAAACATGTGGCTGGATGAGGTCTACAACTGGACAGAGGATTGTCCTGGGAAGTCCAGTATGTATGGTCCCAGCAAGCACAGCACAGGTCATTAGCAGCTTGCCTGCCACCTTGTCTCTCTTTCCTCCACTGTCCCAGGTTAGATTTCCTGGGAAGGAGACTGGGACTTGGATCAGGGTACAGGAGGTATATTAGGGAGTGGTTTGGGCAAGGGAAGGAGAGGAGGGGAAGGGAGCGGGAGTAGTGGTAGGAGAGGAGGAGAGGGAAGGGAAGGGAAGGTAGCAGGATTGGGCAGAGAGAGAACTGGGGTTGGGGTGCAGTCTCAGTGGAAGCCTCAGCAGACCCTGCAGGGAGTCGTGGAGATGAGATAGTAATCCTTCAGAGCTGTTCCACGTTAGGGTGATAGTCTGGACCTTTATATCCCTTGTCATTCAGACAGTGGACACTAGCCACCTTGGGAAGGGGCATTACATTGGTGAGGGGATAACTCTTCAGCTGAGGCCATCCCAAAGCGGGCTGACAGCATTCCCTGCAACTTCATCCCACGTCCTTCATTCTTAAAGTGGGCTCTGGATGGCATGTTACACCACCCGCCATAGCTCCATTCCGCAACCAGATTATTTTTTATTAAAACGTGAATTTAATAATGCCAGCTGCTCCTGAAAATTCTTCTGTGGCTCTCTGTTGCCCATAGGAGAAGGACTAAATGCTTACTTAGGCATTCAAGGCTTTTTTTTTACAATCCGATTCCAATTTTCATTCTTTCTTTCTGACAGTATTTTCCACACTTGTCCATGACCTAATAAAAACACCATATTCCAGCTACCAAATTTTCACATGCTGAACATATATCTTTATATACTCTGTTCACTCTGTCTGGAATATCTTTACTCTCTCAAACTCTTACTCAACTTTCAAAGCCCAACTCAAATGTCCCCTTGTCTGTAATGTGTCCAGGCGGTGTTTTTCCTTTCTGTGAGTTCTCACATCCTGTTTTCCTTCCCTCCTCCTTTCTCCATTCATACTGTTTTCTCTTTCCTTTTCTTCTCTCCTCATTTTTGCTTCTCTTCCTTGTTCCTGTGCAGCTCCTCCCCCATCCTCTCTGATTTCTCTCTTTTTCTCTTTGGGGCATATTTTCTTGACAAGTATGCCTCCTATGAAAAGCTAAAGGTCATAGATTTGCTTGTGTTGCCTATAGTAAGGAAACTCCACTTTTGGTGTGTAGGTTAGTTAATTTTGTACTTCTAAAGCTCTTTACGCAGGCCTCTGTTATATCGCTTATCCCAGCCTGCTTTCATTATTTGACTAAGAACAGCTGGCATATCAACATCAGCGTCTTAGGCTTCTTGCTTTATCAGGCAAATTATGCAGACTTTCTTAGAAATAGTATCAGAATGCTCCAAATACCTTTCACCTCAAGTAAGAGGCAACTTATTTAGTTATTTGTTTATGTATCTACTTCCTCAGTAGACTGAGAACAGGTTAACATCAGGGACTCTGTCTGTCATCTGGGCATGTCATCCCGACACCTAGCACAGCACTGGCGTAAGGGAGCGCTTCATTCAGTGTCTGCTGAATGAATGAATATTGCTACATGTATTTTGTTTTTCATTTGAGAAAAGGGATAAGGGTGAAATGAAAGCCACATCCCTTTCTAATATGTTGTTGGGTTGTTTTATACTCCTGTTCACTGCTGAGTTGATGTCACTCATGAGTTAATTTGTGTGATGCATTATTTGCAAATGTAAAGACTTAACACTCATATCTGTCCCTTATACACCTTGGTGGCAGCCATTGATTGAGGTCCTACCATGGGCCAAGCTCTGCGTTCATCATTTCTACTCCTCAGAATAATCCTGCGAGGTAGATAGTGGTACACCCGTTTTGCTGTTGGAGCAACTGAAGCTTAGGAGGGTTTAACTAAATTGCCCGAGGCGATACACTTTCAAATGGCAGACCAGGATTTGAACCAGGGCAGCCTGGTTCCAGAGCTCTCTTCCTTCCTATTACTCCCTGCTGCCAAAATTCAGTGTCCTGATACCTTCTGGGCACATAGGCAATAGGAGACACTTGTCTGTTAGAGGCAGAAGACTTTTTTGGGAGCAGTTCTGCTGTGTTTTCAAAGAAAGCCCACCCGCATAATTCATCTGTTAAAACAAGAAACACTGCTACTGTGATGTTGACATTCTGTCTAGAAGTGAGCAAATTAACTTGTGTCTGTGTGTAATTTCTTCAAACTATGAAACAGTGAGAGAGTGGTTGAGAGTCATTATGAAAAAGAGTAATCTTAAAATACTCTGAAATATGAAAATATAATAAAACAATCCTACATTATCATTATACATTATTATTACCAGGAAAATGCATTCGATAATGCTGTTGCTGCTAGCATATCATCATAGTGATTTCTCCATGCCAGGCACTATGCCAAGTGCTTTCTATGCATCATCTCGTTTAATCCCCACAACCACCTTGGGAGATAAATGTGATTATCATAGATACCCTGTGACCCAGCACCCTTGCTTTTAGGTATTTATATGAGAGATGTGAAAGTAAAAGTCCACAAACATACTTGCATAAGAATATTAATAGTAGCTTCATTCACAATCGCAAAAACTGAAAACAGCCCAGATGTCCATAAATGGGAGACTAGATAAACAAACTGGCATGTTGGAATATTACTGAGCAATAAAAAGGAAGTAACATTGGTATTTGCAACAACATAGATGAATCTCAAGATCATTATGCTTAATGAAGAGTGCATACTTTCACAAGAGTATATACTATGTTATTTTGTTTAAACCGTTTCGGTGGAAAAACATCAGAACAGTGGTTACCTTTGGGATGTGTCACTGGAAAGAGCATAAGGGAATTTTTTGGGTGATGGAAATGTTCTATGTCTTGATAGGGGCTTAGGTTACACAGGGGTGCATTTATCAAAATTCCTCGAAAGGTACATTTAAGGTTTCTGCATTTCATTAGATGTAAATTTTACCTAAAAAATTCAAAACAAATAGTGAACTCTAGTTAATCATATGCCTATTGAAGTGTTTAGAGGTAAAATGTGCTGATGTCTGCAACTTTTCTAGAAATGCATCAGAAATAAAATGGCTTGATGGATAGAGAGAGATGGATAGAAGGCTGGATATATGATAAAACAGGTATCGTAAACGCCATGTAGAATCTAAGTGATGGATATCATGAGCATTCACAATGAATTTCTTTTAACTTTTATGCATGTTTGAAAAATTTCATTAAAAATGTTGGAAAATGAAGTAATAGCCAAAAAGACAGTGTAACTAGAATAGAATAGAATAAGGTGCCTTGTTTAGCCCTTTTTATGATACAAAATAAACTCTTTCACCCAACAAAGCTCCGAGGACTCTGTTGTCTACACACCGGAGTCAGAACTCCATCACATTCAAGTCTTTTACTTCTTGCTCCTACCTGATGTTCCAGTTCATCTCCTGCCACTCCCTGACAAATCTCACTTGCTAGCCCCTTGAGATGACTTCTTCCTTCTGCATTCTCCATGTACTTTTAGGTTTCTGTACCTTTGCTTTATGCTGTTTCCTGTGCTTGGAAAGTCTCTTCTTCCCTTTAAAATCTTTACTTATCCTTGTGAGTCCAGCTCATCTATCCCTTATTGCTGATTCCTATTATAGCACTGATCACATTAAGGTTGTTTCCTTCCATCTCCCCCTCAGGGTTTAGAGGCCCTCCAGGATGGGCAGAGTCAACATCTCACCTAAGTCTTTTGTGCTCGTTGCCTGGCATGCAGTTTGCTTTGGTGCAGAAAGCAAACTTAAGAAATATTGGTACAGGCAACAAGGGCAAGAAGCCTTGGGTAGATGAAATTGAGTGGAACTGACATTGAAAAGTCCCTGCACTGTTCCTTTGCCACTTTGGTCTCAGATCTTTTCCTTGACCCTTCTTTGCTCTGTTCTATGTTGTGGAGGGCTGACCCCTGCAAATGACAGTTCCCAGGAACCATTACCAGCTGGCTTCTGCCTAGATTCAGCCACTGTGAGGCACTGGTGAGAGACTGGAGGGAGGAGAAGGGAGAAGCCAGGGTACTTTTCCCTTCCTCTCTCTACTTACGAAAGTGTCCCCAGTAGTGGCCGAATCTCCTACACAATACTAGCTGCCATCAGGTAACCCCTTCCTCTGTGGCCCCTGCTTTGCCAAGCAGCCCCTACCATGGTTCCAGCATGCTTTGTTGTCCCCAGGGCCTGGGCTTTGGTGACACTACTCTTCTCTTTATTCCCCCAGCCCTTGGGATGGTAGTGGCTTTTAGCTATCGATAACCTCTGGTTTGACTCTCTATTCTCTACTTGGCTTTTAAAGTCTTCTGAAATTTTTGTGACTAATTTCTTATGTAGCTAGCCTGGGCTTTATTTTCCTGACTAGATCCTGACTGATACAGTCCCTTACTTTGTACCTCGGTTTCTGCATTTTAAAATGAGATGATTGAGTTATAAGATCACCAGTTTTCTCCTTGCTAAAATTCAGATTAAAGAGAAGGTATTATTTAGCATGCCATGCGCATTGACCCATTTTTGAATTTCAAAATGAGATAGAGAAAAAGAACTCTTAACATTTTCACTTAGTTCCCTTTGTCTTTCTTAATGCAGTAGTCACTTTGTTCAGCTGGGGCTCATCAACAGAGGAGAGAAGTAAGAGTGCCTGGAGTCCTGGCTGGCTTGGTGATTGAAACACTGCCTATTACATGCCAATGTCAAAGGCACCAACACTGATCACATAGTGGCCAAAGGTCAATGAAAGCAGCAGGAGCTGGTGAGGAGGGAGGGACTTGGGATCAATGCTCAAGCACCGCCAGCTCTGGCAACTCCCTAAAGACAGCCCAGGACCCTGGGCTTAGTGTGCGGCTAGAAAGAAACCAAGAGAAGATGAGCTGCTTCTCTGCTGGGACCTGTTGGTCATCAATCATCAGGTAACATTTTACCTATCCATCTTCTAACTCCCAAATTCAGCGCTTTCTACTTTATCAAGCTCCATATTGCACGAAGCATTATTTTATGTGTGAAAAGCAAGACAAAAATCAATAATATCTAATCCCTTCCCTCCAGACACTCTTAATCAAGTGGGGGATATACATACATGCATGACTCTCATTCATAAAAAGAATTCTGACACAGTGCAATTTGTAGTACATACTATGATAAGTGAAAATGGCATATTTGGGGAATCCCATGAAGAAGAAAGTATTCTAAGAGGAGTGTTTTGGAAAGAATTGGTGGGGGCTAATATTTTGAACTAAGTCTTGAAAAATGATAGTCAGCCTTAAGCATGAGGGAAAAGACATTGTAGGCAGAGGCAACAGCCTGAGCAAAGGCATGCGGGGAGAAAGTGCAGGGCCTACAGGGAATAACTGAGATGATGGAGTGCTTAGGGACAGATGGGAAGAAGGCAGGGATCAAGTTTTGACGCAGTGTGGGATGAGGAGTTTAGTGGCTGGCCCAATGCAGGCAGCACTCAGCTGTAGAAGCAGTGAGGGAGTAATGACAGACTCTGAAATTAGTGACACTTAAGAGGACTTGATGGGTGCCCCATGGTCACTTCTTAGACTCTTGTCTCATGCATCACTAATGGGAATTGGTGTTTACCGTATTGCTCTTCCAAGCACATGTGGAGGCAGAGGATAGTAGGGACAACATTAAGTTTAGAATAAGGGATCATAGATGAGTTGCAGCTCTGCACTTACTAACTCTGGAACCTCTGAAGAAGCTCTTAACCACACTGTGCCACCTTCTGCTACTCCTGGAAAAGCAGCCTGGTCAGTGGTTAATAGGGAGGGCTCTCAAGTCAGTGCAACCCTGGGTACGAGCTTGTGCAATTGACTGAACTTGTCAATGTTCCATTTCTTCCTCCGTAAAGCAGGGATACTAACATTGCCTCGCACTTGGAATTGTGATGATTAAATGAGACAATGCAAGCTAAGCTTTTAGCACAATGCATGGAACACAGTAACTAATTAATAATATACTGTAATTACCATATTATTAATACATAATCATAATTGTTGTTAACAACTGTAAAATGGGGATAAAAATCTGCAGCTCTGAGAGTTTCTGTGAGGATCAAATTGTGAATGTGAAAGTGCTTTTAAAAATGTAAAACACTGTATGATGTATATTAATCATGATGATAACAATGACCTCTTCGAAGTAAGATGCTCACCAGGCACACATACATAGCCAGTGTTGTGTGATTGCTGAGGGAGCAGCTCATTACTCTTGGCTGGTTGGCTGATCTGTCTGCCCTGGTTTCTCTCACTGCCTGGAGTCAGCTGATAACTGCTTATCCACCCATGCTGTTCTGAGTGGGGCGTTTGGTCTGTTCTCACTGCAGCTGATAACAAGGATGCTGCTGTGATAAGCATATAATGGATGAAGCCAAAGTCAGCTCCGAAGGCAGCTTTGGGTGGTCACAAAAGCCGTCACTAACCAGCCCTCTGACTGTGGAGAACACAAAGCCCAATTGCATTTAGAGCCTCAGCACCCTCAGACCCATTGAGAAACTTGCCCAAGGTCATGCAGCTGGGAGGTGGAGGAGTCAGCTTTGGAGATCTGTTCGTTCTGCTTGTAAAGCTTGTGTTCTGTTTGCTTTGTGTTCTTTGTGCCCCTCGTTGCCTACTTTGGGGGTAATGGAAAGGGATTAATTAGTGCGTTGGGATGGTAAATTGGCAGAAATGTGGTGACGAGCTGGAAAGCCCCTTTGGCTATTGATATTAGAGTTGGTCACTGAAAGTATGGGTAATAGACCTATCCCAAGAGGAGAGCTAAGTACCGTCTATTTGAAAAAAAATGACCAGTCATGGCAAGAGCTGATGTTCAGCCCTGGTAATCTCTTCAAGTAAGAATGAGCACCAGGCCAGGATGACCCAGTGAAAACTCATCTTTTCCCTCCCAATCTTTTTTGCTCCCAATTTCGATGAGAAGTACAAAATTCCTTCCATTCACTGTTCCAAACCTTGGGGTCATCCTAACTCCTTCTTCTGGCTCTTCCTCTGTCTCCATTCAGTCTTAACTGTTGATTTTACCTTTCTAAAGTCTCTGTCTTGCAGTCCCTCCTATCTCTACCGTGGTCAGGACCCCTTGTGTCTTCTCAGGATTATGGCTGCAGCTTCCCAATGTGCCTCCCTGCTCTATCTCTCTGCATCCCATTCATCCCATGAACAGGCACCAACATGTGCTTTTAGAAACCAAGCTCTTTTCATGTCATATCCTTCTCAAAGTACTTCACAATGTGTCCGCAGCATACAGAATAAAGCCCAAATTTAGGGGCATTGTGTTCAAGACCCTTCAAGATCAGTACCTTTGTCATCACTTATGTTGGCCACTAACACCCTCACTTTGTCTTACTCATCCTTGAAGGCTGAGCCTAGAAATCACCTTTTGGGAAGCTTGTCTTGATTCTCCTAATCAGGAATAGTCTCTCCTCCCTCTGTATTCTCACAGTCCTGGTTTGGATGTGCTTATTTCATGCTTTTTTAAAAATCTTCTGACTTATCTGATTGTCCATCTAACTGCCCACATAGTACACTCCATATTGGCAGAGCCTGGACTGTATCCACCTCCACATCCCAGAGAACACCCATCATCCATGCCAGGCAGAGGGCCATGGGAAGGGCTCAGTTAACACTTACCCATTTGTACCTGTTCAAGTGCAACACCTAGCTGAGCTAGACTAAAAAGAAGAACTGCTTTTGCCCCAGTAACCCATGTATAGAGCTTCTAAGCTCACGAGTAGATCTCATGATCTAGTTGTGCCTAAAAGTTATGGGAAAAAATTATAGGGAAAAGAGATGTTCAGACATGAAATCAATGAGCAACACATCAAAGATAGAAAAGCAGTTCCAGAATATGCCCCTCCCTCTGTTTGCAGCTAATACTGCTGTCAACAACTTTGGAGGTAGTGAGTATTTCATTTATTTGCTTATATCATGTATTTTTGCATTCTTCTTTTTTTTTTTTTGAGGAAGATTAGCCCTGAGCTAACTACTGTCAATCCTCCTCTTTTTGCTGAGGAAGACTGGCCCTGAGCTAATATCCATGCCCACCTTCTTCTACTTTATATGTGGGACACCTACCACAGCATGGCTTTTGCCAAGTGGTGCCATGTCTGCACGCGTGATCTGAACTGGCAAACCCCAGGCTGCCGAAGCGGAACATGCGAACTTAACTGCTGTGCCACCGGGCCGGCCCCTGCATTCTTCTTTTCCCTCTTATATTACATACCATTGTCAGGCGTCCCTAAATTGGGATTAAATAGTGCAAGCTGTATAGTTTTAAAATGGTAGCTTGAGCATATATTATAGTCACTCCCATGTCACTAAATCCAGGAAAAAAGAGAGAAGACTGATATTAAAATAAGTCTGTATCTACTATCTACCTGATACAGGGAAAGAAGGGACATAGTGAATCAGAAGCTATGAGAAGTTTCTGAAAGACAGAAAGTGGATGCATTTGGGCTGAAGATGAAAGAGCAGCCTGGGATGGGTATAAGAGGATTGTACCGTGAAGGTGAGAGCAGTCCCAACAATGTGTGGTTTCTGGGACTGGAGGAAGCTCAGGAGACACTGACACCGCAGTTAGTAGTGGTTTCATAGAGGGAGCAGCCAGGTGTGTCGACCCTACCTGTTGGGTAGGAGAGGGAGCATCTGCTCCCAGGCAAATGTAGCATGGGGGCCGGTCTTTGAATCAGAAAGATGGGCCCAAGGTTCAGGTGGCTGTTGATGCTGTGAGGAACATTGTAGACACAATGTCCTTGACAATTAGTAAGAGAGAAACCAGAGCACATGAAGCAGTAGTGAATGTTTTACAGTTTTCTAGGTCCGTTGAGCAGTGCCCTTGGTCCTCCCTCCCTGTGACTTTAACCCTAGACCCGGAGCCACCTCTGCTTACCCCTCTCCTCTTTCTAGGTCTTCATGCTGAACCTGAATTCTACTTCATGTGGAATTCCTTCTACCTTGCCACCTCCAGAAGATATGACCACTTGTAGAAAATCTTGCTCTTCTGCCAATCTTCTCAGTCTCAGTAAATAGTATCACCATCCATTAGGTAGCAAAACTAAGAAATGCAGAAGGTATTCTTGATCTCCCTCTTCCACTCTGTATTTGTTTCTTGTGGCTGCCAAAGCAAATTTACCACAAATTTGGGTGGCTTAAAATAACAGAAATCTATTCGCATGGTTCTGGAAGCTAGAAGTCCAAAATCAGATGTTGGCAGGGTTGATTTTTTCCGGCAGCTCTGGAGGAAAATCTGATCCATGCCTATTCTAGCTTCTGTTGGCTGTGGGCAATCCTTGACTTGTAGATGCACCACTCCAATTTCTGCCTGTCTTCACATGACCTTTCCCTCTGGGTCTCTGTGTCTGTCTGTTTTCTCTCTCTTATAAGGACATAATCTTTGGATTTATAATCTTTGGATTTAGAACCTACCCTAATCTAGGATGAGCTCATCTAGAGAGCCTTATATTAATTACATCTGCAAAGACCCTTATTTCAAATAAGGTCACGTTCTGAGCTTCCAGGTGGACATATCTTTTGGGGACCACAATTCAACCCACTGCACCCTCCTTTCCTTGTCAAGTCAGCCCCAAGGCCTATCGACTTTACTTCCCCATATACTCCATTATCTTTTCTTTCTCTTCATGTTCATTACCAACATTCAGGCCGACGTCACCATCATCATTCCCTGGACCATTCCCCTAGCAGCCTAACTGAACTTTCTGCCTTCTCACTCAGACCCTTCCAGCCATCAGTAGAGGTAAGCTCTGCTACATTGCAATATTTGGGGACTGAAAGGTGTCCAAGCCAGCTGTGGTTTGAACATGTGACCTGATACCAACTGCCTTAAACGTCATTTCACTAACTTAGAATAAAACCCAAACTCCTCACCACAGCCTCCTGAGACCTCATTCTCTGGATCTTGCCCATGGCTCTAACCTTCTAACCTACCACTCCCCCTTCAACCCTGGGTTTTTTGCTGACCTTCAGACACTTCAGTCATTTTAATTTTTTTTTTCAGGAATTTCTCACTTTTCCATTCAAGAAATTACTCCCCTGCCCTCCAATGCCTGGTCCAGAAGGGATCACTTTACTGTAATATGGTCCTTATAAACACATCAAGGTATTTTATTGCAAAAGAATTTTCAAATTGTGGAATCTAAGAAAAGTCTTTTCAAATCATTAAGGCATTTGTCTCTTGCTCTCCATGTAAGATCATGGGTGCCATGGAAAATCAAAGGAATTGCTCAACTCTTCTGTGTCATTTGCCCATAAATTTTCAAGATTCAGTCAGCAATCCTTGAATGTGCTGACAGATTCTTTAGGTTTTGGTTTCTGTGGTTAGCAAACATCTAGGAAGCTGTAAATAATTGCCTCCTTTCCTTTGCTCAGGCTGTTTTCTCTGCCTAAAAATCCTGCCCCTCCCCCGTTGTTACATCCATCATGGCCTCCTTCAGTCCTTCAGAACACTGCTTAAAGGCCCACTTCCATGAAAATTCCTCCTTTTATTGTTCTTAAAATCAGGTGGAAATGTTTGGGAATCTCTAGGCATTCTCTGCCCCCACCTCACCTCAGCCAGCTGTGACTCCACTCTCCTCTGCTCTCCCTCCCATGATAATTTCTGTACGTCTCTCAGCTCACTGGACCCTGTCTGCCTTGAGTGCGATAGTTTTCCTTCTCTTGTTTCTTTCTTCTTCTCAGCATCTCGATCTGTACTCTGTTCACCTCTGCTTTCCCTCGGCACAGCCTCACACAATGAAGAATGGAGAGGGTTCATGTGCATGGATGCATGGATGCATGCTTGTAGGCATGTAGGCATGCTGAACACACATACTGTCTGTAGGTTTCAAAGTGGCTCTTTACCCTCGTGCTTGCCTTGGCAGTATGCAGCAGGTGCCACATAGATAGAATGTTTTGGCACATGGGTCTTGTTCTTCAACTTAGCTTTTTGAACCACCAGTTGGGCTCTTTCTTCCTCACTCCTCAATTCTCCCTTGATTCATCTTGCTGCTCAGTCTACCACTAAAACTTCCCCCGATACTTACAACTGGTTTTCCCTGGATAATGTTTCAACTTGTCTTTACACCATGGCTTTTCCTAACTATGGCTTCTCTCCAGTGACAATAGACTCTTGGATGACCTTGGATAAAGCAGGTCTGCGCTCAGTCCATTTTCTGGGACTCGTCTTCCTGTATTCTACTGTTGGGCCTGTCTTACCTTTATTAGTGGGGCATTTTTCACCTTATTGACAGTAACTCAAGGAAGAACTAAACTCCAGAGACATTATGCTCTCTCCAGAAAGGCAAAGGTTTAGAGAAAGATATATGGAGGCCCCAGTTTATCTACCCATCAGGTTTTGTGGAACCTTGCTTTAGAGTATAGAGAAAAACTACTTGTGATTTGTAGGCTTACTTTCTAAGCATCTGTACTTTTGGGAGACTCAGATCCATGTAATTACTTGGTAAATCATAATGGGACCTCACTAGTAATGGCATGACTAAGGAGAAGGTAATTATAAAAGTATGCAATTATTTTTCGAAAGTCAAGAAGGAAAACCAGGTTTATTGCTTCCAAAATTCATTCTGTATAGTCACATCTACCTCACCTTGATAATATAATTTAAAAGACATCGCTGTAACAACCTAGATTACTGAAAGTCAGAATTCGAAGGCCCTTAGAGACCATGTAGTCTAGTGTTTTCCAAAGTAAGAGACTGTACCCCCAGTGGTAACTGGGGTCCTGTTGGCGAGGTATCTGGATACAGTACTAAATACTATTAACTCATATAGTGAGAGGCATTCTCTTTTTAATTCTCCAGCCTTCTGATTAGCCAAGGAGAAGGCTACAATTTGGACCCAAAATGTCCTTATCACCTCTCCATTACTTACTAATCATCTTTATTCATTTGTTTATAAATAAAGTGAAAGCAAACCCCAGGCTCAAAACCTTCTGGAGGCAACCCTCTCTATGAGATGAATTCCGTAATGCCTCTGTTGTCACTGTGTTTATTTTTCATGGTTCATGTCTACATGTGTCAAAAGATTATTCGTTTTTCTATTGAAGAAATGATGGCAGTGATAGAAGGTTTCCATTTACAAACGCTTATATAAGTAAAAATGTGAGTTACTTAAAAGGAATATAATGGCATTTATTGAGACCTACAGAGCTCAGGCTCTGGGAAGTCCATGGTAAAAAATGAAGATGCAGTCCCCAGTCCCTTTAAATCAAGTCAATTTGGTTGAACCCCACAGTCTTTGTGTTTCACCTTTGCCCCTCTAATTTGAAGCTTGCAGGAATTATTTCTACCAAGTATGTGACTTAATTCTTCCTTGTGGCAATAAACTAGTGAGAATACATGATGCGGTGGGAAGCCAGGTGAGGCTGGAATGTCAGGGCATTCCAGATTGGGGCCACTTGTGCAGGCAACAGGCCTCACACGAGCCTTTCTCCATTTTATGAGGTGATTTAACTCATGGCTAATCCAGGAAAGAGTTAGTCCACCAAATGCTTCCATGGCTTTTGTCAGAAGACACCTAGATGCTGCTCTTGAAAGCATGTAATTCCCTTCCCCCAGCAGAAGGTGGACTATTGCCACATCTGAAAAGTGCTTGGTGATGTTGTCTTCAGGAACCACTTCCCCTCAATTGTCATCTTAGCTTTCACTTTACCAAATCAAGAGGGGGAAAAAGATATTGGGGTCTGGCAAACATCTGGGTAGCATATTGGTCAAAGGGATCTGTTTCTCTTTTCCTCTTACAGCAAGGAAACTATCCTCCATTCCTAGGAAAATGATTAATGATAGCACACGGAAGCCAAAAGCATATGAGCTTTTCCTTTAGTTTCTTTTTTTTTCTCTTACCTGTGGACAGATAGGCTTTTCCTGTGCATTTTGGCTTGGGAAACTCAAAATTCCAGGAATCTCCCCAACGCTGTTTCTTGAAGGGCCTGTAGATTTTGCTGATTGACTTCCTTTTTGGTGCACTTGAACAATTGTCTGTGGTAGATGACACAGAAATTTCTGAAGAATAGAAACCTGCCTTTGCCCTCCATTCCAATTTTTCTTTATCAAGTGAAGGCAAACCACAGCCCAGACAGACAGGAAGGCGCATTCACAAGTGTGTGGTGACCTGAAAGAGTTGGCTGACTCATGAGTAAGGTCAGGGTCACCTCCTGTGGCCATCTGACTTCAGACACCACAGAGAGAGCAGAGACCTGGCCCCAAGCCCCCAGCTCACCCCTTCCTGCAGTGATGTGAGGCCTCACAGCTTCCTCGTCAGTTCACAAGAGCTCAGGAGCATGGTCTGATTCTATGCATAGGTTGGAAATGGGGTCTTGGTCCTTCCTGTAGCCTCATGATACCAATGCAGCATCTTCTCTCTGCTTCAAGACACTCGCCCTACAATCCTCACTCCCACCTCCCTTTATTTTTTAGCTTGACCTTTCTCCTCTCAGACTATGGGTTTCTCCACAATTCTTCCCCTTTCCCGTTCCTGAGCACACAGGGTACTCTCTCTGTTGTGATCTGGGTCTGTTTTAGGGCCCCTTCTCTTCTATCCTTATGCCTCCAGATTTGTACCCCCAAACTGGCTATTAACTCCTGCTGTCACTCGTCCCCATCCTCCTCTCACACACAGAGGCCATGGAAGGCCTGTTGAGGGGCCTCACCCTTCAGCCAAACCTGAGCCACACTTTTACCACAGAGAAGTGCCTCCCCCTCGTCCATCCAGCTTCCAGGCTACCCCTGAATCTTTGAAGGATTGGTCTTATTTGTGTCCTCTTTGTCCTTCTCACAAGCCTGAACATTGAGGTTAGATAAAGGTAAGAGAACTGAGAACCTAGTATCTTCTGAAACCCATCTGTCTCTGTGCCACCCTCCTCATTCTTGGGCTCCATTTGTGGCTTTCTCCGTGTCTGTTCTTTCACATTTTCTAGGCCCAGTTCTCACAGCCACTGCTTCCATACCTAATGCCCTGTCTCCTGGCTCAGTTAGCTCTTAGTTCAGAGCATAGAGTCCGTGCCCATCTCCTTCCTCCTCTCTCTTACTTAGATATCTGTGAATCCCTTGAAGGTAGAGAGCTTGCTTGATTTGTCTCTGTTTTCTTTCTCATTCACAGTGCAGGGTCCAGCACGTAGAAATCACTCCATTCACTGACTGAAAATTGAAAGAGATGGTTGGGACACGCTTCCATGGCATGATATGGGGATGCAATAGAGCCCTATGTGACCCCAAACAACCCCAAGAACACCTGAAAAGGAGACAGAAGCCAATGAAGGGAAGACACAAAATACGACTCTTCATTCCAGTCTCTATAGTCAGCCAGTATTCATTGAGTGCTTTTTCTGTGCTGGGTGGGGTGCTGAGGAGGGGAGAAAGACAAGATTTTTTGGAGCTTTGGAGCTTACTGTCTAGGGGGATGTATACATGTATGCCTTATGCAAAATAATTTAACTTATAAAAAGTTAGTTCCATTTGCGAATACTAATGAATTAGAAGTGAGTATAGAAAAACCATATAACATGTAGGAATGACAGAAATGATAAAATTTAGGAAAAATTTAACCAAAGAGTTACATAATGTGTATAAACAAAACAATTCAGTTTTATTTTTACTTAAAAAACAAATAGTGCCCAGTTCCTTCAAGACCTTGTAACCCAGGGAAGATCTGATTGCATCTGCTGAAGAGTGGTCATTACTGTATTGTTGCAATGTGCCTTCCCATGTGTGATGCCTGGTTGTTACCCTGCATGTCCCTAGATTGTTTGTATGGTTACATGAGCCTGTATTACTTATATAATTAAGCAAAGCTTTAATAATAAACAAGAAACAGTCAATAGCATAAAATATCAGTAAGGGAAAGTAGTTAATAAACTTATTAATAAGGTTAATAAGCACATTAATAAAGTTAATTTGTTTATGCTCATCAAGTTAACCACTTGATAATATTGGCAGTATGTATTATAGAGCAGAAGGGTGTCCAGTGATTAGATCCAAGTACCATTGGCCCTTGGCATCCTTGGGTTCTGCCTCTGTGGATTCAACCAATTGGGGATAGAAGAGCCTACGATGGTTGTGTCTGTACTGAACATACACAGACTTTTTTTTCTTGTCATTATTCCCTAAACAATATAGTATAACAACTATTTACATAGCATTTACATTGTATTAGGTATTATAAGTGATCTAGAGATGATTTAAAGTATACTGGAGGATATGGTAGGTGGTATGCAAATCCCGCACCATTTTATATGAGGGACTTGAGCATCTGAGGATTTTGGTATCCACGGGGGTCCTGAAACCAATCCCCTGCAGATACCAAGGGAAGAATGTATACCCTGAATCATTATTTTCTTTTCGTTTTAGAGACATAGAAATGAAATTTGAACTAGAAAGAACCTGATTGTCTCTTAGGTGAGAATGATTGAACAAATAATGTACATACCATTTCAATGTCTCTGTATAATATGTGTATATATATTATATATATAATATAATATAAAGAGATTGTAAAAATAAAATCATAAGACAATTTTATATTACTGATGTTATGGTGTTTGTATAAGGTATATTTTCTTTTTTAAATTTTTAAAAATAAAAATTGTATATATTCAAGGAGTACAACATGATGATTTAATATACATATACTTAATTAAATGATTACTGCAGTCAAGTTATTATATCTTCTCTTCATATAGTTAGCATTTTTGTGTGTGATGAGAGCACCTGAAATTTACTCTCCTAGCAAATTTCCAGCATTCAGTATAGTATTATTAATAAGTATATTTTCCACTATGCTTTCAACTATGCAGTTAAATAGAGCATTATTAAAATAGAACTTCGGAGAGTATACAAATTTACTAGAGACTAAATGATATATGGTAAAAATCAGAAATAAGTAACATTCTGCTTTAGATCTTGAAGTCAACAGATCCCAAAGCCCATATCTTTTTCCATGAGCCCGTTAGTGAGCTATTTCTACATCTGCCTGTTATCCGTATGATATCCCAGACTGGAGAATGCAAAATGATGTGGAGTTGTAAACAATAACAACAAAGCAGTTAACAATGGCTGCTTGAGGAACTCTCTGTCACTGAAACATACATTTTTAGGTATCAATTTATTTTGAAGGAGGTGTTTAATCCTTTAAAATAGACTGATGACAAATCTGAATTTTTTCAGAAATGTCTGGTGAATTCCAAACTATTTTACTCACAATCTGTGAAGCAGAGCTTTGAACACAGGCCGTCCATTCTTCTGGACATTGGAGAAACCAAAAGCCATTTGTCAAAGAGAATCCTGGCCCAGTCCCTGGGCACGTGGCTCTCAGAAAGGTGGGCTGGGTGAGCATGTGTGTTGGGGGGAGATGGCATGTTTCGTGGTTAGGAACCCAGAGCCCACTAGAGCAGTGTTTTTCAAACTGTGGGTTGCAACAGTAAACAGAATTAGTAAGCCATAAAATTAGTTTAACATAGTGCTGTCCAGTAGAAATATAATGTGAGCTACGTATGTAATTTAAAACTATTAGCCACGTTTAAAAACTTGAAGTTAATTTTAATAATACATTTTATTTGATTATTATATTCAAGATATTTTCATTGTGACACATAATTAATATAAAATTATTAATGAGATCTTGTACATTCATTTTTTTGTGCTAAGATTTCAAAATCTGATGTTTATTTTACCCTTTTGGTACATCTCAATTCAGAGTAGCCACATTTCAAATTCTCAATAGTTACATGGGGCTATTAGCTACCATATTAAATAGCCAAGTTCAGTGCTTTCAAGTTTACATATTAAAATAGAATAGACTAGAATGGAAAATTTCAGAAGGCATTTCTCATAATAAGGGAAATAGTTTTTTAGGGGCCGTAAAATGTGTTTTTGAGTGGGGGTCATAGTTAAAAAAAAGTTTAAAAGCCTATGTTTATTAGAGCATGTTGATCCTTCCCCCAGCTTACGTGTCTATGGAGATGTACCGAAGATGACTGCTTTCTTGGCAGTATGAAAGAGCTTCATGGGGCCCTCAGGCTCACAACTTCTTGTGATCTATTCAAGCTTACGTATCTATAAAGACTTTGAAGGATTACTGGAAGGATATGAAGCTCCCCAGTCTGCAAGTGTGCTAAAACTTTTCTGGACCAAGCCACATAAGTGGAGAGATGGGCCCCTTGACCCTAATCAGGTTGTTTTTTCTGTAATTTGACTTTGGTGTGACATCATCATAACAGGGTTCAAAGTTGCTATAAAGAACAGTGTTGTTCAAGGTCTGGCCTGGTTAAGTTTGCACGTTCCGCTTCGGCGGCCTGGGGTTGGCTGGTTCAGATCCCAGGTGTGGACCTATGCACCGCTTGGCAAGCCATGATGAGGAGGGCATCCCACATATAAAGTAGAGGAAGATGGGCACGGATGTTAGCAGGGCCAATCTTCCTCAAAAAAAATAGAGCAGTGTTGTTCGCATGTGTATGGGTACTCTAACACATTGCTGGGGGAATGTGTGTTGGTACAACATTTCACATGGGCAATTCAGTGATACATATCAAAGAATTTTAAAATATGTATGCCTTTGGACTTCGTACTTCCAGGAGTTTATTCTTCCACTTTCAGGAATAAATGGAAGTGGTAAATGTGTACACAAAAATTCAGCTATACTAAATGCAATGTGGTATGTTGGATTGGATCCTGGGGCAGATAAAGGACATTGGTGGAAAAGCTAATGGAATCTGAATAAAGTATGGAGTTTAGTTAATAATAATGTACCAAAGTTGGTTTCTTAGTTGTGACAAATATACCATGGTAATGTAAGATGTTAGTGTTAGGGGAAACTGTACAGAGAACTCTCTGTACTGTCTGCAACTTTTCTGTAAACCTAAAATTATTCTAGAATGAAATTTTTATTAAAATATTTCAATTAAAATTTTAAAAATTTATTAAAAGTAAGGATTTTCATTGCCGTACTACTTGTAAAACCAAAAAGCCGGAAAGTGTCTAAATATCCAGATATTAAGGATTGCTTAAGTAATTCTGATGTCATAGAATGAAATACTGGGCAGTCAGTTAAATGATGTTTTAAAATTGTATTCGTTAATGAATAAAGATGCTCATAATATATTAAGTGAAAAAAAAACCTTCCAAAATATTATTTTGTTAACATATGTGCAGAAAGAGAACTGGCAGAATGTTAATCAAAATGTCAAGAGCGGTTATCTCTAAGCCAATGAGATTAGAGGAGATTTAAAAATATATATATTTTTGTGTATATGTGTTGTCTAGTTTTTCTATATGGTGCTTGCATTGGTTTTCTAATAAGAATTTTTAAACTTTTATTTATTTATTTTGCAAAAGCAGAAGGGATGAGTCAGAGTGCTGTGACATGGAGTGACAGTGATGACTATGCTCTCACCATGAACTTGGAAACAAGGGACTCAGATTGCCCTTTGAGAATTAAGCTCAGAAATCAACATCGAAAAGTATTAGTGTTGAGTCGGGTGAAATCTCTCTAAAGAATCAGAATGACTCACAGGCCAGAATTAGTCTGACTACAACCAAACTTGACATTCAGAAATGCAATTCAGAATATCTGTCAGAAAAGAGTTGGTAAAGAGCGGACATGTCTAAAGGAGAGTCACAGAGTCTGCCAGTGCCCATCTCAGCAAACCCAGGAGTGACAAGCCCTGTTAGACTGGCCTCGGTTTCTCTTTCTCCCTGATAGATTTGCCACATGGTGTATTAGAAGCATCATCACGTTATCTTGGCCTGATAGCGTTGAACATTTAGATCACTCTGTTAATTCTCTGACTTTAATCAGGGTTAGGCCCACAAAAAAGCCTGTCGGTCACTTGGCTCTCCATGCAGCCTGTCCACAGCTGGTCAGGCTGACACAAGCATCCATTTGCTTGATAATGAGTTTCCTTATTGTGAATTAGCAGGTTTTGCAGCTAGTTTGATGAATGTCTATGTGAGCATGTTAGAGTGAGTCAGTGCTCTGGGTCCAGTCAAATCTGAGGCTCTGACAGGAGGAATTTATGAACCCAAGAGAGGAGGGGCCAGACCATGGACCCTGCAAATTACCCAAGATAATGGTCCCCTTTGGGCCTTGTCAGGCATCCTTTCAGCCTCATCTCCTCAGTGCTACAAGTTGCATTTCTCCTGGGCTCTGGTGGCTCACTCATTTCTTTTGTGGTGCCCTGCCTATCCATTTGGCATTGAGAAAACCAGTCTCAGTCCCTTGGGTAAGGCAGCAGAGCTCAGTGAGGTGAGTGCTATAGGAGCCTGGCCAAAGAACTCGGAGAGACATGAGAACCTGACAGACTTCCATTGAGGATTGAGTAGTTCCAGGTATCAACTTGAGCTTGGCAGAGATGCCTCACTTCCACTGTCCATCATGGCTCTGTTGCAGTGAGAGAAGCATTAAACTTGGAGTCAGTAGGTTTTGGTTCCGTGGTTTTGGCCTAATTATCTGGCTGACCTTGCACAAGCCAACTTTTTGGGTCCTTGACCATAAAATTAAGCATAACAATACCTACCACACAGCACTGTTATAAGTTTAGTTGCTATGATGGATGGGAAAGTATACCATAAACTAGAAAGAACTTTACAAAGTAATGTTATTTCTTTATTCGTGAGCCATAATTGAAATTTGTGCACGAGTGATTTTTGAAATGCAAAAAATTGAAATCTTTTATGTCTTAGTAAGTGGAGAGCTGATTTAGTTTATCATGTAATGTATGGAAATGCATCAGTTACTAAAGAAATAGCCAACAATGCTCTAGCTTGCTCAAAACTTCATAACTGAATATTTAACTTACATTAAGAATCCAATGACTAGGTTTTGTTCTGAACAATTGCTTTGCATCCAAATTAGATTTCTATTTGTTATTTAAGATACACTTTCATAAAGGAGATTCTTTTGCTGCCCAAATTCCAAAGCCCTTGCAGAATCCTCTCCAACCTGGAAGCCCCTTGAAGTCTTAGGGGTAATTTTCTCTGAACTTATAGCCACACCCTGATTCCCTTATCTGGCCTGTGCCCTGCTCCTTCGAAGATTAAGTTCACTTATGACTGTTGCTTGGCTACACATAGTACAGCAGGAGAAAGACCCCTGTAAGTGTAGTCAGAAGATCCTCACTGAGTGGCTTCCAGTACGTCATTTTACCTCTCCATGTCTCAGATTCCTGTAACAAAATGGGAAAAAGACTTACCTTGCAGGATATGGTTTTATTGAAGATGGAACTGCTTTGTAAACTATTTAAAGTCCTATTGTTACCTTCTTATTTTGTTTGTTCAGTAAAATGCTAACACTGAACGTTTCAGACTTATTTCTCAGACTCAGACAGAACATGGGGCAGGCTGACCTTCTAACCCAGACCACTTGGTGCTTGGACGACATCTGGCTGGGCCTACAGGGTTTGGTCACATCCATTGATAAAATACTCCCTACTGGTTGAAGTAATTACTCCTCTCCTAGAAGAGCTCTACTTCCGAAATTCTTTCTATAAATAGAAATCTGCCTTTCTATTTTCCATTGTTCTTAATTTTTCATACTTGAGTGACAACAGAAGAAAACCTTGCACCCTCTTCTGCTGTGGTGAAGCTTCAGATTTCAAAGACAACTGCCATGTCCTCGCCCCCCCCCCCATACTTCTCTTTTCCACACCTCGATTCCCTCTACTGTTCTTTGTCTGAAATATTTTCCAAATTCTTCCTATCTATCTCAAGATACATGGCAATTGGTCAATATCCCCCTGCAGATTTATTACCCATGTTATAGTTAAGAATGACTAATGTTTATGGAGCACTTATCCTGTGCTGGGCACTAGTCTAAGAACTTTATATAAATTATTTCATTTAATCTTCACAACAACCCAATGAATAAGATATTCTTATTGTTCCCCTTTTTAAAGAAAAGGAAACAGAGGCATAAATAGCAATTTTCTCACCCGAGTCGTAAGTGGAAAATCTGGAATTAAACACTGGCCTCCACTGTATTATATGGCCCTGTATGAAAAAGAATATTTGTCCCTATCTTTGGGCTGATGAGCACAGGAGAATGCTAATCATTATTCATTGGTTAGTAGGCTCTATTATTAGAATACACTATGTTTTACTCTATTGCAACAGCCCAAGTGGTTTCTTTCTAGATCTTGGTTTGATGAAGTCATTTCTAAAGCACCTTTATAGCAGTAGTATTCAATAATTTCATGGCCCAGGAATTTACAGCAATGGCAACTTAAAATGGCTGGCATGGTTCCTGTGCCAAAATATATGCTAAATTACCCATAATTTAGACTTTTCAAAGTTAGTTGAAAGCAGTTCTATTACTAAGAAAATCCTGTTCTGATCTTGGCAATTGTTTCTCTATGATTGTTTCTAAATATTTTGAAGAAAATAGGTTTTGGTGAAACTGGTCAGATTTGTTTCAGATCTGGTCTGCGGTCCTCTCTACTCTCATCTAGCCCACAGGGCATTTGCATGCTGATTTGTCTTTTTAAAGCCTGGATCTAATAGTTTAGTCCACTGACCAAAAATCTTGATTCCCCAGTGTTTACTGAATGGAGAATCAAACTTGCTAGCATGCTATTCAAGGCCCTCGATTCACGTTTGCAGTCTTCCTCCATTGTGCATCCTTACCCACCATTGGCTTTTTCTTATTTGCTTTATGCTTCTCCCTCTACTTTGAATGACCTTAACCCTTTTCTCCTGTTGAAATCCTACTTGTCTTCTATGGTCAGCACAGATGACACTTCTTATTTGAAGCCTTCTTTCTTCAGTCAGATCATCTCCCAACTCGAAACTCCTATGGCATTTAAACCATGTTTTTCTCCCACTGCATTTACTCCAGTTTAATTATGGTAATAATTATTTGTGTATAGGCAAAATTATTTTACTCATGTAACAGAGCTTTATTTTTGATGAATACAAAGCTCAATAAAAGTTTCTATAGATATCTGCTCTGAATCCTGGATTATCTTTTAATGAAATAATCGTAAGAAAATAGATAACTGAAAGGAAAGTTCAAATGAAGGAGAGACTGAGCTGTTAAAACTATTTCAGCAATGATAAAGTAGGGTTCATCCTAAAAAGTCTGCCTCAAAAATAAAGTTTGAGGCTACTTTTTTTTTTCCAGGTTACTAGCTTTCTAGAATCTGGAAAGACACAGCATACGTCAAAGATACAGCTTCATTGAACCATTTTTCTCTCTATAAGTAGCACAGTGTGGAAATAGGATGGTTTTGGGGCCTGGCTTAGGCGAATTCTGGCTCCACCTCTTAAATTTCTGCCCCTAAACGTCTTATTTGTTAAGATGAATGAAAGGGAATTTGTCCCATTTGTGAGTGCTCAGCAACTTGAATACCTTTCTTATATTTGGAGAACATTTTGCAGGACACATTCTGCTTCCTCAACATAAGAGCCAGAATTTCCAGGGCGCAGGCATGTGACCACAGGCTCTACCACTCAGAGCTTTTCATGTGAGACTTCATTTTGATTGGGGCTACCTGAGAATCAGCTGCCCCAAAGACTCCATCATTTGGTAAGGTTGGGGGTGTGGTATCTGTTTTTGGGGTCAGCAGTGGCTGACCCTCTGTGTCCAGGCCCCGAGGTTGGTGATACAAGCTGTGATGTCTCTGTGCAACAGCAGGGACTAAGATATCTTCACCGGAGTGCTTGAGAAGTATGGTTTGGGTGTTGCTCCTGGCAGTGTAAACTCTAAACTGGGTCTCAGGCTTTCTTCAGAGATTCTGCATCCTATTTCAACAAATCTCTTCTCTGCTTAAATTCGATGGAGGGATACATTTGGTTGTCGCTAAGACCTCTGACTAGTGAAGACATAATGCTATGTGACACGATGTTGAATGTGATTCTTCCAATTCCCTTGGAATTTCAGCAAAAATCTCAAAGGAGGAGAACAACACAAGAGGTGTACATTCTAAAGCAAGGTTCTGGGCCACCTCTGCCAGACCTGCTGAGAGATGGCAGATCTGGTTCTGCTGGCATTAGACAAATACCTGCTTCTAAGCTGTACTATAAGAGGTGGAGGCTGAACCTCCAGGAGAGTGACAAATTCCTTTGGAGAAAGTTGTCTCCATCCCATGGATCTCAATCCAAGTGAGAGAACCTTCAAAGGAATCATCATATGAAGCTTGATATCATGTGTCTGCTATAGGTTTGGGGGATACTGGGGTGGATACTTAACTCATTCCTTGTCTGTGACACCAAAGGCCATTATTCAGTGGTGCTTTTTATTTTCTCCACTGGAGGCTACCACTAGATAAAAATGTATATGCATATTTCATAACCAAGTCAACTAACTGATAATTTGTATATAGTGCTCACTCCATCAGTCTTACATAATCTTTTCATTGTCTTTATGAAGCCCTACATTAAAAAATCCCCTGTAGGTGTTATGGTAGCTAGTGATCTGGAATGAATGGGTCCCCAGTCTTGCTGTAAAGATTTTGGTTTGAATGGGAGGAATAGTTGAACAACTCTACTTCTCCCTCGTCATCAACCCGACCACACAACACACACACACACAAATTCTCATCAAATCAGGCAAATATATATCTGTGTCTGCCCTAAATTCTAGATGCTTCTAGCTCAGTGCCTGGTATGTGGTACATTTCTTTCCTAGAAAACACCCATTGTGTTTGATATCAGTTTTTGTATCAGTAGCTGACAGCGTTGTAGCAGCCTAGAATGATGATTAATGCTTGTGACTATCTGGCATCCAGTAACATTATCCCCCATTTTCACTGAGGCTGGCAATGACAGAGATATTGCATTTGTCTTACAAATTCGCTGGGGTAGAGCCAGAGTAAACATGGACTGGAGATTCCATTTAAGGCCAACTCGTTAGAATTTTAACCAATTTGCAAGAATAATCTCAATTAGCACAGCTCATTAGACTCTAATTGGACTTTAAGCCCTTCTTTTAATCTGGTAGCCTCAGTGGGGCTCAGCAAGATGTGTTGCCGGGGGTGGATGTCTAAGGGTTGTATACCTGCGGACGTGCCAAAGAGTTAATTTTCCCACAGCAGGGTGGAGTAATCCAAAGAAAACAACAAGGAGTCAGACTGGCTTGACAAAAGCACTATATGATTGTAAAAGGCAACAGGACCCAGGCTTTGCAAAAGAAAAAAAAAAGACTTTTTCTCTCTCTCTTCACAGCCAAAGATGCTACTGATGCTAATCTGTGCTCAAGACTGGTCAATGAAAGTATCTTTGGAGAACAGCCACCACTTTCTCATTCCAGGCCAGCCTTAGGTAACCTTAGGATGACTTACACAGTGTTAAGCCAAAAATCTGTCCTGGCCCTAGTCCTAGCTAGTACCTATCATGTGCCTGCAGTAGTGTCTCGGGCGCCTTGTCACTCAGGAAGGTATTTGTAAAGTGTCCAACCTGTGTTCTTCCAGTTAACTCTTTGTAGATGCCGGTGCTCTCCCTTCCCCTTACCTTCCTTGAAGTTATGAAATCTTTGAAATATGTTGATTTGGGTTGTGAAATATATCACCTCAAGACTCCCACTATCTTTTCATGTTTTGATTCTGAGGAGTTCTTGGACTTGGAAGAGAACCCAAGGTCCCACCCAGCAGAACTCCCAATTTGCATTAGCATGCACGGGTGCCCATTGCCATCACTTCCAGTAACAAAGGCTTGTCCTAACTTCCTGCCTTCCACCCATCCGCGTCTCCTGATTTTCGGAGCCACATTGAATATGCCGCATCCAGCTCCCACATGACAGCCTTTCAAATGTGTCCACAACTCTCTTGTCTCTGCTCTTCTTCAGGTGAAGAACTCCCTCTTCCCTCAACTGCTCTTCAGGTGGTGCCGTTTAGAGATGTTTCTCTATCCTGACGCACAAGCATCCTCCACTTTGTTACCCCTTCTGACTTACAGTGAAGGGCTTAAAACAGAGGCTATCCTTCCCTCTGCACCCCACCTGCAACACTGGCATAGAATGGAACTTTACCTTCCTTGCCCTGACCTATATACTTCTGTTGATATAGCCAACATGTGGTACGTTTAGCTTTATTTGGCAGTCTTGTCAGACCATTGGTGCACACCAGACATCGTGTCAACCAACCTCTCACACCCTGGCCTTTTCCACGCAGTAGCTCACTTGTGTTTATCAGTGCTGGGACTCACCCAACAGCAGGACTTTATATTGACCCCATTTAACTTTGTCTTGTTGGATCTGGGATGGTCTTTCTCAGTGACTCACTCAAGAATCAAGAAATATGGACTGTCCTGAGCTATTCTTTGAGCTCAAGTGAAGTCCCTGTTTTCCGCCTATTGCACCACACTGACTTTTACTCAGAAAATCCATTTTGTGATTTTTCTCACCTCCCCACCCCCAAATCTCCAACACATTGAATTCCATCTTCTGACCTTGTTTTCTGCTCACGTGGCAGTTTCCTAGAAGTGGAGAGTGCTTTGGAGAGGGTAAACAACAGAGGAGATACTCTTCAACTCTTTTTCTTTCTTTGCTTTCTTTTCAGGGATTGAATAGTTTCATAGTCGTTCAAATTTAAAATGTCATTTATTTTTCTGTTATTTACAGTTTCACGGAGGCTGGGACTGGGGAAGGGGTGAAAGCAGAAGCCAGCATGTAGTAGGCGAAAGGCTTTGGATTAGGAGCAAGGCCGGCTTCATGGGCACGTGACCTGTGCAGTTATACTGGGCCCTGTGCTCATAAGGGCCCTGTGTTTGGCTTAATGCTCTGTTGCTGCCATCTCAAAATTCTCAGTTTTCGAACAAGGGCCCAACAAGTTTTGCAGCTGATCCAACTTGATTAAGAATATTTATCTCTTCTCTCTCTCACCCCCAGTCTTGTCATATCGTTTTACCTCATATCCACTGTAAATAAAATGGAGGGGCTTCTACCTTTAGCAATCTTTGAGTCTAAAACAGAAAAGGAAGAAAAAGGGAGCAGTGAGCCCTGTTGAGAATTTCAGGCGGAACTGAAGCTTCACACAGGTCTTTTGAACTTAACTGGTCCAGGTCCCTCATTTTATATTGGAGGAAACTCAGTTCTTAAAAGAGAGAATGGCCCTCTCAAATCCCATACAACATTGGAGCAGAGTTTTCTGTGGGTGAATCTCCTCCCTGGAGGAGCCCACCAGGAAAGCGATGGCTGTAGGCAAGGAAGTGGCCAGTAATGGGGCAGGGAGAGTGAGATCAGACTATTTCCTCCTTCCTCCAGTACCTGCCTTTGTCCTAATCCCTGATGCACACACACAAACTCTAAATAGATTTAGCAGTTTTGCTGCAAAGTTCTAGTGATAAATGCAAACCACCCACAGTCCTAGGTAGAAAATTGAGGCCAGTGGTGCAGAGTATGGAGATGCCTGCCCAGGCCAACTGTAGTCCTTTGGGGACGCATAGGGTTGGCTTGCCCTTTGAGTGCGATGTGGGTGCCTTTCCTTTCTAATGCTATTCTGTCCTCCTCCTTCCTGTAGTGCATCTGGCTTTTAAATCTCCTTTCCCGAATGCCCATCTCCCCTCCATCTCCTCTTCCCATGATGACTCTTCCTTTGGAAATTTGAAGCCCCCAGTCCCTCACAGCTCTTGGCATCTGCTCTGAGTGCAAGCTTCTCTCTGACCAACCTTTTCTGCTGCTGGGTGACATACTGGGGCTAAGGTAGGAGGGAAGAATGATGTGAGGGTATGGGAAGGGGGCTCCTCCACAGTTCACTTTTTCCTCCAACCATCTTAAAAATACTTTTTCACGTAGCAAAGATTTGTCTCCTGCTGGAAACCTTCTTTGGATCTCTGTACTAATTTCATATTTTTCCTCCTAGAGTAATTTTGTCTATACAACTCTAAAAGACCACTTACCCTTTCCCCTAACTCCCAGCCACGCTCCTCTATTACCTCACCCAGCCCTTATCAAAGCACGGGAGCTCACCTCTTCACTTCACCTCAGACCAGGCTCCCCAACTCTTGCTGGAGGTGCTCCAGCCTCACTTGTTTTTCTGTTTGTGGAATGTGCTCTGCGTATCCCACTACAGGGCTTCTGCCGTGAACAACTCTCACCTCACCTTTCCTTCAACACATTTCCCCAGTGAAGGCTTCTTTAACCATTAGACTAGTTTAGGTGTCCCTGGTGTTCACTCTCACTATCACTCCACTTATGGCTCACTTGCAATCATGTTTGTTTCCAATGTAATTGTGACTACTGTGGTTGACATTTGTGTCCCTCACTAAATGAGAACACAAAGAGCTAAAATTTACCGAGAGTTTACTATATCTCAGAGGCTTTACATATGTTATAACCCTAAGAGGTAGACTCTATTTTTATCAGTCCCTTTTACAGATGAGGCAACTGAGGCATAGAGAGATTAATCCATTTATTCAAAGTCACACAACTTACAGGTGGCAAAGTTGGTCATCAGACTAGACAGGTGGTTTGCCTCTAGAGCCCACGCTCTTCTCCTCTCTGCTATCTGCTATGACAGTAGGGGCTGTGGCTGTGTTACTGTGGTATCCTCTGTGCCTAACTCCTGGCATGCAACAGGTCCTCAGTAAATATGTGTTGACTTATGGAAGTTGACCAATTACTTTTTTTGTAATTTTAGGGTTTCTTTGCTCCTTGTTGCAGGGAGAAAGGAAGGGGACATAGTAAACATACACAATAATGTTGACGTTTAGAACTCTGCCTTCAAAGCATCTGGTACTTTTATGGGCAGGCCACAGAAGCACTGGGAGAGTAGAGCTGACAATAGGACTGTGATTTCAGGTCCCGGTGCTGCAGTCTCACTGCTTGCTTTTTAGTTGTCGTGGCCAGTCCTGACCATGCTCCACCTCGGTGTCAGTGGGAAATGGCCCTGCAACACTTCTGATGAAACCTGGCCCAAGAATCATGGAAAGGGATGGCGGGTGGAGAGCCCAGTTGACATTCTCCATTTCAGATGTGGTTAAGGGCACAGTTCCCTCTCAGTGTGTCTTAAGCTTTGGCCTGTAGTGACTAAGGAGGGTGATTCATCAGTAATCTTCCTATTTTCACTATTAAAACAATTCTAACTCAATCCAGTTTCCATTGCTGTGGAGGGCAAACCTCAGCCATGTTGAGTCTGTTAATATTTAAAGCAGAGGTTGGAGGAGGTGGAGAACATAGAGGCAGTCCCACAGGGAACACACAGCCTGATTTATGGTCTACTGCGGAGGTTTAGGGCAAGGAGTTCTGATCACATCCCGTTTTATTTCATTCAGCTACACAAAAAGTATCCTGGGCCAGGCTCTGTGGTAGTTGCTGTGGGTTCAGAGAGGAAAAGACAAAGTTACTTCCCTGGATGTGTGTATGGGAGGGGAGGCATACGTTTACATCCACTGTAATATCAGGCTGACTGTGCTGGGTTAAACTAGTTAACTGTGTTAAAATCCAGGAAAATCCTTAAAAGAAATGCCATTTGAGCTCTGCCTAAGAGGATCTGGAAGACTGACAAGAAGAGATGGTGAAAGGGTGTTCCAGGCAAGTGGGGTGGAATCAACAGAGGTCTGAAAGATGAAGTTATTTTTGAGGCATAGGGAGCCATTGGTCCAGAATGGATGACACGTTAGGTATTGAAGGAAGGCCTGATACTACAATAGGTGGAGAATGGACATTGGAGCCACACCGTGGAGGGACTTTACACTTTAGCTAGGGAAGCTAGGCTAGTGGTGGCAGTGGGGAGGGATCTTCCACCTCTCCTCTCTCCCCTCTCCAGCAATCCACAGTTAAAATTCACTTCTCAGATAAGAAGGCTGAAGGCAGAGTAGATGAGACCCACAGTCCACATGGCTCCCCTTCAAGAGGCTTCACCAGCTCTCTTACTTCATGAAGATTTAATTTACAAATGCTTTCAACCCCACTCCACCTGTGCACCAGCCAGTCTATATATCGATACTATATTAAACCATAACTGAATTCCTGCTATTTCAAGGCACTCTCTTAGATTTGAGAAGAGATATCAAACTGAATAAGACAAGCAGCCTTTGTTTGCCAAATTTATACTGTATTTTTACAATAGTTCTGTGAGTTTGTTATAAATGATACACTGAGGCTTCAAAAGGTTAAGTAGGTTGCCCAGGGTCATGTAGGTAGTGAGTGGTTGAGCTTTGATTCAAACTCTGGAAGCTCCCTGGACCTCAGTTTCCTAGCCTGTCATGTGAAGAGATTATAAATACATCATGGAATAGCTGAGGATTGAATGAAATAGCGTAAGTAAAACCCCAGCACAGTGCGTCACATCTAGTTACTCTTGTTATTTTTATTGCTTTCCACAGACGTGGTGCATGGCAGAGCTGGGACTGGGGCTGCCTAAGCCCTCCCCAGGTCCATGTTCTTTCTGAAACTCCATACTGTCTCCTTGCAAGATGGTACAGCATATTTTGATTTAACTTCTCAATATAAAAACTGAAGGTATAAATAGACTAGAGAATCAAGTGGCATTAAAGATGCTGGAAAAATGATTAATAAAGTAGATGACTAGTCTGAAGTATGTGCCGATGCACCATACTTCAGGATTCACTAAGCTCTCTTCTAGAATCAAGTCTAATTCCAGTGAACACCTTTATCCAGTGACTGTTGGACTTTAGCTCCCAATGGCCTGCCTTCAGATGACAGCAGCACAACTTCATGCTCATTGCTTCTACAGCAGTCGCCACATCCAAAAAGGCTTTGGAACTTGGCAGACTTAGGTTTACATCCCAATTCCAATACTTGTGTGCTCTCTGATTGTATGTTGTATAACTTCTTTCAGTTTCAATTTCCTCCGTTGTCAAACGGGAATAATATTATCTAGTCACAGAGTTGTTGTAAGGTTATATGAAAATAAAAATTATATATAGCACTTAGCACTGTATTTGACTAACGGAAGCTCTCAATGAGTGGTAGCTATTATTATAAGAAGTTTTACATCTTTTGTAAGAAGGTTGTTGATGAGTCTTGGATAACAGTCCATGTGTTATGTATACTTTTATAAGTGCTTCTTTGGAAGAGAGAGCCATTTCTCCTTCGGCTCTTCTGTGACATTACACAGAGAAATATGTAAGAAGCCAGAGGGAAGCCCAGGAGAGATTTGCTGCCAGCCCAAATTTCATTCTAAACAAACCCACTATGTGGGAGCCTGCACTTAGGCAAAGATAAATCAGAAAGCGGTTAGTCTCTTCATAAAGGACTTGGAAAGAGTACATGAAATCTGTCTGAAAGTCATTTGGAAAGGCTTAAAGATAAAGAATAAATTTTATATTAGGATATTGGGTAATTATTTAAAATTTATTTTCCATTTTATCATGTTGTTTTCCAAGAAAAGATAAAAAACAATTAATTAAAAATGTTAAAGAGATTAAATATTTTAAAAACTGTCTTTTTTCCAGCCTTCTAGGAGCACATAATTGTTTTAAGTGCAACACCTGTATACTCCATTTCCCTTACTATTGCCTTTTTGCTGTCTATTTTTAATGTCCATCGTTATATTTTCATCTTAACTCCATTATTCCTTGTTCTATTTCTGTCTTCTCCTTTTGTATTTTTAGGTTACGTCTTTTTGAGGACAAAGCACCTCCCCATTTGGTCAATTAGTCAGATAACTGTTAATTGAATTACAGGAAAAAAATTCAAAACCACAAAACAAAACCCCCCAAAAAAAAACAACAACAAAAACCCAACCCACCGTCACAACCGCAATCAAACCCTTTGTTCAGACTTTCTCTTAGGCACCAAGTAGATCAACTTCAAAGAGCTGACTGTGCTGCTGTTCAGTTTTTATTGGCAGTGGTGGTAAAGCCACTCTCTTTTTGCTTATAGAGTCAACTAAACCAATCCCTCATTTATTTATTCCCTTCTAATATCTAGAATTGTGTCCTTTCATCGTATATTTTTTTTATTCTTAGAGAGGTTGTCTCTTTCAACCAATGAAGAACTGATTTTTAATCCTAACTTTATCACTTAGGATCTAGTCACGTAGTTGGTCTATGACTCTGTTTCCTTATCTGTAACATGGGGAACTACTAAGGGATCAAATTATATAAGAGATGTGAGAGCCCTTTTTAAGGGCAATACGACGTATAAATACAGGTGATTATTGTCCCTTGTTGAAATCCTATGGCAAAACCATTTTTCCCAAAGGGGTAATGGTTCCTTTTAATAGTCCATGGAATAATTTGGGGCTGCAAATATATATACCAACTTCTATTTATTTAGAGATATCCTAATTCTTTCTTGAAAGATAAATTGTATCTGAGAAACATTTAAAAAATTCTCACTTAACTGCATTTAAAAGCTTCAGTTCTGATTTCCTAAATAATTCTTAACCTCCAAGATTCTTATTTTTGAATCAATTTGGGGCAGTATTACAAATTTGAGCTCCCAGAATTCAAAGGCATGGGGCATCAGATTACCACTTCTATTGTTTTTATGAATCTGTATAAAAGAATATCAATCTAATCTGATTTGATCTGTCCCAATTCAACAAACATTTGTGAGCATAAAGTGGGTGCCGGGAACCAGCACCCGGGGACTGGAGAGTTAAAAGTTGAGCGTGGATTGTGGAGGATGATGTGCACCTATGCAAGTTAGCTTGCTTGAAGTTTTTTTCTACTAGCATCATGAGAAAACAATAATTTAACATTTGTGTCATAAGTCTTCATGGTTTATAAAGTGCCTTACTTCACTCTTATTTTATCTTAATAATAATCATATGAGATAGATATTTGCTCTTTCTCTATTACAGGTGAGAACCCTGAGGTTTAGCCAGGTTGAAATTTGCCTAAGAGTGAATTCCTGGCTAGTTTATGACAGAGCCAAGATTCATGCAAAAAAGACTGCATCTAAATTGTATTTTTTTTCTTTCTTACACCACACTGCATCCATCCTAAGAAAGACAATACATTCATCAAATAAATTATGGTCTCATTTTTGTGTTTTAATTTGGCATAAATAACATCTATTTCTCCTTGCCAAGTTCACTACTACTCATCTGTCTGTTCTCATGACATACTAGACATACTAGTGCTTTGAACTTCTTGGAAGAAAGGAACTGTCTAAATTCAAAGTATTATTATTATTGCTGTTACTGTTAGCCAAGACAAATGAAAAGTGGTGAATAGAGCATCTCTTGTCTTACCAGAACCCTTTAATTAAGGAAATTGGTTATTTTCATTCCCTGTAGCTATGTAATGATTAATGCAACATGGCACAATACATTCAGAATGTAAGACGTGTTTCACTGAGACCAGTCAACCAATCTCTAAAGTGAAAAGAATGGAGGCCAGATTGGGTCCAATGCTGACATCTGATTTCTGTAGTGAAACATCATGCTAGATTTTGCAAATTCTAGAGAAGCTATTTATTTTTAGTCTAGGGATCATAGAGTTATCTAGTGGAACTGATTTTGAATACATTTCTTTTTAGAAGAAATTTAGTAGAAGTTAAAAAAAAGGAAATCAGTTTGGCCTACTAGAGCAAGCAGAAGATATTGCAAGGCAGATAAATAGCTAATTAACATTTTATCATACAATACCCCTTATAACTACACAAAAAAGACAATGAACAGTTCTCAGTATGATATAAACAAAGTAGAATTGCAATAAAAGCAGTTAAATAACTTACTTTGTCTTAGTTACCAACTTTACGGCAGCTGGTGGATGCTTTGGGTGTGTATATTCAATTAACTGTCTTCATCCCGAGAGACTGAGCTGCTACTTAATAGCTGTGTGATCTTAGACAATTTACCTAAATGCTCAGAGGCTCAGTCTCCTCATTTGTAAAATGGAGGAAACAATATCCATCTTGTGGGTTTCTATGTATGAAGCATGTGTTTGAATATAGGGTCCAATTTGAATAAATGAATAATAAATTACAGTGAAGATGCTGATGCTGACAATGGTACTTTGGCACCAAGCTTTCACCACCTTTTTGAATAGGCCAAGAAAGCATTTCTCAACCCTGGCCTTTGAATTCCACTGCCGGGGCTTGGGTCTCAGCCTCAGCTCTGGCTCATGTCTTAGGAGTTTGGCTGTGGCCCATAGTCCCACATGCAATCCTTTCGTTCAGTCCCGAGTCTCCAGCATGGCACATGTCGGGCAAAAGGCAAAGAGCACCCTAGAGAATGAGTCCTATTGCACTGTGTCCTTTGAGTATTTAAAGCTCAATCACCTGGTCTTTGGGCTCACAGCGTCTCAGGCCTCTTGTTTTCCCAAGATCCTGGTGGAATGTCTGTGAAACTGTCACTATCTATGGGACCACGGCTGGTAGGATGAGAGTTGGACTCCTGATTAGACGCACCTCTGTACAGCTGACTTCTGATCCTTACCCCTGGGCTCAGGACTTCTGAGCTCCAGATAGCATGGTGGGAATTATCACTGATGATTGTGGGTCCCAATGGAGCTTAACATTCTTGCATCAGAGTTAATGAGACTCCACTGTGTCTCCCCCATCTAGACCATGGATCTCTCTAGGCAGTATGTACTTCTCACTTTTTCCCTTGTCCCGGTGCATGACCTACTGCCTATATTGCATTGTAGCTTCTCAGTGAATTTTTGGGGAATTGAACTTTCTGACTTTGATCTTCAGCACTCTACTCAATGCTGATCATACTGAAGATGAAAATGATAATGACAATGATAGTGATGGAGAAAGAGAAAGAAAATGACAAAATTAGAAGGGAACAAAGGTAGTCAACGACCATGGGATACAAACTATGACTCAGCTGCTGGATGTTCAGTAGGGGCAGGGGATGTTACACCAACTGTCAACTAGAGGACCAAATGGTTACACATTCCCTATTGAGACTTGAATCAGAAATAGTCTACTCCCACAATTCACACAACAGCATAGTTGATAATAGCCAAGATTTATTGAGTACTTATGGTGTGCCAGTTACTGTTCCAAGCACCTTACATCTATTATCTCATTTAGGCTTTCTAACAATTTTATGAAGAAGGCATTAATATTATTATCTTCACTTTATGAATGAGAAAACAGAAGCATAGGAATGTTAAGTGATTTGCTCAAGATCACACAGCTTGTAACTGGCAGAAGCAGGAGTTGAACCCAGGCAGTGTGACTCCAGAGCTACCCTCTTAACCACTACTATTGTCCTTGGGACACAAGGCAGTAAAGTTATGGGATCCTAAGTGCAAAGTGAGATATAATCACCTTGGAAAATTGGGCATTACAAACTTCACTTTGGTTGTATTCTTAATTCTTTCACTGATCCGTTAAGACAAATTAAAAAAATTAATATTAAGCTAAAGCTGTAAACCAGTGGATCAAAAAACCCACAGGGGAAAGGTAGAATAAGATCATGGTTAAAGCAGATTGATAGATGCACGAAGTCAGGATGTTTCCTAGAAGCAAGGATCCAGATAGAGACACAACATTCCCTGAGTGACTGGAAAGACTAAGGCTCTGGGGCTGGAATCAGAGAATGATATTACATTCCTAGGTACAATTATTCTCTCTCAAAACTGTTAAGGACAAAGTGGCAGCATCAATAATTCTCAGTGCACTGGTAAACAGAAACAAAGACTTGATTTTAAGTCTATCTGTTATATTACCCCTGGTGATTCCTTTTTGTATAGACTTAGCTATGAGGTTCCCCCTCTTGAATACCTTCATTCTTATATAAGACAGTTTTTGTTTCTTTTTTCTATATAAGAAGGCAATAGACCTCCTCAATTAAGGCATAAGAACTACAGAAATTTATTATTAATCATTAGTTGTGGACACAAGAATTAAATGTTATAACATAGTGGTTCTCTACATGCTGTAAGGTTAAAGGTAGGTAGGTGTTAACATTTGTTACAAGTCACAGAAACCGGCCCTGTGGCCTAGTGGTTAAGTTCAGCATGCTTGGCTTCTGTGGCCTAGGTTCAGTTCCTGGCCATGGACCTACACCACTCGTCAGCAGCCATGCTGTGGTAGTGACCCACATACAAAATAGAGGAAGATTGGCACAGATTTAAGCTCAGGGTGAATGTCCCTCAGCAAAAACAAAAGAAAACAAAACAATACATTTGTTAGTCACATATTTATAAAATTAAGTGAAACTCACATGAAGAGTTTTGATCTGGAAGGTTGTGTAGTATAGTCTTGAACTCAGTATTAAACACACTTGGAAGCCAAAGGATAGTGTGAAACATTCCCTCTCTTGTCTCCTCCTTCAAATGGGCACCTAGAAGTCCCTTTAACCTTGATGCCCCTCCATCCTACCCTTTCGTCACTTCTGCCTTCCCCCACCAGGGTCTTGGCTTGATCTTAGCACTGCCCTTTCTAGCCAGGCCTGAAGGGAACTGGGTGTTCTCCTGCTCCATCCTGCAGCACAGATGTGGACCCTCACCTTCTTTAGCGTAGAGCCTTTACAGGCAAATAAACCTTCTGGTAACACTGATACCTCCTCAGAGCAAAACTCTGAGCTGTTATTATGCCATAAGATGTCCTCACCTCCAGGGGGTGTTAGAAAGATTGCAGAGGATGACAAAGATCCTGAAAGGGACAGAAACTCCATCATGCCACAGTCTATTGAAATACTGTCATAATCTTAGGAGCCTGGGCATTTCAGTACCTTACCAGGAGGCAGTATGGCTTACTGGACAATTCTTGAATGAAGACTGGGGAGACACTGCTTGACTCCAGGTACTTTCACCTATCCACTGTGTGATCTTTGGGAAGTTATGTTTCTCTCTGAGTTTTAGTATCTTCATCCATAACACAAGGGAGTTGGACTAATTCAGTGATTTCAAATTCTTTTTTGTTTAATATTTATAGATCCCTTTCTTTACATAAATGTTCTTAGAATCATAAATCAAATATTAAAGCAGGGTGGATTTGGGGTTCAGAGTCTCACCTATGTATGCCACCTTCCTTCACCTCATGGTGGCCTCTGGAGTCCTGTGGTTAACAGTTCTAACACCACTGTCATAGATTATATCAAAGACCTTTTCCAGCTCTAAAATTCTGTATAACAGCCTCAAGCAAAGGCCATAGCTTAATGAAAGTTAGGATACACATAAAATCTATGTTAGGCTTTTTTAAAAAAAAATGCTTTCTTGGAAAAACAAGTCAATAATTCCTTAATAAATTTCAGCCCAAAGTAGGATTATTCTTAGGTAGAGGTGAACAACTTGCAGTCATGTTAGAGACAGTAGACTTCAAAGGAAATCAGGAGTTGAGTTTTGGAACAGAAATCAGGTTTCATTCCTATCTCTTTATCTCTTGTAAGCATAAATGCTTCTAAATCAATCCATAGAGCATCAATGGATTTGAGATTCTGGAAAGCGGTCACACCATATGCATATTTCACAGTGCAGTATTTCTACATAGTTCTGTTCCCCTCAGCAGATTTGTATCAGATCACCAAGTGCTTTGGCGTACTGGGTACTGCATACGTGTTAGCCTTGGCAGTGTTGGGTTGTTCCACCAGAACTATGAGTGGCTCCAGTTTGCCAGTTGTTTGGTTGATTATTCTGCAGTGCCTGATTCATAGTTGGCCTTTGAAAATATCTGTTGAGTGAATGGATGAATTCAGTGAGATGAGTCAGCTCACTGAAAGGTCCTGGTGGCCACTCAAGCTAAGACTTAATGAGAAATAGCCTAACAGTTGACAAATAGTTGCAAATAGTTTGAGTTGGCAAAATGAGTAACTATAAAATATATATATGTTACATATATTTTATAAATATTTATGTAAATATTATAATTATGTTATATTATAATTATATACAAATACACGGTGTATTTTTTATCTTATATATTATTATATGCATTATATTTATTATATAACTACACATGTTGTATATAAATATATATTATAAGATATATGAATATATAATTATGTATAATAAGCATATATAACTGATCTCTTTATATGTAAATAATAATCAATTAGGAAATATTCTAAAAGAAACATTTGATTCATAATGGCAGGAAAAAGCATAAAATAGCTAACTTATAAAGAAAATTATAGAATCTATATGAAGAAACCTGGTGGACACCAATAATTGACAAAGGAAGACTTGAATAAATGAAGAGACACACCTATTTCCGGTTAGAAAAATTCAACTTTAGAAAATATCGATTCTCCCTAAATTAATCTATAATACCAATAAATTACCAATTAAAATCCAAGCAGGAATTTGAGGAATGGAGCAAAATTATTTTAAAAATTAATCTGAATGAATAAAGATGTAATAGCTAGAAAATTGGGAAAAAAGTCTAACAAAGAAAAACTTACACCAGTTATTAAATTATTGTAAGGCATGACAAAAATTAAAACAATGTGGTATTACTGATGGAAACTAGTCAGTAGATTAGGGGATCAGTACAGAGGCAGTCTTAGATATATGGAGAATTTTGTATATAATGAAAGTAGCTTTTACATTAGTTGGGGGAATTTTTGATAAATGATATTGAGAGATAGTGATACAATACTGTGTCACTATCTTGTTTCTTGTCACGAAGTAATTTTGAAATGGGTCAAATATTTAAATGTTAAATACAGAACAATAATAATACCTGAATAAATCATAAATACATTAAAAGACAATTTAGTTTTGAAAATGACATGAGTATATCACAAAAACCAGAGACCATAAATGAAAAATAA